>NC_133861.1:5321244-5486940 GCF_044706935.1 Curcuma longa
ACAGGACTTGATGTTTGGATGTGTGGAAGTGAGTGAGAAAGATCTAGTTGGTTAGACTAGACAATGGAAGTCCTGGTGGGCAAGGGAAAGAGTGAGGCTAGGCAAAGGGAAGTCTTGGTTTGGAGGATCAGGCAGAAGTCTTGGCAGAGTCAACGTGCACCAGGCAAAGATCTGGACTTGGTCAGGAGGACCAAGTTTAGTACCGAAGACGATGACGCGATTCGTGGCTTTTGAAGCCGTCCAGACGGGAGCTTGGCGTGGATCACCAGTAGAGGCGGGATTCGAATGAAGACCGTTCGATTGATACCAACACGGCTCAAACGTCATCGAAAGGTACGCCACGAATTATTTAATTCTTTGCAAGTTTAATTTTGCAAGTAGAATAATTGTATTCTAAAATTTTAATTTCCTGTCATGCCTTGTACATAGTTAATTCCTGTTTATGCATGCGTGTGTGTATGATAATATTAGTTTTAGTTATCTGTAAATTTCGGCTGCGCACGTTTCCGAAACGTGAGAACACGCGCATTGCACCGGGACGATCCCAACAATTTTAGCTTCAACACATATTTCACATTTATGTGTTCGATTAACATTAAATGTTGGCAATAAATTCAAATTCATAAGTCATTGCAAAGTATTAAATTTACATGTTCAAGTCTAACATGTCATAAATTAGAACATTCGATCATATAAGCAGAATTTATAATTTTATTGCCATTGAAGTCACGGTGTATAGCTATTACATTCATTTTGAATAGATCGTTCTCCATGTATCCTCTACCTATGAATTAGCTATTTTTTTATCAATACATATTTATTGGACTCAAACACTAGCCTAAAACTAGCTTTGACAAGAGCCGACCCTAACATTAGATTCTTTCGAATGTCAGGAATATGAAACGCATCAATTAGTGTCACTTCTTTGCTTGATGTCATCCTTTGCCAAGACCAATAATGTTGAAAGTTGTAGAATTTTCCATGATTAGTTTTCTCCCATTGATAAGGGTATAAGTTGAAAGTTGGACCTTGTTAGAGCAAATGTGCCATGTAACACCAGTATCGACCCATCACTACCTTGGATTGTCCACCAAGTTCGCTTCAAATACAATAGTAGTTAGGTCCAATTCTGACATATCTATTGACACTAACTTATCTTTAGTTATGTGCACTTAAGTGACTTTCTTTGGACATTGACGGTCTTTGGACTTGTGATTCAGTTTGCTACAGTTGTGATATGTTCTTTGGAACTTCTTAGCCTTCCCTTGGCTTTGCCCTTTGCCAGGATACTTTCTTTCTTGCCAATGTTTAGTTCTATCAGATTTGCCTTAGCATACATAGGCATTTTTATTGGTTCTAATTGCTTGCAATTATCTTTTTTAATCTACAATCTTGCAATCAGATCCTTAAGTCTTGTGTTTTAGATAATTTTTGAATTCCCTCCATGAAGGTAAGAGTTTCTCAATTATTGTGCCAACTTGAAAAGACTCATTCATTGTCATACCCTCGGCATGTAGATTATGTAGGATTAACTGCAACTTTTGGACTTAAGTCATCATAATTTTGGAATCAATTATCTTGAAGTCTACAAATTTACCGACAATGAATTTCTTCTATCCAACATCTTCTATTTTATACTTCCTTTCAAGTGATTCCCTTAATTTCTTTGTAGTTGTCATTGGACTATACACGTTGTATTACGTGTTATCTAAGCCATTGAGGACTTAGTTTTGACATAAGAAGTCACTATGTCCCCAAGCATCATATGCCACCCTCTTCTCTTTATTAGTCTCATCTTAAGATATGGAGAGGGCACCTTTACGTAGGAACCTCGTAAGGTTCAACATGGTTAGGTAAAATAACATCTTTTGTTGCCACATCTTTAAATCAGTACTTGTAAACTTCTCTGATTTCTCGCCATGCGACGATGTAACAGGAGTAGTCAATGATGAATACATCAAGATTGCACGGAAATTCAACTTAAAATTGTTGGATCTAGTGATGCTAGTGCAATATGAGAGTGGGTAGAATGACGGTATAACATCGCTTAAGCAAAGTCAAGATTAGAGTTAAACTCTATCTCTTTAAGATGAATTTGTCCTGCACACAGTGCCACGAGATACAACAATCATTTTCCAATATACAATGACATTATCTTATGATAACAGCACAGCAAATCACACGACCTTCGAACCGAAGAAGCTTCTTGAACCTCCAAAATGCAAGTATGGAATGCAATGCTTGCTTGGCTTTGAATTAGATGAATGAAATGACAAAGTGGAGGGGTTATTTATACTTTGTTAATGGTTAAAAGAACCTCTTGGCTCAATCAAATCTCATCCATCCAGTTTGAATTGGATGATTTAAATCACATCCCTTCCAAATTAAAGGAACACAATGTCTCTTCCCAAAGAACACAATATCCCTTTACTTGGGTTAATCTGATTAATCCATTTGAAACTAACGGCTCAGATCAAGTCTCATTAGTACTTTATCTTTTCATTGGGATACATCTGAGTCTTCCATTTTAAATTCAATGGATGAAATCGAGATATTCAAAAAGGCACTTATGTCCTCTCATTTCGATGAACTTGATTTGTCCATCTTAATCTGACGATCAAAATTAAGCCATGTCACATATCAAGTGATGGACTTTAATTCCTCATTCACACTATTAGTTCAAAATCAATTTTCCAACAACACTTACAATGTCAATTTTAAGTTAAGAGACATAAGATTGAGAATGAAAAACTCAAATCACAAGCAGGTGATTTAAAAAATTCATTAGAATTTTTTTTCAATACTTCAATTGCTTAGATATGATAATTGGTTTCTAAAGAGTCAATTATAGTAAGTTTAGCCTAGAATAAAAGCAAAAGAAAATGCCCAATAATCTATAATCACTAAGGTCAACCCAAAACAAAGAGTATATCACATCAAGAATCTAGAAATGCAATCAAACCAAACAAGAAATGTTTAAGGAAATGAATACCTAGTTATTCCAATTATTGTGGGGATCAATGTGATGCCTAACTCCTCCTCCATCTTCCATATCTGTTTTTATGATGTGTGTTATGCCACTTTTCCATAGACATTTTAATGCTGATTGCAATTGTGCAAAGATATATAATTAACCAACTAATATAACATATTTAATCATGATATATTACCAAAGAATTTCTTATAGTAAATCCTGATGAATAATATACAGACTTGTTGTATGGCCTACCAGGCGAGAAGGCCTCCTAAATAAAATTGAACAATATGTATCAATTAACTCCCCCAATTATAAAGAAGAAAGTCATAGTAAAGAAAAAGGTGCATCCTGCCAAACAAATTTGAAAGTAGGCTTGTAAGGAAAATCAATTGTAAATTATTAAACATGTAACATAATTAAATAACTATGCAATAAGGGATCGAAACTACCATACTTCAAATTTTCCAATGTATACAACAAGTAGACAACATATTTATCTTATTTTTTCTTTCCTTTTGAGAGTCTTAAATTATTTCTTGACATACTGTCATAAAGAAAAACACATATAATTAGAATTTAAATCAAAATACTGAAACTATTTTTATGAAAATACGGACTTACAACAATGACTCTCAATCTTATTTTGTTAAGTTTAGTGATCTTTGCTACCTCCTTATCGACCTCTTCTTCAGAATTGTCTTAAAAAATATACTATCTCTCTGTTCTTGCAAATCATCCACATCAATTTTTCCTTTTCCCCTTCCCATGTCCAAAACATCTTTAATTCTTTTATGTTTTTTCGATATTACTTTTTGACACCTCAACCAATTGTACTCCTTGTCTTGTCATGTTCATGGAAGGCTCATATATTTCTGTCTTACTCCTCTTCCTCTTAGCTACAGCTTAAGCCACATAAGATATCAATAGGAGTACCCCTATAATCATAACGACTTTGATCATGTCTTTTCCTAGTCCTAGTTCTAGAAGCAATTGGTTCAAGATAAGGATCCATTATAGGGTTACTTGATTTAGCCTGGATGCCTTTATTTTCTATAATTTTAACTAATTTTTGACCCTTCCATTTAGTTGGATATTCTCTATTATTAGCTCCTTTGATCTAGTTTTGATAAACAATGCAATTACGACATTCACTATTATTAGGGTATCTTGCTTCTATAGCATGTAATGTTGATGTCTCTAATGGATGTAGAGAGTCATCGAGGTAAGGAAGGTTCTCAACTAATGTATTTTCATAAGAGTAGAGACTAGTTCAATAATAACCTATCAAAAAAATAAAATTATTTAGAAATTGACAATGAAAGAAAGTTAGGTGACAACTTTGATGTTTACCTCTTCAAGTGAAACTTGGTCCAATAAGGTCCTTACCTTATTAATATGTACAGAAGTAGTCCTTTACTTATTTATTCTTGTGCGTGCCTTTAGTATTTTGTATCTCTGGATTGGGATTGCTCCAAAAATCATATTTGCTTCATATACAAAGTATTACACACACACTAATGTCGTCCATATAAAAAATCAAATTGACCAACAAAAAATAACTTACAGCAAAAACACATGCAAATCCTTTTAGGTAAGAAAGTGATGTGGTCATTTGATATGTCTTAGTTGATGAAAAAAATCCCCAATGGTAGGTAATTATGGAGAGATAAAATGATAGATGATTTCAACCTAATTGAATTACACAGATTGTCAAAATCATTTATAATATTTATAAGACTGAACCTTATATGTACTAGAAGAAAAAATACACAATATATAATTTGTAAAATACTAAACATTATCATGTACTTCAACTTTATGAAAATATATTTTAACCAAGTTCTCAATTCTTGATCTAGTAGATTCTTTTTTTTTAGAAATGAGCAAGAAAGACATCACTGGATGCATTAGTTGAATCCATAGGAATGGAACCACCTCTATTTATAATACCAAGTAATAGAGATACATATCTTCTGATGAAAGTAATTGGAACACCTGAAAATCTAAAGGTTTGAGATGCTAAATCTCAACTATGAAATATATTCACCAATATATCCCAAATTTATTGAATATCTTGTATGTCAAAAAAAAAGTAAAAGGGGACTATTTAATGATCATTTTATGTCTATCATGTAAACGAACAGAATTAGATTGCTTAATGTAAAAAAAATTATTAAAGTGACCTAAACCACCAATCCATTAAAGTTTCTAATCAACATCAACTACTGATGCTTATAAATTAAAAAAATAAAAATTAATAAAAATGGAAAAAAAAACTAAATTCTCACGACCCTATAAATTTGACGTTGCACAAAGTGTGGTCATAAGATTTTGAAATTGATGAAACTATATGTTTATCAATGAATTTTGATCAAAACTCATTGATGGATTTACATATTTCAACAAAACAATGTGGGTGTTAGGAACAATGCAAACCAATACAAAAATAAAAGAATGCAGGTTAATGTGTGAAAGACAAATACCAAACATGTGCAAGAGACATGGGCGGAGCTAAGGGGGGGCGCCTGGGGGCGGTCGCCCCCCTGCCCCTTGAAAAAATGTGCAAGTCCGATTCTCCACATCGCCACAGTGGCGTGATGCCATCGCACGTTGCCTCGCGCATGGTCGCCTTGGCACATCGCCACAACGCATGCTGCTGCTGCTGCCATTGCCAATCGCCCATCCATCGCATTTAAGCACGTACGAATTGGATAGATGCGACCTGCCTCCTACCATGCATGTCGCAGAATTTATTTTGTCAGACCAAGATTCCTTCATTTACTCCCTCCAGGCTCCATCATTACCTGCCCTACAATTTCAAAAATAATACATATTAATTCCAGAGAAAGCGATTAGGAAGCAAGGAAGTTAATTTGTAAGTTTGGGAAATCAGACGGTGGTTCAATAAAATTTAAAGGAAAAACAAAAAACAAACAACAACCAAACAAGCGGAGCTAAGGGGGGCGCCTGGGAACAAAGAATACCAAAGAAAACTTTAAAAAATTTTGAGAAAAAGGTTGGAATGAATTGTTAGAAAATGTAAAGAAATTTTGTGAGAAGCATGATGTGAATGTCCCTGACATGAATGATCGATGATTGTCGAGTAAAGGTCGTTCACGAAAGGCTGATTCAGTTACTCAGAGTATTATTATCGGGTTGAAATTTTTATTGGCACAATAGACAGTATATTACAAAAGATGAAGATCCAATTCAATGAAAAGATGATGGAATTACTCAAGCTTAGTTCAGCACTTCATCCGAAAAATGGCTATGAATCATTCGATATTCATGAAATTTGTCGATTAGTTGAAAAGTTCTATCCAGAAGATTTTACAAATCAAGAAAGAATGCGTTTGAGATATTAATTGGAGCTTTTTGAAATAGAAATTTAGAAAAATGTGAACTTTAAGGATATCTCAGCTATTTCTGAATTATGCTAAGTATGTTTTTTTATATAAAAAATAATATTTTTTTATTGAAGGTTAGTCATTGCTAACTAATATGCACATAATTTTGTATCAGGTCTTATCGAAGACAGGAAAATCAGAAAGTTATTCTCTTCTTGACAAATTGATTCAACTTATTTTGATTCTACCAGTTTCTACTGCAACATCAGAGCGTGCATTTTCTACAATGAAAATTGTGAAGAATAGGTTGCGGAACAAAATGGAAGATAATTTCTTATCAAGTTCTTTGATAATGTATATTGAGAAGGATATTGCTTGCAGTTTTGATGTCAATTCTGTCATAAATGAATTTGAGTCTATGAAAAAGTGAAGAGCGTAACTTAGATTGCGTTGAATGTAACTTATTTCTTAATTAATTCAAAATTTATTTTATTAGTGTGATAATGCGATGTTAAAAAATAGCCCCCCTTGATAAAAATCTTGGCTCCGCCCCTGGCAAGAGATGAGGACTATAGTAGAACCTTGAAATAAACCTTTAGTGATGATTGAGAGGTTGAACTATGTTCTTGCGTCATTTTGCAACATGAATATGGTTTGCAATATGAGGTTAGCGATCCAAGATAGGGGAGGAGGGAGATGACAAACATCGGGACACATATGTGAAGGTCAAACTAAACTCTAAATTTAAATGGGAGAGAAAAGGTTATTAATAGATGAGTTTTGATGAAAATTCTAATTCACTTTCTACCAAGCTGATAGATTTGTGCGTAGGATTTTAGCTTTTAGGAAATTGTTTTCGACAAGTTGTCAGAGAGAGAAAATATTTGTTTTCTAAAATATGATAAATCTCAGTTAGTCTCATGGACTCAATCCTTGGGGGTGACCGGTTCGGTCCCACGGAAATTTTCCATCGACCATCAGGATAAATCGGAAAGTACATACGGTAAAAAGATTTGCTTTCTAAGAATGGAAAGAGAGAGGAGATGGCATCCGAATGAAAGAAATATTTTTTAAAATTATGATTCCTCGAATATTTGAGAATGTGATTTTTTTTTTAATTAGGAAGAATGTGATAAGCGGTTAATGTAGGAAGAATGTGATAAGCGGTTAGCGAGAATCCACCTAAAAAGTGCAGAAGATGTCATCGAAAACAAATGCATCGCATGGAAAATAACGTTTATCAAATTTTGATGCTCCTTTAAAAATTTTAAAATTTTAAATGCACCGTAATAGTTTAGTTGAGAAAATTTGGCGAACGCACAGACACACAGGGTTTCATTGAACGCCGTGATCTTAAACAGTGACACGCTCCCAGCTCACAGCGGACGGAGAGGGACGTGTGAGAATCTGCGATCTCGAATCCCCCACCTCAAACGCGAGCCACAGCAATCGGCGAGCTGCCGACCACTCTTGCCATTCCTGGTCGCGTAGCGTATTCATCGCCACTCGTATCCAATTCGATTCCTTTTTGGGGAATCAACTTCTTTCCTTCCTTGCGAGGGGCAAAATTGTAGTTCCTTGAAGAGGCTGCGGGCACGGCTCCGGGCACGTTAATGGAGGCGTCCTCCTGTTGCTTTTGTAGAGCCGCCCCTCCGATGGCCTCTCTCGCCGTCGACCTTCAACCCTCGTCCATTCTCTGCAACCGGTCGATCGATCCGTCCTCGTTTCGCCTCCGTCGGACCTCCCTTTCTTCCTTCCCCTCTCCCCCCATCCCCTTCCTCGTCCGCTGCAGCAGCACCGCTCCTTGTCCCCCCTCGTCCAATCCTTCGCTCAGGAGAACAACTAGTAGCGGTGGCAAGAAAAAGAATAGCAACTTGGCTACGAAGTGGCGGGTGGAGGACTGCGTGCCTTCCGTGGAGGAGGCGTCCATCAGCGTCCGGAATGTCTACCAGAATGGGGACCCGCTCGGGCGCAAGGAATTGGGCAAGTGCGTGGTTCGATGGATCAGCCAGGGAATGAGCTCCATGGCCTCCGACTTCGCCTCGGCGGAGGTCCAGGGCGAGTTTTCGGAGCTCAGGCAGCGGATGGGGGTGGCTACCGCGGCCGACGGTGGTGGTGGAGGGCCAGCCGTTGGTGGTCTTGCCTTCGTCATCCAGGCTCAGCCGCATCTCTATGCCGTGCCAATGCCCAAAGGGCTTGAGGCTCTATGTTTCAAGGCATGTGCACACTACCCGACCCTCTTTGACCACTTCCAGCGCGAGCTCCGAGATGTCCTGCAAGACCTCCAACGACGGGATGTCTTTAATGATTGGCGTGCTACTGAGTCTTGGAAGCTCGTAAAAGACATTGCAAATTCAGGTCTTACATTCGCCTTCCCTCTTGTTAACGATGATATGTTCAGTAGGGATACTGCTAAATAAGATGATCAATACGATTCAACTTGGGAAAGGAGATTGCATTCTTAACCATTTATCTTTATTGATTAAATTCCTTTTCATGTTACAATAAATTTACTCCAGAGGGGTTATTACATGCAGGGAAAAGTGTGCTTTCGAAAGCCTTTGCTATCATGCTACTACTATATCTCCTTGGTAATTTTGGCTAAAATTTAGCTATTTTCAATTGGATGGAGAAGACAGTGAGCTATTTGTTGTATCTCTTTCTTGATCATCCATCTGATCATGGGCGCTAAAGGATGAAGAACTTGCTTTTAATCATTGATAGGATATTGGAACGAATGAAGTGGATGAGTCTTCCTATCTAGAGAAGCTTCTCTGTCCATTTTGGTGATACTATTATGAATGAATTGGCGAAGTTTTAGATTAAACAAAAGGTCAATATTTGTTTTTTTTCAGAATGCTATCATATTGAAAAAGAGCTGGGATGATTTTCTTGAAAATGCAATTTGTACTAAAATATTTCCCTAGTTTGTGGAATGCTTTGACTTGTAAATATGAATGGGCCCTTTGTTTCTTTGAAAATATTATGAATCATATCATTGCCATATGCAGCTCAGCATCGTGCAGCTGTTCGAAAGACACCTCAATCAAGGCCTGTCCATAGTGGTTTGGGGATGGAGTTACAGAAGGCTAAAGTAATACAAGCCAAAATTGAGAACTTCGTCAAGAACATGTCTGAACTTCTTCTAATAGAGCGTGATGCAGAATTGGAGTTTACCCAAGAAGAACTGAATGCTGTACCAATGCCAGATGAAAACATTGATGCACCAATTGAGTATCTAGTTAGTCATGGGCAGGCCCAGCAAGAGCAGTGTGATACTTTATGCAATTTGAGTGCAATTAGTTCTTCTACTGGTGAGCTTGATGTTTGTGTTTTAATTGCACAGGTCAGACAGCCAAATTTACATTTGGTCTTCCGATGCAAATGATGAGTTTCATTAAAAATTTTTGTGCTTACAGGATTAGGTGGGATGCATTTGGTCCTTTTTAAAGTTGAAGGAAACCATAGGCTGCCACCAACAACTCTCTCTCCAGGGGATACTGTTTGTGTCAGAGCATGTAATCATAGGGGTGAAGGAGCAACCTCTTGCATGCAGGGTTTTGTGAACAACTTAGGCGAAGATGGATGTAGTATCACTTTGGCTCTAGAATCTCGCCATGGTGACCCCACCTTCTCTAAGCTATTTGGGAAAAATGTGCGCATTGACCGGATACACGGATTAGCTGATGCATTGACTTATGAGGTGTTTAAAATAACTTAAAATCATGTTTATTTTTATGATTCTATAATGCTGCGTGGTATGATATTTTGATGTCTGTGTTTTTCCAGAATTAAATGTCAAATATGCCATGTGACATTTGTTGTGTCTGTATGTTTATTTTGATGTCTTTGTCTACTCTTTTGGCAGCGTAATTGTGAAGCATTAATGCTTCTTCAGAAGAATGGTTTACACAAGAAAAATCCCTCAATCACGATAGTTGCTACTCTATTTGGAGACATGCAAGATATCATGTGGCTAGAGCAGAATAATATTATTGAATGGTCTCCAGCAGCCCTTGATGGATTAGTAGAAGGAAGATTTGATGAATCTCAACTAAAAGCTATTGCCTTGGGCTTGAACAAAAAGCGACCCTTTTTAGTGATCCAAGGGCCTCCTGGTACTGGCAAGACTGGATTGCTCAAGGAGCTCATCACCCTTGCAGTTCAACAAGATGAGCGTGTACTTGTGACAGCTCCTACTAATGCAGCTGTGGACAATATGGTAGAAAAACTCTTGGACACTAGATTGAACATAGTTCGTGTTGGCAACCCTGCTCGAATTTCTACTGCTGTGTCATCAAAATCTTTAGGGGAGATAGTTGATGATAAGCTTGCATCATTCAAAAAGGAATTTGAGAGGAAAAAATCAGATCTAAGAAAGGACCTTAGGCTTTGTTTGAAGGATGATTCACTTGCAGCAGGTATACGCCAACTCCTGAAGCAACTTGGAAAGACTTTGAAGAAGAAAGAAAAGGATACTATAAGGGAAGTTCTTTCAAGTGCTGAAGTTGTACTTGCCACTAATACTGGAGCAGCTGATCCCCTCATCCGAAGACTGGGAGCATTTGATCTTGTAATTGTTGATGAGGCCGGGCAAGCAATCGAACCATCTTGTTGGATCCCAATCCTGCAAGGAAAGCGTTGCATATTAGCTGGTGATCAGTGTCAACTTGCACCAGTAATTTTGTCTAGAAAGGCCCTGGAGAGTGGACTTGGTATATCACTTATGGAAAGAGCATCAACTTTGCATAAAGGTATGCTAACAACCAAGTTGATGATTCAGTACAGGATGCATGATGCAATCGCCAGCTGGGCATCAAAAGAGATGTATGGTGGGTTGTTGAAATCTTCCCCATTGGTTTCCTCACATCTTCTTGTTGATTCTCCTTTCGTCAAGGTGTGTTGTTTAATATCCATTAACTCTTTACAGAATGATTTCTTTTATTTTTCCATTTTCAATATTTGGGTTCATTTTCAATGATGGTATATGTGCTGTATCTAGTATTTTACACCCAATTTATTTTGTATAACAACTCAAACACATTTTCTGGAAAAAATTATTGTTGCCAATTTTGACCTTAGGTTCCTTGATGCAAGAACAGTCTTTATTATTTATGAATGCCTTGAATTCATTCCAGATTACATGGATAACTCAGTGCCCACTTCTCTTGCTTGATACACGGATGCCATATGGAAGTTTATCTATTGGCTGTGAGGAGCATTTGGACCCTGCTGGCACAGGTTCCTTTTACAATGAAGGAGAAGCAGACATTGTTGTCCAGCACATCTTCAACCTTATATACTCTGGTAAATTTTTTTATCAACCTTATTTACTCTGATTCATTTCCTTTCCCTGCAAATATGCTGAAAGAAATTGGTTGAGCTGCATTCCTTTTTTATCTTCCTGCTATTTTAGGATTGGTTATATACGAAATCTTTTTAATTGTTGCAGGATGTACCTTTATGAGGGTCAAATGAATATTTTTGAGCTTATAGAATCAAATTTACAAACCATGCTACGGCTTTTCTGTTTGCTGTGATTCTAGCTTCACATTTACTGGAATAAGTAGTCTTCAAAGCTTGTAGTTTTTAGCTAGATAAAAGGACTAATGAGTGCTCATATTGTGGCTTTTTTCACTAGTATTATCCTTTGTGCAGGTCAGTGCTGATACTTGACATAGTAGGTTACCTAGTTGCATAAGTCACCTTATAGTAGTGCTATTTTGTCATTATTTCTCATGCCAAATCATGGTCCAATTTCTATTTACTTGTATTAGCTGTAATGATAATTTCTGTGAAAATTTCCTGTCCTTTCTATTCCATCATAAAATTGAAACATCCTTACTTTCTTGGAGTTTTTTTTCCCTCCAGGTCTTGAATATAGTATTTGATTAATAAATGTTGAGGATCATGGATTGTGTTGGTGCACAACTAGTATTCAACATGTTGTTGTTCCTGAAATCCACTCATAAAGCTTCCTAATGTTTAGTTAGAGCAACCTATACCAAGATACACCTATATAGGTATTATAAGAGGTTCAATGCGCACAACTTATATATTATTGTTATTTTCGTTTAACACTTACATACACAAGGTTAGTACTTTTACAAGTAATTCCTATTATATTTATAATAAAGTCCTCAACTCTCCTTTTAAATGTAGTTCAAAAATATTATAGAATCCTAACTTGTTACAAATATATTCAAATCTAGGATCTATTAAATATTTTGTTAACAAATTTGCTATCCAATAATTGGAACTAATAAAATATGTGATGATCTCACTATAGTTTTTCTTGA
Organism: Curcuma longa; assembly: GCF_044706935.1. NCBI lineage: Eukaryota > Viridiplantae > Streptophyta > Magnoliopsida > Zingiberales > Zingiberaceae > Curcuma > Curcuma longa. The sequence goes on from NC_133861.1 coordinate 5,333,868, forward strand.
ACGAAGAGACAATAATTCTCAATACTTTTTGTCTAATTTTGGAAGATTAGGTAGAGAACAATGTGTTTGGTAGCTTGATTAACATAATATAGCTTCATTGACTCACTATGAGCATTACTCAGCTTAGTTATCTAATTACTTGAGCTAGATAAGCTCACATATAATGAAAGTTTAAAACTTGTTTTTCACTTGGTTTTGTTGGGAAAACGTTAGGTTTGACTAAGGTGTTTTGGTGCTTTAGCAATATGACTTAGTGTATATTTGATGTTGATGCATCAAGATTGCTTTGTTGTGCCTGATTGTAGATTTAGAAATTGTGGTGATCATGTGTATTTGGATAGAGAGCAAGCTTAGAGGATGATGAGCAACATAGATCGAGTGAGGATCCAAGGTTAGGCTCAGTTCGTGGATGATTATCGAACTTAGATAAGAAACTGAAGACATGTGAAACTTGTATTGATTGTATGTTGTAATTTGGGTTTGGTTTCTAGATTAAATTATAATAATGTTATGATTGCTTAAATATATGTTTGACTACCTAGAACTTGATTATTGAAGTTTTGTAATATTATGTGGTATCTAAGTCATATTTGTCATTTGACTCAGGTCATAGACATTACTAAGGCTTATGACATATCATAAGTAGAGTAATAGGGTTGCTCAGACAGTGTCAGTCAATTGGCTAAGAATTTTTGTTGATGAAATCATACCCCAAGCATATGGTATTGCATGAATTTTGATGTTTGGACTATGGTTTAAGTTAGGTATTTATGGAGATCTAATCTAGTATGTTAAGGGTGCAGGTAACTTGACATGTACATGGAAGTCCTAGCAGGCGAGGAAGGCCAGATGTTGGGCATGAAAGTCCAAGATGGTCTTGGCAGGTGAAAGCCCTAACATGTCAAAGAAATCGGATGCTAGGCATGGAAGTCCTAGAGGGCTTTGGTAAGGTGGAAGCCTCAGCATGTTAGGTAGGCCAACTGCTAGGAGGTGAAGACCCAAAGATGCGATTTCGCTAGGCATAGAAGTCCAGAAGGCATGGAGGGTGGTTGACACGATGTAACAATGTGAAACTGAGAGCTTTGAGTGATTGTAACTTTGGGACAGGAGCAGACTGGAAACTAGGTGGACTTGACCGGTAGATCGGCTAAGTCATAATATATCAGTCACTTTGATATTGAGGTAATAGTCAACTGCTACACATGGAGAGTGCAAATCTCAAATTCATGAACTTGGATTTGTTGTATGAGTTCAGTAGACATCTATGGAGTCAACTAATTGATACCACAAATGGAATGATTAGTTGTGATTTTGCATAAAGTCAACTAGTGGCTATATGCAGTTGATTGATGATAACGACAACATAGTAAGTTTGGTTGATGTTTGAAGTCAACTGTTACATAAATTGAGCAAACAAAATGTTTGTAAGTCCATTTTGGAAGTTGATTGAGGTTGTTTAGGAACAGACAGAAAGATCCTCAATTGACTATGGAAGTCGATTGAAGACCAAACGGATTGAATAGAAAGCTCAGAAGTCAATTGTGGAAGTCGATTGAGGTATGATGGACATTCGATTGAAGGTAATTTCGAGAAATGATTAATGAGGATCTCGAAGATATGGAATACCTTTTCTTGCGATATCGACCATATCAAGTGTAGTAGTTAACTGAAGAGGTATAGATAGTCAATTGATGGTGGGAATAATAAAAGTTTTGAAGTTTCTCATTGTAGACAAATCTTGCACCTCTTTGAGAAAACCTTCAAGAAAACTAGTACTCCTTTAGTAACCCAAGTAGATCTAGTTCTCCAAAAGTTTTTTATCCTTCTTCTCGGTCAATTGCGAGTAAGGATTGTGCTAGGATCATATCAACAAGGAGATCGAGATTGCCCATCTGCTTAAAGGCTTTGGAAAATCTCTTCTATTTGTTATTATTGTGTTCTTGTGTTCTTATTGTCTCTACACTTTTGCTCATATATTATTGTAAGACAAGAAGAAATTTGCTACTGTAAGGGGGTTCTCTGCTAGGCCATTGACATAGCAGCCCAGGGAAGCTGTGAACCACATAAAATCCTATGTGTACTAGTGACTTGTTTTCTATGGTTTGGTGTGTTGGCTCATTTTCTGTTGCCTACAGTTTTCACATATATCCCCTACGCAATGAATCATATCCATTTGTGAGAGAAACGAGAGTGAGTGTTATTCGCCCCTCTAACATCACAACGATCCTATAATTTTTAATTAATTATCAGGGTGGATAGTCGACTATATGCACGGTTTGAGCAAACATAATATTTTTTCTCTGGCAATAGTCAACTAAAAGGATTTTAGTAGATTGAAAGGATGAGGAGTCATTTGCAGAGGTTTTTGATCAACTGGAGATATAGTTGTCAAAGTCTAATACATTTGAACCTTCAATCACCTAGGTAAGGTTTGTCGATCAATTAGAGGCATCCAACTCAAGTGAGTTAGTGAACGTTAGGTAAACAAATATATACGATCTTGGAGAGGTTTTGAGTGTCGGTGCAATTATACCAAAGTGGTTGAGTTTAATTATATGGTTCTAATATATTTGGCAAAGATTAAAATTAGGTTTACATTGTACAAAATTGTGTGTCAAGCATGACATTTACATTGTAAGTGCAATGGTGAAGATTATGTGGGCTAAGGTTGATTAGACATTTGGTACAAGAAGTGTAGTAGTTATTGGCAGGAGACCAACAAGTAGGTTGAGGCCACCAAAAATGTGGCATAAGCTCAATAGGTGTTGGTGGATGTAGATTCTCGATAGGTCAAGATCCACTGATGACAATGATGAGAACAAGGATGAGGAGGCAACACATATGCCACCACCACAGTCACTCTATATTTCATACAACCTAGACTAGCCAAAATTAAGGCTAGATCCCCAAATACCGGATTTGATGAATTCTAACAACAATAGGATGCTTTGAGGTTGAGGTTGAGGCTGAGGTGTATGAGATACTGAGAGAGTGAACCCTAAGACAATAGCCCCTATCATAAGATTAGATTAGGGGATTCTTAGTGAGGTGGTTATGTACTTTATATGTTGATTTGACTCCTGTTATAACTCAACTAACGTTGGAAGCTGACTTGATTTATATTTTATATATTTACATGATCATTTGCTCTTATTTCATATTATATCAAATGATGGTTTTATATAAATTGCTAATCTAATATGATTTCATGCATGTTTGACTAATCTAGCATTTTATTTGCTTTATTTTGATACACTTTTACCTTCTGATAGTTGAAGAATACATAATTTTGAGATATAGATATAATATATCTATTAAGGTTATTTGTGTTGCAAAAAAGGTATCTACTTTACAAAATATAGAAAATATATTTAAAATTTATTTTCCCTTTATAAACTTTGAAAATTTACGAATGTATTCAGAATTTTAGAAAATTTTGATTATCCAATAATTTTTAATGAAGTTTTAAAGCACATTGCGAGATTTTTTAGAAATCAATAGACTAAATGACTAAATCAGATAATTGAGTTGACTGCTAGTGTAAGAAGTCCATTGTTAAGTTAAAATAGTCGATTGTCGACAATATTTCCTATCTTTTAGTGTGTGTAATTTAATTAGTTCTACTAATCTTTGCAGAAGGTAGTCTGTAGGGGAGTAACACCCATTATTATTCAATTTCTTGATGTGGAGTTAGGAAGATTACAATATTTTTCTTAATATTTTTATGTGCGGCAAAGGGGAGAGATAAGAAGCTTTAAAGTCAGAAAATTTTCACCTTTCAACTTTAGAATATTTTTACCTTTCAATCAAAAAGGGGAAAGGGGGAGAATTTATATTTATGATATAAGAGGAGAATTTATCCCAAACATCTTATTTTAATTTCCTTGATTTAATGATTGATTTGATTTACTCTGTATTTTTATCCTAACTTTAAATGGATTGCCAAATATACAAATGGAAGGGGAAGATTGTTGTTGTAGCTGCCATGCTCCAAGTGGTCAATTTCAATCATATGGTTTTGATGTGTTTGGTAAAGATTTAAAGTTAGGTTTATTTTGTGATTCTAGTTTTGTGTATCAAGCATGTAGGTATAGGTTTCTTAACATTTACATTGTAAATGCAACAGTGAAGACCAATCAGACATTTGAAACAAGAAGTCCAATAGTTATGTTATTAGTAGGAGACCATCACATGTTGGCACAAAAAAAAAGCTCAACAAGTGTTTGCAAATGTAAAGTCCTAGTAGGTGAAGGTTGAACTGAATACATAAAGAAGTCTAATAGAAGTTGGCACACAAGAAGTTCGAAGGTAAATTTATTTTGGGCGTGGGTCGTTTTCTTTTTTAGGTGAGGATTTGACCAAAAAAAATAGATGTTTTGAGTTCAAAGTCTATATACCAGTTCATTGTTGGTTTTAATCAGTCGATTGATATGACTAGTTGAGTAGGGTGTTAGATTGAAGTTTAAAGAATTGTGTACAGAAGGTTCTGATTGTGTTTAAGTCAATTTAATTGAGGAATTCGATTGATTGGATGAGGAATTCTGTGACGATTTAAAAAAATCAACCGTTAAACATGATATTGATCAATGAAGATAGAGTTGACTAATAATATAGACAATAGAAGAACCGATTGAGATTCAGATGAATTGATCAAGCTAAATCAATTAATTGATTGTAAGAAACGATAAGAAAAAGATACAGTCTATCCAGGTGATTTGGTTGTGATCCAGACAAAACCATTATTATTCAATGGATCGAAGATTGATCCAGAAGAGTCGAGTGAAGGCAGATTAGTTGATTGAAGGTGTACTTAGGAGCAATCAATTGATCGACAAGCAAGAATCACATTATTAGTCGAACAACGGTCACCGTGGAGGATTTGAGAATAGTGGATTAGTCGACTATTTGGATTTGATCCAGAAGAGTTGACTAGATTTGATCAAGTGATGAATGGTAACCATGTTGAGTCTATAAACATAAAGCAAAGACACTTCAATTAGAAAATGAATTGCAACTATAAGTGCTTCATTTACAACAATCTTCCATGCTCTGGATTATAATATTTTCTCATTAGTTTTTGTAGTCTTTTGCCTAATTCTTAAGCTGTCTTCCATTTTGGTAGCATAAGGTCGTTATCTTCTCGATTCTTTATCTCTAGTGTAAATGATTTTTGAGGAGAAAAATAATCGATATTTGAGGGGTCACTCACCTTTGGGTCCAAAGGCCGTGAGCCGTATTTTTCTTTTATTGCAAATATTCAATACTAAAGAGGATTATTTCAAATTGTTACACTATTTTGAAATCTTAACCACATTTATCATTCTTACTATTTCCGTTGTGCTTATTTATTTACATTTCATATATGCATATTCTTTGCTGTACTCACCACTTAATCTCCACTTTAATTTCGTACTTTGATAACTCGATTTAAACTTTTATTCTGCTATTTACCCCCTCTAGTGATTATGTATGATCCAACATTGGACACTTAGAAATAAACATTATTTATCTTTATTTGTAGACTTTATTTTACAAATGTCTAAATAAAATGACGTTTAGACCTGCTATGTTATATGAAGTTGAATGTTCGACTATGATGAAAGTATACTAGTAGAAGATGAGAATCATCTAGATGAGAATGTTAAGGTGAATGTGCAGATATACGAAGATGTGCATAATAAGAAATGAGAATTTTAGAGAGAAAATTTGAATTACACCCATTGAGAGAAAACTTTGAAAGACACATTTAAGATGATACGTACATGTACTTAGATGACCAATAAATATTCTAGTTAAATGATATGAAACTATGATAAATATCTACATTAAATGAGGAAGAGGAGAACAAAAAAAGATTTAGTTAACAATAATAAAATAGAATAAAATTTATTTAAATATAGATGATGATATAATAGGGGATAGAGCCCGACCTCACCTAGTGGGATAAGGCTTGGTTGTTGATTGTACTACAAATGGCCAAATAAAAATCCAAATGCTTAGACAAAGATTAGGAGACTTTAACTTCTCGAGCTTTTGGTAATTTATCTCCTTTCTTGGCTTTCCTATCTATCCTTAGGGAGAGGATAAGACAATTTGTTGAGATTTCTGGTTAAGGTTAAACTTGTAAGAGCTTGTTGAAATCCCATTGGTGTGAGTCAAGTTTGGTGCCTTAAAGGTGTTATTCTCAAATTTTAGATGCCATTTGTGAAGAGGTGGTTTAGTGAATTTGGGCAAAGAGTGACATGCCTTTCCTATCTTAGGCCATGGAGTGAGGTCTCTAAATCACGTTAAATCCCTGGTGTCACTGTTGTGTATTTTTTGTTTTATTATTTATTTTTGCAACAATTTAACACTCTATGATACACACGCACTCACTAATAACTTTATATTGAGGTTGTTGTATAAGGAATATATGATAATTCAGGTACCATATGTTCACCCCCTTTATCCAAGCCTACTCAGTCCTACAGATAGTATGCACAAGGTTTAAGATACCAACCTACATTTGGTATCAAGGCAAGATTGTAAAAGATTAAACTAACATTCAGGCAGATACATCTAGAGGGGTATCTGCTACAAGGCCACCTCTATCTAAGAGTGGAGTATTTCCTAATGAACAATTTTGACATACGGATGACTGTCAAAGGTTTTGATGGATCAGAATGATGAACCTATTGATTTAGATAGATGGAGTGGTGATCAAAAGAAAAAAAATTCTAAGTAAATTTAAAGGCTATCATATCTTGCAATGTGGTCTTCCAAAGGAAAAAAATTAAGCAAGATGAAACCTTTGTGGAATGCAAAGGAATTAACATAAAATTAACTTTGACTATAAGATAACAAAGAGAGATTTATTGATGCAACTTTAAGATGTAAGATTGATAATCGGTTAATCACATTCATAAGAGACTTAAAGAAATTTGCAATGAATTATTTGCACTTGGAGAGGAAATTGAAAATCATGACTTGGTCTTGTTTGTGTTGTAAGGCCTTCCTTGGGTACCATTATGAATCTTCATGGTAGAGGCATTAAAGTGTCAAGAGACCTCAAGTTAATTTCATTATATGAATTGTTTTGCCAAATGAAGCTCTATGATGAGGTCAACTAAAATCCAAAGACAACCAAGAAAGGCATAATATTTATGGCCCAAGGGGACAATGAGGAGGATAGTTCTTCACCATCAATATTGTTATCATCCTCCTTACCATTAGAAAGTGATGATATATGTATAGTTCACACTGTGAAGAGGGCCATAAAGAAGAATAAGAAATTGAGCATATGTAAGATCAAGGGGAGGATGATCAAAGGCAAGAGAAGAAGCAGAAAATAAAACCATATGCTTCAATTGGCATGAGAAGGATAGCTTAAGAGCAATTGTTCTAAGTTAAAGAGAGAGCAATGACGGCTACATGGAATGACACATCATTCTTCGATGAAGAAGTATGCCCAAAGAAATGCAAGCGCTTAGCTCTTATGACAACTGATGATCTAGTGTTCAACTCTAGTAATAAGGAGACTATCATAAGTTAAGGGAGCATTTTGTGAAGTAATAATGAGGTAAACTCTCTCTCCATGTAGATATGTTATTTTGTGCAATAGCTAGTTTGTCTGGATCATTGACTAAAGCTATGAAAACCATAAGACCTAAGGCCTAAACTAGCTTACCTCCAGCATGAGATAAAGATTCACATGGTCAAAATCAAACTTAGATTGCAAAGTTTGAGGTTGAAAATGAACAATTGAAATCACAAGCTAAAGGGATGGAAAAAATACCGTAGAAAAATCCACTATTGGCTTTAGATATCTTGACATGATCATATGTAGCTAAAAAGTGAATTATTGTAAGATTTGTTTATGTTATAAGACCACAAAGTAAAAGGCCTACTTGCGATTGATAATTAGGAATTGACCTAATTCTAAGAATAAATCTAGTGGACCCATTTATGTATAAGGAAACCACTAAGAGAATCAAGTAGTTAAAAATTGGAGTTTAGCACCTAGTAAACCCAATTAGGCCTTATGTTCAGTTCTAAAATCCATTGTATCATCAATTTAGAGTAGATAGGTTGCATCAATGAATATAAGAATTATTAATTTTGCCCTTGTAAGTTGCTATATCAACTAGATTCCTCTCGTACTGTTTGATACATATTTTAAATTGATGGTGGATATTTATGCCATTGTTATTCATCTTAAATATTTTAAATCATGCTTGATATAACATGTGTATATTGATTGATTGATTTGAATGCTAAGATGTAAAAATTATCATCATTTAGTGTGATAAATTGACATATAATGTCGTTAATAGTCATGAAATTATTACAATTGCCTAATCATGCTTTAAACACATGTAATTCACTCATATATATGTTTCTGGATACTTGGTGGTTGATAATTAGCATTATGATAATACCATAATACTTAATTTGACACTTGTACTGTAAATGTTCTCGCTCTTCCCAAATTTATGTGAAAATCATGAAATATAATGAATTTATATGAAAAATTATTTCTTCTATGTTTTTCTTGCAAAATTTTATGATTTTTAAAATTTTGCATAATTTTTAATAGACTTTTGAAATTTAATTCATGTTTGTTTCAGAAATGTTAACTAGATCAAGCTACTAGTCAACTAGAGCTATTCTCAGTTGACTGTAAGCTACTTCAATTGATTGGAATTGTAGTGCTGGTAATGAGCGTTTTCATGCCTTTAATGATTGATAACATTGTACTGAATCATATTAATATGATTGGACATCATTTTAACATATAGGGGATGCAAAATTTAATTATTAGGGCATAGTTGACACTTAGTGACATACTTTTGAAACTTTAAGTGTTGGTAGAAATTTTATTCTTGATCCTTGTTTACCATACATTTATATGATTTTCCATTCTTTGGTTAATAAATTTTATATCTTTCATGATTATATCTTATAAATGAGAAAATATGCTTAGTTTTCATGTGAAAATGAAATGCAGAAATATTTGATTCAAGGATTGAAATTTCGAGCCGTATCGCGCGATACGGAGGAAATTTTTTGTTCCACCAACGGACCGGCACCGGCACCGGCCGGGAGACGCCTCCGGAGGCGTCATGCGACCTCGGCGACGCCTCTGGAGGCGTCGCCCGGGCCCGGCGACGCCACTAGAGTCGCCGTGCGGGCTCGGCGACGCCTCCGTGCGCGGGCCGCGCGAGATCTGGGGCGAAGCAGTCGCGATTTTTGATTTTTTTATTTTTTAAACTTAGGGTTTAATTGAGGTTTTAATAATCAATTCCTAGCTATAGTTGGAGATAATTTAAATAGACTGTAGGATCGGAAACACGCTCGGAAACACGCTAGAGGGGGGGGTGAATAGCGTGTTTGAACGCTTTTCGATTTTCGTAGAAAACTCGAGTGCGAAAGCGGAAGCAAACAAAGTAACGAATACCGAAACGAAATGCAATAAAGTAAAGAACACAATTTGTTTTTACTTGGTTCACAGCGCAACGCTGCTACTCCAAGGCCCACGGTCCTTGACCGTTTACGTTGGGCAATCCACTAACTCACTTGCCCCTGTCCGGCAGCAAGTGTATCGAAAATTCGAGTACAAAAACCGATTACAATATTGATATTAATTGAAGTACAAATGTTACCAAACGTTCGCTCCCCGGAAGGTGAATTCGGCGTTTCGGTGTCAAGAGCAGTTGCTTGAGGCAGGCACAGCACCTACGTCGAAGTTGGAAAGCTCGGGAGTCGCGGGAACGGCGTTTGGAATCGTTGAAATTGGATGCTTCGGCTGCTGCTCGCGGAGGCCTTATATAGCCGGCCTGGGTCGACTCAGATCGCCATCTGGGTCGACTCCAGCTGATGTGGCAGATAAACTTTTATCGGCTTCGTCGCTTATCCCTCCTGAGTCGACTCTGATCCGGTTCTGGGTCGACTCCAGTCGCGGTGGCGGCAGCGGCGATAAGTTCTTGACCTGAGTCGACTCAGAAGCTCATCTGGGTCGACTCCAGGCCGATCTGGCGGAGACCTTGACGCGCTGACTTCCGGAATCGTGCTGATTCGGCTGGAGTCGACTCCAGAGCTCATCTGGGTCGACTCCAGACCCGAAAAACTGAGTTTTTCGTCCGGAGTTAGCTTTCGTCGGGCTTTTCCTTCCTGCACAACAAGTTAGCTAAAGTATAACATAGGAAGGAGTAAGTTGGTTCACCGAACCAACTTTGAGTCTTAACTTCGGATCTCCGGTGAGACCCTGGGTTAGACCGGCGCCTACTGTTCCTCGTAGGAACGCGTCCTCACCCACTCCCCTCGGGAGAATTTACCTGATGCCAACCAAGTCCTCCTGACCCGTTGGACTTTTGCTCGACTCTGTCGTTGCCCCCCAGGACTTGAACGCAACTGATCCTCCTGATCAGTCCATTCTTCTCTGCAACTTGGTCCTCCTGACCAAGTCCAGTTCATCTGCAACTTGGTCCTCCTGACCAAGTCCAGACTTGTGCCTGGTGCACTTTGACTCTGCCAAGTCTTCATGCCTAGCCACACTAGGACTTAACCTGTTTTCTGCACACTCAATTCAGCCTGGTTAATCAAACCACATACTTAACTTGATCCTAGTTCCATAATCAAAACTCAGGTTTGATCTGCTAGTGCTTCCTGCACTAACAATCTCCCCCTTTTTGATTATGGCAACTTAAGGTTTCAAGTTAAGTTACAAATCATAATTTAAAGCAAATATCATAATTTTGCATAAATAAGCTAAGTATGAAAATTCAATGCATGCATGTGTGTTGCTCCCCCTGAATCCTTTACTCCCCCTTTTTCAGGTAACTTATGCTTTTTCAAAAAGATTTTGACTTGAAAAATTTTGAAACAAACTTGACTTTAAAAATTTTAACTTGGAAATTCTTTGTTTAACTTGAACCTCAATTTAACTTGAACCTCAATTCTCTCCCCCTTTGACATAATCAAAAATATTAGGTTCTATGGGTTGAGTCCAAGCTAATAAGTAATAAATAGTTTTTAAGAATTTTACCCAGGTGAATCTTGAATAATCATCAATTATTACTAAGCAGTATTGGTTTCCGCTTAGTGACTTAGCCCCATGAGAATCAAAGAGGTCTAAGTGTAGTAATTCTAGGATTGAGTTAGATTGAGCTTGACTAGTTGCCTTATGTGAAGCTTTTGTTTGTTTTCCTTGTTGGCAAGCATTACATATTTCATTTTCTAAGTTTATTAATGTTGGAAGGCCTTTAACTAATCCATTGTGACTTATTTTTGAAATAAGTCTAACATGAGTGTGACCCAATCTTCTGTGCCACAACCTAGTTTCCTCTTGTTGTGTTAGTAAACACTTGAGTGAGGATGAGGGTAGGTCAATATTATATATGTTATTTTTCCTAATCCCAGTTAATTTGATTTCTGGGTTTTCTATGTTTTCTAGTAGACATTTAGATTTGGTAAACCTAACTGTGTAACCTGAGTCACACAGCTGACTTATGCTAAGTAGATTGAACTCAAATTTGTCAACCAACAGAACTTTTCTAATTTCAAAGTTGGAGTCTAATTTTATATTACCTGAACCGATTACCTTTAATTTTCCGTTGTTCCCGAATGCAACGGTTCCCAAGTCTTTGAACTTGAGTTTGGTGAATTTGGATTGATCTCCAGTCATGTGTCTGGAGCAACCGCTGTCCAACATCCAGTTATCCAGTTTCTTGTGTTCCTATAAATTTAAGAAACACTTAGTTGGATTTTATGGATCTTGGTTTCAAAGCATTGTTTAATTTGTTATTTTGAAAAGATTGATTAATTTTAAGGTTAATTAATTTTTGAAAAGTTGTTTAATTAAATTTTGAAGTTAATTAATTTTGAAAATTTGTTTAATTAAATTTTGAAGTTAATTAATTTTGAAAATTTGTTTAATTAAATTTTGAAGTTAATTAATTTGAAAATTGTTTAATTAAATTTTGAAGTTAATTAATTTTGAAAATTGTTTAATTAAATTTTGAAGTTAATTAATTTTGAAAATTGTTTAATTAAATTTTGAAGTTAATTAATTTTGAAAATTTGTTTAATTAAATTTTGAAGTTAATTAATTTTGAAAATTTGTTTAATTAAATTTTGAAGTTAATTAATTTTGAAAATTTGTTTAATTAAATTTTGAAGTTAATTAATTTTAAAAATTGTTTAATTAAATTTTGAAGTTAATTAATTTTGAAAATTGTTTAATTAAATTTTGAAGTTAATTAATTTTGAAAATTTGTTTAATTAAATTTTGAAGTTAATTAATTTTGAATTTTGAAGTTAATTTAATTAAATTTTGAAGTTAATTAATTTTGAAAATTTGTTTAATTAAATTTTGAAGTTAATTAATTTTGAAAATTGTTTAATTAAATTTTGAAGTTAATTAATTTTGAAAATTTGTTTAATTAAATTTTGAAGTTAATTAATTTTGAAAATTTGTTTAATTAAATTTTGAAGTTAATTAATTTTGAAAAAATTATTTAATTAAATTTTGAAGTTAAATTTTAATTTTAAAAATTTTTCCCCGATTTTCAATCCTAATTAAGTTAAAAAATTGTTTAAGGACGGCTCCCCGAGGCTCAATCCTTATTTAAGTTAAATTGCAAAGGACGGCTCCCCGAGGCTCAATCCTTGCAATAATAATTGAGTTTGGTGATTTGATTAATTTTGAAAACTTGTTTGTTGGGTTATTTTGATTTATTACCTATTCATCTCACCCAGTCTAAGTGGTCAATCAGTTAACCTATGAGTTGAATGTGAGATGATTTCAATTTTATCTTTGTTTATTGTGAAGGGTATCTATACTTGATCAATTTTGAGTTAGATTCAGGTTTAGCCTTCAACCAATTAAGTACACATTTCAAAAATTGATTCCCAGGTTGTGGCGAGGCAAGGGGCCTTCTTGGTTATCGGAGCAACGACCACTTCCTAGACAGAATCAATTCAAGAAATTATGGACTTAATCGATTTATTGAAAAACCTTGGTCTAACTAGTCTAGGATGTGGCGAGGTAGCTTCGGTCAGTTCAGTTCGACTCCGTGAACCAAGTCAGGTACTCCTTACCCTTCTTGACCACTTTGTCTAGCCTCCCTGACGTACTATCATCTCGCCCCACCCTGGTACTATGTTGGCAAGAATTGATCAAGTAGTTGGTCCTTAAACTATCCTAATTTCTAATGCAGGAAAATAAATCTAAGTTATGCAGGAAATCAAGCAAGTTATTTTGGTTCCCCCGGGATCGTGCCCCTTGATTGGTCGAACCAAGTGGACCTGATCCTTGGGAACCAAGAATTGGTTCGGTCCGACTGGGTTAACCAGCCGGGACTTCGGAACCCACGCTTGGACTCGTGTTCGATTTCTACGTGTGAGTGCTATGAATGATCTTTGTTTAGCCGCGTATCCGATGCCCGATCGGTTGTATCCAGCCTTCTGCGATCCAAGCATCATGTCCAGATACTTGGACCCGGAGGTGAATTTTTCAAGCGTTCGTCTGAGATCACCGACTTGAGCTTTCAGTTGAACATTTTCTTCCTCGATTTTAGCTCGAGTCGAATCTTCAACCGAATCGGTCGTAGTCGGTGACTCAGGGATGACTTTCTCTTTGAGGAGTGCTATCTCCTCTCGGAGCGATTCACCCACGGCCTCGGACTTGGCTAATTTTTTACTTAAACTAATTATTATCGAAAATAATCTATTGTGACTTACAGTGGGTTTCGAACCTTCGGAAACGGATACGGATCCGTGGCTTTCGTCGTCCGAGTCGTAGTCGCTTTCGTCTGGATCGTTTTGAGCCGGAAGCGCGAGGAAGCTCTTCGTTGGTTCTTCGTCCGACTCCTCGGATGATGACTCGTCCCACGTCGCCTTGAGAACTTTCCGTTTTTTCTTTTGGTCCTTCCGCGGGCAGTCGGCAATGAAATGCCCCTTTCGTCCGCAGCCGTAGCACTTCGAGTCTTCTTTTCCGGTCATTGGCTGCTTCGACGCGTTTACAACCTTCTTGACCTCCGATCGGCGAACTCCTCGTTTGTTCCGGAACATTTTGCGAACTAGATTTACTAGTTCGGTTGTGACGTCCTCGTTTCCGTCGGTGTCCGATGACTCTGATTCTTCCGGTACTTTTCGTCTTTTTGGCTCGGAACCTGCAATTAGAGCAATACCTTTCTCCTGCACTTCCGTATTAGACTGTTCGTGTAATTCAAATTCGGAAAACAATTCATCTAATTTAATTTTATTAAGATCCCTGGAAACTTTATAGGCATCTACCATTGATGCCCATAAGGTATTCCGGGGAAATGCCTTAAGTGCGTACCTTATTATGTCGCGGTTGTCGACTCGTTCTCCTATTGAGTGCAGACCGTTGAGGATGTCCTTGATTCTTGCATGCAGCCCGCTTGCCGACTCTCCTTCTAGCATTTTTATATTATATAATTTATTGATTAATAAATCACGCTTACTTACTTTGGTGTCGGAGGTGCCTTCGTGAAGTTCGATTAGCTTGTTCCACAGCTCTTTGGCACTGCTGATCGGGCCAACTCGGTTCAGTTCTTCTTTGGTTAAACCGCATTGGAGCGTCTGGGTGGCCTTTGCGTCTGCCTCAATTTTCTTCATCGTGGCGGTATCCCAGAGCTCGCAGGAGAGTGGTTTTCCATCATTGCCAGTTGGGATTGTGAATCCCGTCTGGATGATGATCCACATCTCTACTTGTGTTTTCAGGTGACATTCCATCCTGGTTTTCCAGTATGGAAAGTCGTCACCGGAAAACAGCGGTGGTCGTGCGGTGCTCGAGCCTTCTTGTTGGGCCATTGATATATGCACACAAGAAAACAAGAGAAAGAGAATTCCAAGACTTGGTCTTGGATTAGTAGTGCGGGAAAAAAAATAAGCGAAAAGAAAAAAAATTCGAAAAAGCGTCTTGAATCAGTGGTTGCACTGTTTTCAAGAACCCCCGCTCTGATACCAATTGTAGGATCGGAAACACGCTAGAGGGGGGGTGAATAGCGTGTTTGAACGCTTTTCGATTTTCGTAGAAAACTCGAGTGCGAAAGCGGAAGCAAACAAAGTAACGAATACCGAAACGAAATGCAGTAAAGTAAAGAACACAATTTGTTTTTACTTGGTTCACAGCGCAACGCTGCTACTCCAAGGCCCACGGTCCTTGACCGTTTACGTTGGGCAATCCACTAACTCACTTGCCCCTGTCCGGCAGCAAGTGTATCGAAAAATTCAAGTACAAAAATCGATTACAATATTGATATGAATTTAAGTACAATTGTTACCAAACTTTCGCTCCCCGGACGTTGAATTCGGCGTTTTCGGTGTCAAGGACAGTTGCTTGAGGCAGGCACAGCACCGACGTCGAAGTTGGAAGGCTCGGGAATCACGGGAACGGAGTTTGGAAGCGTTGAAATTGAATGCTCTGGCTGCTGCTCGCGGAGGCCTTATATAGCCGGCCTGGGTCGACTCAGATCGCCATCTGGGTCGACTCCAGCTGATGTGGCAGATAAAACTTTATCGGCTTCGTCGCTTATCCCTCCTGAGTCGACTCTGATCCGGTTCTGGGTCGACTCCAGTCGCGGTGGCGGCAGCGGCGATAACTTTTTGACCTGGGTCGACTCAGAAGCTCATCTGGGTCGACTCCAGTCGCGATCTGGCGAAGACCTTGACGCGCTGACTTCCGGAATCGTGCTGATTCGGCTGGAGTCGACTCCAGAGCTCATCTGGGTCGACTCCAGACCCGAAAAACTGAGTTTTTCGTCCGGAGTTAGCTTTCGTCGGGCTTTTCCTTCCTGCACAACAAGTTAGCTAAATATAACATAGGAAGGAGTAAGTTGGTTCACCGAACCAACTTCGAGTCTTAACTTCGGATCTCCGGTGAGACCCTGGGTTAGACCGGCGCCTACTGTTCCTCGTAGGAACGCGTCCTCACCCACTCCCCTCGGGAGAATTTACCTGATGCCAACCAAGTCCTCCTGACCCGTTGGACTTTTGCTCGGCTCTGTCGTTGCCCCCCAGGACTTGAACGCAACTGATCCTCCTGATCAGTCCATTCTTCTCTGCAACTTGGTCCTCCTGACCAAGTCCAGTTCATCTGCAACTTGGTCCTCCTGACCAAGTCCAGACTTGTGCCTGGTGCACTTTGACTCTGCCAAGTCTTCATGCCTAGCCGCACTAGGACTTAACCTGTTTTCTGCACACTCAATTCAGCCTGGTTAATCAAACCACATACTTAACTTGATCCTAGTTCCATAATCAAAACTCAGGTTTGATCTGCTAGTGCTTCCTGCACTAACTTGGATAAAAATAATAAAATAAAATATTTTTAAATATAAATGATGATATAGTAGCAGTTTAACTATGGTTTTTAGGTGTAGATTATCAACAGAAGCAAATTGAAGCTCTCTAATTTCTGTGCAGGATATTATGTGATTCTTTGTTATTTGACTTGAAGGACTGGATATATAGATAATTAACATTTCATGAACGAGGTTTCACTGAACCCTTCATCTTATCTCCATTCTGTGTGCTTGCAAATTTAGTTTATCTAACACGTATTACATCCTCTTTTGACTTCAATTTGTTCTGTGAATAACTTGTCAGTTTGCCTTTAGTAACACTTCAGCCATTTTGCATGGTTCTAAATTACTTGTATAAGATGTTTCCTCAATGTTTGTTATACATAGGATACTCGGCGACACCGCGACAGTTTGTCTAGCTCTTCTCAGCTATTGTATTTATCATCCTTGCAGGAGTTGCTCCATCTGCTATTGCTGTGCAATCACCTTACATTGCGCAGGTCCAGCTTCTGAGGGATAGGCTTTCCACATATCCAGAAACTTCTGCTGTTGAAGTTGCAACTATAGATAGTTTTCAAGGGCGGGAAGCTGATGCTGTGATTATTTCAATGGTAAGCAAGTTTCACTCAAATTCAAGTTAATTCCTTATCATCCTGATTAGTTCCTTTTCCTCATTGGGGCATGCTTGTAAAGCTAGTAATCATGCATAATACATGTTGGATGCCTTGCATGATGATATCTTATTCTATACTTAATGTTATCTTGTGACCTGAAATCTGTCCAATATTGTCACATTCTGTTTTTTCTTCTGTATTCCTAGCAAACTATCACCCTCTCACATCGAACATTAGAACCAAAATATAAGCTATGAGTAATTATGTAAGTACTACTTTTGAGTATTGATGTATCTGATGGTTTATTCTAAATGGATGGAATGTAAGTTCTTGTTTATCCATATGACCTGGAGGCTGAGTCAATAACTTGTTCTTATCTGTTTGTTTTGCAGGTCCGATCCAACACATTAGGTGCGGTTGGATTTCTAGGAGATAGCAGGCGAATGAATGTTGCGATAACAAGGGCACGCAAACATGTTGCCGTTGTGTGCGACAGTTCCACCATTTGCCATAACACCTTCTTGGCCAGGCTCCTCCGTCACATTCGACGTGCAGGTAGGGTGAAACAGGCCGAGCCTGGGTCTTCCGAGGGACCGGGATTGAGCACAACTCCCCTATTTCCCTCCATTAATTGACTAATGAATCATCCACCTCCTGTACACCCTATTCTTTTCTCAACCACAGTCAAAATCTATCATTCCTACTCATCATTCTGATGCTACTTTTGATGGTTTCTAGACAAGAATAATGTAAATATTCTTATTAAGTGTTAGGTGGAAAGTAAAAGAATATCATTCCTTGCACAAAATAATCACATTGTAATTACTATCCTGTCACAAACACCCTTCTTCACATTATGCCATCAACAAAGTAATTGGGCTTTAGCTTTTCTCATGAACACCATCATTGTGTCTTAAAGAGGAAACTGCCTATGAAACAATAATGGAATGAACTTGGCATAGTTTTATTATTATATGTTCGAGGTTAGATGCTCTTGTTATTAATTCTTTATTAATTCTTGATAGTTTTATTAATAAGAATAATGTTTGGTGTGGTCATGGTCTTACATGATTGATAAGTCTGGATGTTGACTGAGTTTATATTTGGATCATGAGAGAGAGGTATAAAATTTATTATTTTTATTATAATAATTTACTTGTTTAGAACATCAATATCTTACTTATTATTTGTTTTTAGTTATGTTAGAAGTAATTTAATGAACACTTTTGGACTCACACATGAGGTTTTCATCCCAATGCTTTTGTAATAGATGGTTGGATGTTTTAGTAGGGATGAAAAATATGATACTCTGAACAATTTAAGATAATGGATTTTTTTTTTCAAAATAAATTTTTGTCACGAGTAGAAAATGTTTTGACGAAGCATTGACATTTTATAGTAAAATTTTACATGATTTGAGTTTTAGTAGCACAACTCTTTCTAGATGCTATAGTTTGCTCTAGAGTCCCCGGGGCAATGGTGCAACGGTAGGACATCCGGATTGTAACTCAGGGACCCGCGGTTCGATTCCTAACTACGGCGTATTTGCAGGAATTTTTCTCCAAATGGGGGAACGCAATCAAAGGATGCTGGGCATCTGGATTGGCCGCCGTATGCGCTTCCCGATTTACCCTGGTGGTCGGTGGGAAATTTCCGTGGGTCGGGCCGACCACCCCCAAAGATGTGGTTACTGAGATTATCATTTTTTTATAGTTTGCTCTAGAGGTGTATTGAGATAATATGAGATTGATGAGTTAGTGTGGACTGTAATAGGTTGTTCATATTGGATGAGCACTCATGTTTGGATAGGTAGGTAGGAAAGTTTTATTTACTATCATCAGTTGGAGGTTTCGTTTAGAGGTGTTGGTGCATAATTGACCCTCAATTGAGGATGAAGGGTCTAAACACTTTGCACACATTGGCAACTCGATCCAATATTATTCTTTTATATTTAATGGCTTATTTTATCTTGAAGGCATCTAAGGGAGGGAAAAGCTTTTTGAGATGGAGGTGTCTAAGTAAACTCGAGACATGAGAGATATACAAGTGAATGCAATCTTAGGGTTTTTGCTTTTGGGCAATATCGTATTGTAATGTTATGTGATTGCTAGGTAGGGGATAGACTACCTAGGGGTTTGGTTATGAAGCCTTCGACTAGGAGACTATATATCCTAAACCATTATTTGTTAACTAGTTTGATCCTAAACCTTTGCATAGGTTCACAAATGAGTACTGTTAGCCAAATAAATGCTACTTAGGTTGCTAGTTGAGTCTAGGTGATTTCTTGTTGACTAGACATGCCAGTCAACTAATGAGTTGATTGGGTTGAGGGTTTCGAGCAAATAGATTGTTTTTGTTCAAGCAACAATGGATTAAATGTGATTTCAATTGACTAGATGCCTGCATAATTAATTGGAGGTGAAATCCAATCAATGGGTGATATGGTTGTAGGTTTCCATTGGTTACATTTATCCATCTAATTGATTGGAGGCCTTTTCCAATCAACTTGAGGTGAATAAATAAGAGCTATTGGAGTACTTATTGTATAAGCTCTTGGAGAGTCCCCGGGGCAATGGTGCAATGGTAGGACATCCGGGTTGTGATCCAGGGACTCGCGGTTCGATCCCCAGCTACGGCGTATTTGCAAGAATTTTCTTTCAAATGGGGAACGCAATCAAAGGATGCTGAGCATGGCCGCCTGTTGGGCATCTGGATTGGCCGTCGTATGCGCTTCCCGATTTACCCTGGTGGTCGGTAGGAAACTTCCGTGGGACCGGGCCGACCACCCCAGGGATTGAGTCCATGAAACTGACTGAGATTTATCATTTTTTTTTCTTGGAGAGATTTGGGCACAAGAGGTCACATAAAAACTATTGGCTCAACTCTTGTGAATAAGTGCTTAAAGATCTCTAAGGGCTTGATCAAGGTTGAAAGCTTCAACTCAAGCTCTTTGTAATCTTCTTCACACTTAGATGAACATTTTTTGATCTTTTGAGAGAGATCTTTGTAAACAACACTTGATTGTGTGTGTAAAAACTTTCCCCATTGCTTCTTGTAAAGGAGTGGGTTTGGTAGATTTGCAAGGGTAACACACAAAATGCATCATAAACTATGGAGCAAAAGTAGGGTCTCTAAACCATATTAGCATCGTGATAGATTATTTGTATATTTATCATTTTTTATGCACATATAGTGGTGATAAGTTATTGAACAGAATGACTAGAAACATATCACTTTGCTATATTATTAAGGGGGTTCTTGTGTATGATGGCATAAAATTCCTTGACTAGGAGATGATTGTGAGGATGACCCTTCAATAGCAAAAGCTTCTCTATATGATAGAGAAGACTTTCCTCATGAATCCACCTACAAAATAGAAGGATGCATATGATACATGGAGAATACACAATAGTTATACGATCATCAAGTACATTGTCTATTTTGCTATCATTCTTAGCCTTAGGCTACAATTCAAAACATTTGGTTCTTGTGGAATTTCAAATAAGACTAGAGAGTTAAATAAATATTCAATCCATTTAGAAGAGTTTAAAGTCTCAAAAGCCTCTAACCACCACTAAGGTCGAGTTAGCTCCTAAGTCTAGTCCCATCCGTACCTTGTTGTACAAGTGCACTAACCTCTCCTAACAAAAGATTACCTTCATGCCAAGAGGTTCTCCATGCCTCTGGGACTTTGTCATTTTGAGAAGCCCCCTCACTTTCAAGTCTTCTATGCCTAGAGGCTCATCACCTCAAGGATTTCATCGCCATAAATCCCATCTCTCTAACATTTTGGGACTTCAAATTGCTAACAATTTGGTCCTCGATTTTCTTGGGCTTCCATATGCTAAGTAATTGATCATTGACCTACTTGTACTTCCTCATGCCAATTAATCTTAATCAACTTACTTGGTCTTCCACTTGCTAAATATTTGATCCTCATCGACCTAGTTAGAATTCCATTATTGCACTTATATTACATGCTAAGTTTTCCTATACTTGCACACTTGATATGCATGTGTGATTAATAATCTCTCCCTAATCTAAACTTTGTCCAAATAACAAAACCACATGCAATCTATGAGGCATAATCGCCCTAACATTATTCTTGTTTATTAGTCGAATAATGAAGTCTCAATTATTCTATTTAATTGGGCCCAATTTAGTTGGAATAAGTTAGGTTTTAATTTATTTAAACAAGTAACAAAGAGATATTACAAAATTAATGGTTAGTTTACACAATTTGAGGGTTAAATTGAAAATTAATTAACAGTTTAATTAAATTTTAATTTAATTATCTAGATCTTAGATTAAGTTTCTGAGAGTCATAGAAATTAATTTGTAGACCTATAAAATTATCAAAAGATTCAAAATATTTTATCAATTATCAAAATTATTTAAGCAATTAGTTAAGATTTATTAGAATAAGATCCTAATTGATCTCGTAATTGTTGGTGCAATCAATCAAGTTTGGATTTTAATATTTGATCAATATATTTAAGGAAATCTTATATTTAAGTGTTAGAGGGAGCTTATTAGTGTAATCAATTTCTAGTTAAGATTGACCGAAGCCCAATAAGAAATTGATAAAGGAAGAAGTCTTAGCGGGTCATAGGAGACCGAATGCTTGATAGATGGTTAAAAGTCCTAGTAGGTCATAGGAGACTAGAAGTTAGGTAGTTTAGATAGATCAAAGGTGACTAAATGTCAAGCAAGAGGAAAGTCCTAAGCAAGTAGAAAATCCTAGAGAAGTTGGTGCAATCGATCAAGTTTGGGTATCAATATTTGATCAATATATTTAAGGAAACCTTATATTTAAGTGTTAGAGGGAGCTTATTGTCCCCGGGGCAATGGTGCAACGGTAGGACATCCGGGTTGTGACTCAGGGACCCGCGGTTCGATCCCCAGCTACGGCGTATTTGTAGGAATTTTCCTCCAAATGGGGAACGCAATCAAAGGATGCTGGGCATCTGGATTGGCCGCCGTATGCGCTTCACGATTTACTCTGGTGGTCGGTGGGAAACTTCCGTGGGACCGGACCGGCCACCCCCAGGGATTCAGTCCATGAGACTGACTGAGATTTATCATTTTTTTTTGTTAGAGGGAGCTTATTGGTGTAATAGACTTCTAGTCAAGATTGACCGAAGTCCAACAAGAAATTGATAAAGGAAGAAGTCTTAGTAGGTCATAGGAGATCGGATACTTGACAGATGGTTAGAGTCCTAGTAGGTCATAGGAGACTAGAAGTTAGGTAGTTTAGATAGATCAAAAGTGACCAAATGTCTAGCAAGAAGAAAGTCCTAGGAAAGTAGAAAATATTCCTAAAGAAGTTGGTGCAATCAATCAAGTTTGGATTTTAATATTTGATCAATATGTTTAAGGAAACTTTATATTTAAGTGTTAGAGGGAGCTTATTGGTGTAATCAACTTCTAGTCAAGATTGATCGAAGTCCAATAAAAAAATTGATAAAGGAAGAAGTCTTAGCAAGTCATAGGAGACTATATGCTTAAGAGATGGTTAGAAGTCCTAGTAGGTCATAGAAGACTAGAAGTTAGATAGTTTAGAAATATCAAAGGTGACCAAATGTCTAAAAAGAGGAAAGTCCTAGGCAAGTAGAAAATCCTAGAAAAGTGACTGCTAGGCAAGGGAAAAGTTCTAAAGGAGTGAACTTTACATAGGTATGAAAGTTCTGAAGGAATGAACTTTAGGCAGGTGTGAACGCCCTAGAGGAGTAAACTCTAGATAAAAGGAAAGTCCTAAAGGAGTAAATTTTAGGTAAGTAAGGAGTCTTGTTAGATTAGATGGACTAGATACTAGGCAGGCCAAGTAGGTCAGGAAGACCATATACTAGACATATTTATCTATTCTATGATGTGTTCGAACTAACCTTTATGTTGCAGAAAAATTTAGATTTTGGACGACCAGAAGTGAATCTGGTCGATCAAAATCTCCAAGTAACTAGAATAATGTCCAGGTAATCATACATTCTAATAAACATCGAACAATGTCAAGTCCTGATGTGCAGGTATAGAGTTTGGCTTAGGGTGATCAAAAGAAGTCTAGCCGACCGGAAGGTCTAGTTAGCAATTGGATGAGATCCAATCAACACGAGATGTCGTATGTATCTGGACTAGTTTGATATTCTCCTCTGAAATGTCATGTGGTTTCATGGTAGAACAAATTACATGGAACTCATGTAAATGGCTGTTAGGATTTTCTCTTGACAATCCATAGAATTTAGGAAGCAAGTGTATAATACCATATTTGAACTTAAAATCACCTTCCAACATAGGATAGCTAATATAGGAGTACTTGCAAGTAAAATCAGGTGCTGCAAGCTCCTTCAGGGTTCTATTATTATCTGCCATCTTTACTTCTAAATCTAAAGAGCTACTGTTTAGAACACCAGATGACTTCTTCTGAATCCTCTACAAAGCATGACATATCCTATCTATCTTAGGGTCTAGCTCAAGTAGTTTATCACCAGAAGACCTGGTCATATGCCTCACTATCAAATGATAAAGTAAGAATCAACATAAATGAATAAAATAAAGATACAAGAATCAACAACACCAATATACAATCTAAAACAAACAAACAAACAAACATCATTTTAATTCCCCGATAATGATGGAAAAATTTTGATGGATATGTTTATTAAATTTTTTTATTTTATTTGTCACGCACATCGTTCAAAATATATTTTATAATTAATCACACCCCTTAATTTTCACTGAAATAGTATAGTACAGGTTCGAGTTGTCTCTCTCGTGGAATCAATGATAGAGAGTTATATTAGATATTATGACAGGAGATTTTTATTATTAACATTATTCAATCACAAAAAATGGGTCATATCTAACAATACTTCTAAACAGGATATACTTAATTAAATATTATTGGAATAAACAACAACTATACGTACAAACAAACAAATATACAATTCACCATTGATCAAATTCTATATTCACATTAACCTTACTTAACAAATTCATCCTAATTATTCACATAATCACATGATTAATAATTCAAGATTACAATTCACTAATAAATTTGATATACAAGTATCCAAGTAAACAAAATTTAATAATGAACAATCAACTGCGCATAATTTATAAATCAATACATATCGTAAATCCTAATTACAAATTCATTCAAGCAATAACTAAATTTACAATCTCATTCCCAATTAACATATTTATAATTAAATCCAAATATTTGATACATTTATATTAAAGTTCAATATTTTCACAAATTCATAATTTATTCAACTAACCATTTACAACTAAATAAAAGCTATCCAAACATTCACTTTACTTAAACCAAATCCACATTTAATTACTACACTTACTAACCGATTAACAAAATACATTCCAAAGAATTAGCTTCACACTTATTAGGGTTTCACTTCAACTCAAAGCTCACATTCAAACACAAATTCCCACTTGCAAACATCACACAAGAACATCATTCAACTATTAACTCAATTGCCAAATTTACAATTCAAACAATACAAGATCAATTCATCTTCAATTATCACAACTTAAAACAATATAAGATCAGTTTCAAACAACCTAAGAATAATAACAAGTTCAATTACCAATTCAATTTCAAACATCACAGCTCAAACAACCATAATTCAATTCCATTTCTCATCTTCAAACCAAACAAGAATCCATTTCATTTCTCATAGCTTCAAAACAACAACATCTTTAATTATCAAAACTCAAACAAATAAGACATGTTTAGTTCCAAACAATCAAAATAAACACAAGAAAGCAGTAATATGGGGGTTTTGACTCAATCAGAAACAACTGCAAGAGTAATTGTCTTCAGTGCAATTTCAAAAATTAAGGTTACGACTGCCCAATCTCGGAATTAGAACAATGAACCTAAACAGAGAACCGGTGCTGCTCTAGTGGAATCGCAACCTAACTCTTCGTTTGAGTGCATGCCAATGGGAATGGATGACCTTCACCGGAGCTAGACCACTCCGGCAAGATCTGATCGGAGAAGATGAGATACCACATCGATCTTCTGCCCTAATCCATTGCCGCAACCACAGAAAGGAGAACAAGAAATAGTAAGTGCTTACCTAAAATCCACCGGTGGCTAAAGATGGTCGGAGTTGAACAAGGTCTTCCCCGTGTTCGTAAACCACATCGGTAAGGTTAGCCAATGTCGAGCTCTGACAGATGCGAGAAGGGAGGGGAGCTCATGAGTGGTATTTTTATGTTATTAAATTAATTTATTTTATTTATTTATTTTGTCACTCACACCCTTCAAAATTAAAAATTATAATTAACCAAACTCCTAATTATCCCTCACGTAATATAGCAGAGGTCCGGGTCATCTCTCATGGAATCAATGATGGAAGTTTATCCTAAACACATGGTCTGTGATTTTATTTTGTTGACTTTATTCATTCCTAACTATCTACAAGCTCCATTTAATCACAATTATATCCTACAATTACCAAAAGAATCCTAAGTTACCTAAAGAATCCTAAGTATACATAATTATAATTTGGGATCCCTCATGTATCATAATCGCAAATCATTCATACAACAATATACATCAACAATTTGTTAGTAGACACAAGAACAAGACAACCACAACATTCATTCATGTATGCAACATTAACATCACTAGTTCATGGTTTAGAAAGATTGCTAGACAAGGGACAAGAACATAATCAAATAATTATAACAAATCCATCTACAACAACAACAACTTATTCCATAATCCATTCATTATCACAATTTTAACATGCAACATGGATTTCTCATCATGCAACATACAACAACTATAACATGTAATCGGTTACAACTCAATTCCAAACAACTCATTTGACATCCAATTCCAACCGAATTAAAATAATCCATTCAACTAACAATCAACATATGAACAATCTTCACAATATAACAATACCAAATCATTCATTCCATTCAAATTCAATACTTCATACATGAAACACAATTCATTAGCAATTCAAATTCCAATCATCAGATATCACAATTGACACACAATGAAAAGAAATAATGCAAATCAGGGGGTTATTTTCTTGATTGAAAGTAGCTAACAGTAAAGGGAAAGACAAATGCAATTCAGCTAGGGTTAGGATTTGTATTTTCCCAATTCAGCACAGAACAAAGACATCAACCCTTTGGTTGAATCACACCAATAGGGAGGTGGGTCTCGCCGGAGCAAACTGCTCACAGTGAGACGCAATCGAAGAAGACACACTCGGAATCCATACTCTGCCCTTATTTCCTGCTGCAAACCGCAGAGAGAAACATCAGAAAATAAAAGAATTAAACCCCTTACCTTGCCCTTTTCTGGTGACTGGCGGAGGTCGAAGCTGAACGGAGGTTCCCTGCTGCAAATCATAGACAGAGACCGATTGATTCCCTACTGCAAACCACAGACAGGGACTGATTACCACTCGCTACTTCTGTGGATGCGGAGGCTAGGGCTATCGCCGACCACTACTCGTTGGAACAAACTGCTCACAGCGGGCAGAGCGTGACGAATATGTGGGAAGAAGCTTCTCGCAGGAGCAAACCACTCATGGTGAGAGTTTCTGTGGATCGTCGATGCTCGTCGACCTTCGGGATTGTCGGCCATTGCTCTGGTGTTGATCAGGAAGAAGGGGAAGAAGAAGAAGTGCGACGGAGCTCGGTGACAAAGAAGAAGGATGTCGTGATGAGAAGCTACAGTGAAGCCTAGCGACTGAGCCCCCTTTCTGCGTTGAACCAGCGAACCCTTTTAAACGCGTGTTGAACCGGCTGAACCAAACTCGAGTTGAACCGGATGAACCCAATCCAATTGAACCCAAGCTGAACCAGCATCGATTTTAAATCAGGTTGAGTCAAACAGAATTCAATTTGAACAATACTCGAACCAAGATTGATTTTTCTCCAAATTGAGCTTGTTTGTGGGTTTTCTAGATTGATTTTCTTGGCTCGATTTCAATTCTTTACAATTGGGCTTGATTGAAATTATTCAAAAATTATTGTCTTCATTTTAATTTTCTACAAAATTAAATACCACAAATTAATACCTATAAATTACCTCAAATTAATAAGAAATTGAATGAAGACCTAAAATTAATCTAAGTTAAAGAAATAGACTAAAAACCTAATTTATGTTATAGAAAATGATCAAAATAATATAATATAATCTTAATTTATCCCATCAAAAAACCACTTATCAGGAGCTCACTAGAGCTAGACCACTCCAACGAGGTCCCTAAATACTATGGTACAATCGACAACTGCTCATCGGAGCTGGACCACTCCGGCGAGCGATCACGGATGGAGGGGGTAAAGAAGCTACTCACTGGAGCTAGACCACTTCGGCGAGATCTCCTACACGGTAGTCAGTGCTCGTCGACCATCAAATGATGTCGCCGCTGCTCTGAGTTGTTGATCGAGAAGGCGGGAAACTCAGCGATGAGGAAATCAGGGGGAAGTAGAAGAGAAGAATCATGATTTCAGAAAAACCTAGTGCAAACTGAGTCCCCCCTTGGGTTGAGTGCATGCGAATGGGAATGGATGACCTTCGCCAGAGCTAGACCTCTTCGACAAGATTTGATCGGAGAAGATGAGATACCACGCCGATCTTCTACCCTAATCCACTGCCGTAACCATGAAAAGGAGAACAAGAAATAGGAAGTGCTTACCTAAAATCCCTCGGTGGTTGAAGATGGTCGGGTTGAACAAGGCCTCCCCCGTATTCATAAACCACATCGGCAAGGGTAGCTATTGTTGAGCTCCGGTGGATGCAAGAAGGGAGGGGAGCTCACCGGAGCTGGACCACTCTAGCGAGGTCGCTAAATACTATGGTACAATCGACCACTACTCACCGGAGTTAGACCCACTTCGATGAGCGATCTCGGATGGAGGGGGTAAAGAAGCTGCTCACTGGAGCTAGACCACTCCGGTGAGATCTCCTGCGCGGTCGTCGGTGCTCATCGACAATCAAATGATGTTGCTACTGCTCTAAGTTGTTGATCGAGAAGGTGGGGGACTCAGCGATGAGGAAATCGGGGTGAAGGAGAAGAGAAGAATCATGATTTCGGGAAAACTTCGCACAAACCGACCCCCCCCCCCCCCCCCCCTCCCATCTCTAAATCGGATTCAAGCTTTTAAACCTTTATTGAACCAGATCGGGTTTGAACCGAACCACTAAATAGGTCTGCTTTTTCTAAATTGGGCTTTCTCTTAAGCTTTTTGAATTGGATTTCTTGGCTTGATTTCAAATTTTGGTAATTGGGCTTCTCCCATATGCAATTTAGCTTGATTGCAATTTTCCATAATTTGTTATCCTTATCTTAATTTCTTATAAAACTAAATATAACAAATTAATAACCATGAATTATCTCAAATCAATAGGAATTAAGATGAAGACCTTAAATAAATCTAAGCTAATGAAATATACTAGAAACTCAATTTAGGATATAAAAGATGATCAAAACACCTAGATAGAACCCTTTAGTTCTCTCTTATGAATGCAAAGGTCTTTCAAAAACTTTGCATATTTTGGAACATGTTTGATTATTTTCAACAAAGGAATGCTCTCTTTACTGAATACATCCACAAGCTCTTGAAGTTCCTTTGCTTTCTCTGCATCAGTGTTTCTTCAAGACTGCACTGGTCTCTGAGGGAAGTGTAATAGCAAAGATGGTTCAGGTCTTGGTTTGAACAGTTGGAATCTGAAACTAGAGTTGTAGATATAGGATCAAAGATGAATCTACCACTTCTAAGTGTAATACACTTACATTTGCCTTTAGATTTGGAAATGGTTTGCAAGGAAAGTTGATTTGAGCTTTCTGCCTACAACTGGCTGACAATTGGTGTAAGTTGACCCATCTACACCTCCAAATTTTATATCGATGCATCGGTTGTTTTCTCAAACTAGAGATTATGGAGTGTCACCTGTTACAATAGGTCTTCTAGTTTCTGCACTAAGGTTTTAGTTTGACTTGGAATGGTGGCATGCTTGGGTTGTTGGAATTACTATGACTTGTTAGGTATCAAGTTATTCTGAAACTCAGGCGGCCCTCAATATGTAAAAAATGGTTGAACATTCTGTTGTTATGCATTTCTGTACTTGAAATTTGAATGATCTTTCGAACGAAGGTTATAGGTATTGGATCATGGATCATACCTATTTTGATGTTGTGGTTGATAATATTGAGATTTGGTGGGGAAAACATTAGCTGTTGTTGTTGTCTAGTTTGCAAAAATATGACCATCATCTTGTTGAAGTGTGGGTCATGCATCAGTCAGATGAGATGGGTTAGTATAAGTGGCACAAGTTCTCACTACTTACAATAGTTGCATGGTTGGTTGTTGAGATTGGTTCAAGGTCATCTATCTAATAAGAGAGGCTATCTCATCCAACCTGCACTCCATTCGATGTTGTTTAAGACTCAGTACATGGACCTCACTAACACCCTTGCTAACCATCACTCTAGTTTTGAATTGCTGAGAATTGAGAATTGACAACCATAATTTCTATGAGCTCTCTAGCCTTAGTAGGAGTCTTGTTAACCAAAGCACCTCCACTAGCTACGCTTACCATGCTTTTATCCATTGGTAGTAACCCTTCATAGAAATACTGAATAAGCAATTGATTGCTGATCTGATGTTGAAGACATTTAGCATAAAATCTTTTAAATCTCTCCCAATATTCATGCAATGTCTATTCTGCAAGTTGCTAAACGCTGCAAATACTCCTCCGGATTGCTACTGTCCTAGCGGTAGGAAAGAACTTCTTCAAGAGTGCTCTTCTAATTTCATTCCAACATGTGATAGTGCTAGGAGGAAGGTAATATAGTCAATCCTTTTCCACTTCTACAAAAAAAAAACTAGAAATGCTCTAAGTTTGATGTCGTCTTCTGATATACCGTGTGACTTCATGGTTAAGCACACAACATGAAATTCTTATAAGTGTCTATTAGGATCTTCACCAGCAAGATCATGGAATTTTGGAAGCAAATGTATGATTCTAGTTCTTAGTTTAAAATCCACATCTAACTTGAGAAACTAGATGCATAAAGGTAGATAAGTCACATCAGGTGTTGTAAGTTCTTTGAGAGTTCTATTATTGTTATTAGTTACCATATTGCTCATAATATCTAAGGCACTATAGATAGAAATATTAGATAATCCTCTCTGAGACCTTTATAGATTGTGGAGACTTCTATCAATCTCTAGATCAATCTCAAGCAAATTGCTATAAGAAGTCTTGATCATGCATTGTACACTAAACAAACTGTAGGGAATCCTATGCGACAAACAACAAAATTCACAACGGAAATGAGATCTCGACGAGTGATCCATGCAAAATAAAACTCTTACGAAGTTTGATTCATCTATCTAATAGATATATACCTTTGAAGCGTGTCGTTCGCTTATCTCGCTCGTCCTCGGTTCGTTGGATCTCTTGCACATTTGAACGTTGTCATTTTCAAAATTAAAAAATTTTAATTTATCAAACCCCTAATTATTGCTTAAGTAGTATAATAGGGGCCCGAGTCGTCTCTTATGGACTCAATGATGGAAGATGCCCTAGATATTTGGTGTGGAATTTTATTTATTGACTTTATTCATTCTTATCTACAAACTCCATTTATTGATAATTAAATCCTATAATTACCAAAAGAATCCTAAGTATACATTCCTAATCATACATTTAGCATACAACATGAATTTCATTCACACAACATATAACAACACATAACCTACATAGTACAACACTAATTTCACATCCTGTATCATACAACAATCATAACATACAACATTCAACACTATATACACAACATACAATACAACATAATTTGTTCATGAACATTAATCATATTCACAATGATCCAATACATATTACAATATCATGTAACTGGTTACGTATCGATTCCAAAATCACTACAAGTCAACATTATGTACCATGTTTCATTGCATCATACAACCTATACATTCAACCAAACTTTCCATGGTTCCTCATGCTCAAGATTTCAACAACCTAAACACAACATTCATCCATTATACAACCAAAACATGCTATAGCACACAACAGAAATATTCAATTGATACATATAGGAACAACACACAAGAATAATGGGGGTTTTAGACTAATTGAAATTAGCATCTAACAAAACTAAAGAAGGAAACAAACAAAGCTAAGTTAGCTAGGGTTAGGGTTTTCCTTTCCTTTCGGTTAAGAATAGAGCAGAATGGTGGGGGTTGATGGATTATCCTGGATCAGCACAGAACATCAACATTGGCACCATTACAGTCGATTCACACCAACAAGGAATGGTAGAACATCGCCGGAACTGGCCAGTTCCGGCGAGCTCAAGTCGAGGAAGATCGAGTTCGATCGCTGCTCAGCTTGCCCCTGCTGCAAATCACAGACAAGTTAGAAATCAAACAGAATCTTACCTCGTTCCTCGGTGGCTGAGATGGTCGAAGCACAACACGACATCTCGTGCCGAACTCCGGTGGATGCGTATGGACAGTGAGCTCCGTCGGGCACTCCGCTCACGACAACACTCACTGCTATGCGAAAAGCCGTTGGTCGCCAATGTTGGGTTGCAAGGGTGCAAACATAGTCCCATATCTAAAACACATGGAAAAGATCATGGGTTTAAAAGGATGGAAGATATCTCCATTGGTATGAGGCCTTTTAGGGAGAGCCCAAGAATAAAGCCATGAGGGCTTAGGCCCAAAGTGGACAATATCATACCATTGTGGAGATATTTTGAATCCATCGGTACTAACAAGTGGTATCAGAGCGAGACCGCTCTTCACCGGACCAACCGCCGGAAGAGCCATGATCCAGATCTAACCATGTGGGTTGAACCTTAAATAAAGGAAGTGGGTGCTCCCGTGTCTGAATCAAGAGGATCAGACACCAGGCAGGAAGTCCTAGTTGCGGCTATGCAGGAAGTCCTAGTAGGTCGGATGGACCGAGGGACAGGAAGTCCTAGTTGCGGCTAGGCAAGAAGTCCTAGTAGGTCGGGTGGACCGAGGGGCAGGAAGTCCTGGTGGGTCGAGGATTCAGGCATCAAACAGAGGCTTTCCGTTTGAGGGGGGCCTGTGGTCCTTTGTTTGAGGGGGGATTGTTGGGTTGCAAAGGTGCAAACATAGTCCCACATCTAAAGCATATGGAAAAGATCATAAGTTTAAAAGGATGGAAGATATCTCCATTAGTATGAGGCCTTTTGGGGAGAACCCAAGAACAAAGCCATGAGGGTTTAGGCCCAAAGTGGATAATATCATACCATTGTGGAGATGCGGACATCCTTGGGGACCCAACAGCCAATCGTCGGGCACTCTGCTCACGACGACAGATCCATGACCGTCGGGGATAAAGAAGTCGCTCGCCGGGCACTCCACTCACGACGAGGTCTCTTGCGGTGGCATTGGCGTTCACTGTCCGTAGAGGTTGTCGGTTGTTGCTCATATGCTGATCGGAGAGAGGAAGGTGACGGAGAAGGCGGACGGAGATGGAGGCGATGGAAGCTCGGATCGCGATCGGGGAGAGAAGAAGAACAGTAGCCACGATTTGAGAAGTAATAGTGCCGAGCCCCCATTTCTCCTTGAACCAACGAAGCTTTAAACCCTTCGTTGAACTGGGCCACCGCTGCTCTCTGCTTTGGACCGGATGAAATGGGCCGACTGATTTAAATGGACTGGGCTTAATTGAATTGAACCAAGTTAAATTGGGCTGAATCCATTGCATTGGGTCAGGCTGTGTTTTGGGCTGAGCTGAATGGAATCAATTTGAACCAGTTCAAATCCAATTTTGAGCCAAATTTTAAACCTGGTTGAGCCAATTGAATCCGATTTGAGCCCAACTCAAACCAGGATTGATTTTTCTTCCAAATTAGACCTTCAAATATTATTATTTTCATTCTAATTTTTTGTAAAAATTAAATACACCAATTAATATCCATATATTTTATAAATTAATAAAAAATAGAATAAAAATAAAAAATTCATCCCAAATAAAGAATCAGCCCAAAATCTAATTTATTAACAAGAAATATGATAAAAATAACCCAATATAACCCTACTTAACCTGTCAAAATGCTACTTATCAACATTCAAGCATCTGTGCCTCTGTGTGTATTCACACGAACACGATCTCAAGCTTTGAAGAAGAATCACCTTTGTAGTGCTAGCCACACAAGGAGATTCGGCCAAAATAAGGAGGAGGAAGAAAAAGGGTGTTCGGCCAAGAGTGAGAAGATAGCTCAAAATGCATTGTGCACATTTAAAAAATGCAAGAAAAATCTTTTATATTCATCTCATGAATATGAAGGGGTTTTACCTCTTTAGCTTCTCCACATTAAAGCTAATTAAAACCCAAATAGAGCACATGTTTCTCATGTTGGCTCTTCATCTTCTCTTCATTCAATGAAGAAAAAAACTCTTGGTCTTCTTCTATTATTAATTCATTAAATATTTTAATGAATCAATATCTCATTCAAATTTAGTTGAGTCTAATCTAAATGAGTCTAACTCAAATTAGACTCAATCTCATAATCCAATTGGATTCACTTGAGTCTAACTCAAATAATCCAATTTGGATCATATTTTAGTCAAACTAAAATTAATTAATCTTTGAAGCATTGTGTCCTTTGTGTGTGACCCAATAGGTTCTTGTAACGTTGGTAATGTGTCTAAACCGCTTTAGATACATAAACAATGAGCGACATCTGGTAATGCATCATTGCTACCCAAATGATGAGAAAGTCAAGATCCAACATAACCTTTCTGTGACTACTATAATGTATGATGATGTCCTTCTATCCTCGATATCTAGATTGATCAATGAGGTATAGATCGTGTCATCCTTGAAATCAATCTTTGTGTTTCTTGATCCCCGAATAGACTCACTCAAGCAAATGAGCTCAATATCTCATATTGACTCATTTGAGCATGACCATGCATTTAGTAGTCCTACTCTATCAAGGGGCCCACAAATCTCACTCTCATCATATAGGAGGGATGAATCCCATCTACATCACTCGCATCCCTCCGCATAATTAGTTGTATACCCAGTGATCGCCTTTATAGTCTACCCTGTTACGGGTAATGTTTGACGATACCAAAATACATAACTCTTTATGTAGGGAACTGTAGTAACTTCAGGTCTAAGGACTATTCATACTAATAGTCACATGAAAAAGTTTATGATACTCATATAACGATCCATGAAACTTTTTTATGGTGGGTCAATTCAGTATATATTCTCTAATATATACTTATGTGTCAACGTAATATCACATATCTATGACTTGTGAGATCAAGTTATCAATTGACCTACATGCTAGTCTCAATGCATCAATATTGTCCTTGAATATTAATGCTTGACTAGGAATAGGAATAGTGTTCTCTACATCATCTCTATCAATTTAACTAATTGATATGATATAGATTAGAACATACTATTCAAGGATATTATTATATTTAGTCATTTGACACAAACATGAATATAATAATCAAACTTTGCCTTTATTAATAATAAAATATGATACAAAAGTCCCTAGTAAATTATCACATAATTGGCTCTAAGGCTACTACTAACACAAACAAGATCAAAAGACACAATGAAAAGAAACAAACAAGAAGTTATTGAACAACCTAAAAGTTAACAAACTCCATTATGTGTTCTCCGACAACAATGCTAAAATTGATACATGCTCGTATGTCGTACTATAGTTGCATTCAATTCAAATTACCATCCCCCTACACCAATATAGTATAGGGAATGACTTGGATCATCTTTCAAGGAACATGATGATGAATATTAATCTCTAGACAAGATTTTCTTGGGGGTTTGGTTTTGAACTGACAATGTTATGATCAATTCATATGAAATGAGTGTCACTAATAGAAATGTAAACACCTAACTATGATCATAATGAAAGAAACGAAACTAACCTATGATTACAAGGGAAATTAATAAATGCATCTCAAACAATTAATAAACCTATTTAACATCCAAACATAAAGAAGAGTTGTGGAATTGAAAAAACTAAATTAACAATTGTAAGAGACAATTAATCAAATATGTTGTAAGCAATAAAGTCAAATGAAGACTAAGTAAAAGGTGCAAGAAATTATACTTGAAGCTATCTAGATCTATTGATAACCAACATTAAGAATGCTTGAAAACAATCAACCGAGACAACCAATACATTAAAGGAACTATGGATGGAATTGAGATTGAAGATGATCGATGGATCTGAGGATCGAATGGAATGGAGAACTCAATGACGGGAATCCCCCATCTTCTTATCTCTTCAATGGATGGATGAAGATGATGTGTAGCTAGGAATCTTAAAGCTCCAATGGATGAAAATGGAGTCGACGATGTCCTTCGATGAAGTAGGGAATCGCCTTACTCTTGAAGTGCCAGCGGATGAAGATGATGACTGGAGGAATCCCTCTATCTTGTCGTGGATGATGGATCACTGGAACATGGAGGTGATGACTAGAGGAATGGCTAGGGAAGAAGGTGGAGATGGCATCCCTTGATGGTGGTTGCTCAAAATTGGGGATCTTCTCCTCAATGAATTAGTGTTCCCTTTATACATTGTGTGACACGGTCGTGCTATGAAACATGGATTGGTCGGTCTATTATTGGAGGCTGAATTGTTTCTGATGCTGGTGAGGAACAATAGAAAGCACAACCCAATTGTGCTAGAAGGCATGGTCGTGGTGGCTATTGTGGGTGGCATCTAGTTGTTGATTGTAGGGAACAACATGAGACACGACTAGATAGTGTCCCCTGTTGGAAACACTCCCGAAGGTGGTTGAAGCTCCCCTTTGTTGTCTTGCAAAAAAAAAATACATTCACATTGAAGAAATAATACTATCAATTTGAAAAGATTTGAAATAAAGCTCATAATGCACTTGTCATTGTAAAACATGATATATATGAATGTGATCTTAAACACACAAGATTAAAATATCGAGTATGAGCTTAAAATATTACATCAAAACATTAGTCATCACTTACCTCGACATTGAGTGCTTCTTTATCATCAAGTGTGGAAAATGCAAAGCATTAGGGCGTCAAGCCTTGCATGTGGCAAGTAATGTACCTCTTGCATCTAGAATTTTAAGAATATAGAGGAATGAAAAAATAGCTTGGATTGACATCCAATGCTTTAGAGTCAATGTACATTGTATAGCGCACAGAAAGACTTTCAGGTTAGACAATAGTGAGGTAATATGTATACTATACTCACTAATAATGCTACATGATAGGATTAGATGAATTTGTCAAGTATAATGAGCCGCATTCACACAAATTAATTTTAACTAGATGTTTTTCTTGAGGGCAAGTAAAAGTTTATGTTTGGGGGTACTTAATATGTGTGAATCATGTATAGGTTTTCGATCTTATTTAGCATATATTTACTATGCTACATGAGTATATTTTACATAAACTTTTAGCATTTGCATTTATTTTATCTTTTTAATTTAGATAACTATGATTTGTGTTTTATATTGATAAAAGTAGAGATTTTGGTATTGGAGCATATTTGAGATGTAAAGATGAAGGAACAACATTGCAGCATGATCCACAACCAGTCCACGGTAGCCACCACGGTCGTGGATCATTCGAGAAGGAGAGGCAAATATGGAGGATCAATTGGAACAAATTGCATGGACCACAATCAGACTGTGGTGCCCACCACGATTGTGGACCCTACTGAAAACAACAAAGAATTAATGTAGAACACACCATGCCCATGGCCATGGAGCTTCAAGACCGCGCTATTATTTTTAGAAAATTCCATTAGCTTCATTTTATTTTTAAAAAATTCTATTAGTTGCCCCTACTTTTTAGGATGTGTTATAGTTGCCTACTTTTAGGAAACTTTCTCATGGCTCTAAAATTATAAAAGGAAATAATGGACGACAAGTAGAAGGCATTTGAGATCAGGGATCACCTGATCCCATGATAGGGGATTGAGGAGGATACCACATCCACGACATATTATGAAGTAGTTTTCTCTATTCTAGGATTAGGGAGTAGCTAGATGACATATTTACTTTGAACTTGTGATTTCTCTCTTTTATTAATGATATGTTCGATTCTTGATTCAGTCTTAGTGTACTTAATAAAATGTTGACAATTATGAATGTATTAGTGTATATTTACAATTATGAGAGTCAGGGGATGGACCGAGAAATGAACTCTAATCTCAAATATATAGAACTAGACTTGAGGGTTTGATCCCGAAAGTAGTTCAAGCTCTCTTGAGGATAACATTGGTTATCACAGAACTTACTGGATCTATCCTGATTCGACTATAATGAGAATAGGGGTCACGTTGGGTAAATATATCAGTATATTTCAATAGGAAATATCAATTATAATAGGATAAATTACCTTCAAATATAATCTAACATTGAGATAAGAGAGAGAATCACAATTAAATTGTCAATGGTAATTGAGTTGAAATTGAAATCCTAAGATTGTCTCAAGATTTGATTTCCCCATCACTTTTTATTTAGTTTTCTTAGTTTAACTTAATTTCTTATTATAATTATTTTTCATTTAGATTTTGTCTAAATAGTCTATTTTGTACGTGGACTAGTAGCCAACAATACGGTCCAAGAGGATAATAATTTTATTACTTAGTAACGACTGTGCACTTACAGTTAACACGCATCACATTACAAATGAGGTTCTATAACAATGACCAACTTAGTCATGATAACATGTAGTTGAGCCAATTTTTATAATTTATGTTAAGTTATAGTAAGATCAACATGCTTTTCTAACTCATGCAACATGACTTGATTTGTCTAATTTAATCAAATGGTTTATGTTGGATCAACCATATCAGATTGCGTTGAATTTAGATAATAGATTTTGATCTTATTAATATTAAATTAGTTGGTTTGAATCAAAAGTAAATGTGGCATTGGCCACTGA
Source organism: Curcuma longa (assembly GCF_044706935.1). Lineage (NCBI taxonomy): Eukaryota > Viridiplantae > Streptophyta > Magnoliopsida > Zingiberales > Zingiberaceae > Curcuma > Curcuma longa. Next base: position 5,371,754 of record NC_133861.1, read on the forward strand.
GACACAATTCATATTTTACCTATTTACATGAATTGTAATATCATCATTGCTTGTGCCCTATATTTAATGACATTTTTATGGTGACATATGTATGTAATGACTAATATATTATTCTGGTTATATACTGAAATGAATTTTCATATGAGTATGACTGATTTGCAAGACAATATAAATGTATTTCTTACATTAAAAAGAAAATTCATTCAAGATATAAATCTCTATCTAACTTTTAATAAGTTGTTCAACCCTATCAAAACTTCTCTAGAACTTTAAAATGACACTACAACTTACATTTCATAATGATTTTCTTGGATTTTTTTTCTTCTCATGCATTCAAATCTAGTTGAACACTTAAATTTGAAATTCACTTCCAAGATCAACTTCACACAAATTAATTTATCTTCAACAATCAAAGCAAAAAAGATCAACTTCATGTTCATCTACTTGAAAAGCTTAGCTATAAGAAGGCAAACAACACAAAGCTTATATATTATATATTGAAACAAATGATATGGTTCTCATCAAACACCTTAATATTTCCTTATCTTACATATCCGGATACATGAAATTCATTGCTCGAATATACAAATCTCTCCCTTTTCGCTTGAGGAGTTAATTAAAAATTGGTCCACTACTTCCTTCTCATTGTGTAGCAAAAGCAATGCCATCTCTGAGTTGCTCCCCAAGTTGAAATCCCCCATCACATCATGCTCTTCAATAATAATATCATCGAACCTATTATTAGTATTATTATTATTATCCTCGTGGCTCAATTGTGATGCAACAAACTTGTCGAGTGCCCTCCAATCTGTGACCTTCTTTGCCAATTGGTCTTCTCTAGTGTTGTCCTTCGATTGTAGCTTGGAGTTAGGTTGGGGCAAGGGAGGGCTTTCAAGTTGGGGAAGTTGGACAAAGTCACTAGAGTGGAGGAGGTGAAGGTCATCAAGGAGCTCACTTTCCTCTTGCTTACATTGTGGAGGAGTCACGGGAGGGGGTTGCTTGTGCATAGGAGTGAAGAGGTTGGGATGATGGTTCAACATGGGGTTCATCCAGCCGAGATCATCATAGCAATAGTTGGAATTCCAAATGTTCGCAACGTTGCTCCGTGTGGGGTAGGTTGTGGCTCGTTTCTTGAATGCACGACACACAACCCAACCTTCTTCCTATAAACATGTAATGCAAAAGTTAATTAGGAGATACAGCAAAAGACAACTTAAAAGAGTACTAAGTTAAAGTCTCCCAATAACAATTATGATAAATATGATTCTAAGGTGTCCAATGTGTTGACATATATTTAAATGATCAATAACTTAGAACTCAAGCCTAATTATAATAACAAATATTGGCATATTTTTTCAAAAATATTGTCATCTAAAACCAAATAATATACAAGGTGATTTCTTATCATCTAAATTCTTACTAAATATATTTTCTCAACAATAAAGAAAATGTAAATGTAAATGTATGTTGCACAATTAGTAGATCTTTCCAAAGATATAAAAAAAATAATAATATCATGCCCTTATGAAAGTAATGTTGATCAGATTTGTTAATTCATTTTGAATTAATTACTTCATGAACAAAATTGATAGTTATTGGCAGATTCCAAGATTCCTCTATTATTATAGTTTCCATCTAACTATATAATTTCTACAAGCCAACTTTGATGTCTATCAATTTTGTGGGTAGGGTATGCTTATAGTAGACCTCAAGTCCTTAATTAAATATCTAATGACAAATTAGTTCAGTTAAATAATTCTAAACTTTTCTTGATTCATATCATTATATCTGTACTTTTCAAAAAAAATCTTCATGATTAATATTTAATTTATTTATTAATTTCATATGTTTACTTTTAATGGTTTATATAGATACATTTTGGTGTAGTTTATGATGGAATTCCTTACTATTAAATTAAATTAATTAATTATGGGTCTAACTTCTTAACTATTTTTTTGTTTACGAGGATGAGGATCAATGCAAAGAGTTCAAGAAAATTTATATGGAGATGTGGAAGTTATAGATCTAGAATTCAAACTACTGATTGAGAAGAGAAAGCATGAAAAGAATGAATGATCATTTAGTTTTGGGGTTAGTTGTTATGAATCTATGAATAATGAAGATGCAATATTAATGTAATTGATGCATATGTTTGATAAATTTTACTTTGTGCAACAATCAAGTTATGTCTTGGATTTAATGGAGTAAAATCAATTTGTGTTGAAACAAGGAGTCCCTCGCATTCCTTAATTTGAAGTCGTTGGGCTTGCAACGCAAAAATTATCAAGACTTCTTAATTATTAGCATTTCTAACTACCAAGAAGAGCATCCCATTAAGTCACAAGTTAACACTTTTAAGATTATAACTCACATTGTGTCCAAGATTACATGAAACTCAAACACCTCTCACCAAGGTCACCCCTTGAAGTCAGTCTCCTTTGCTCAAGATACAATCTCTAACCTTCATAACCCACTCTTCTATCGGCGAGTGTTGCCATCAACTAAGGTGTAGATCACCTCTCTAACATATTAGGAACTAACACAATTGAAGCCACAATTGAAAGAGAACACTCATCTCCATGGCAACTCCATCTAGCTACTTTTTCAATTTTGAACACTTAAAATTTTTAGCATTACAAATATACAACATTAAGCTTATGACACACTACTCAACCAACTTTACGTCACTCTTGCTAACAACTACGACATATAAATCTTTTGTTGTATCACCCTACATCTTGGGAGGCCAAGCAACACCCTATAGTCTAAAGGGGTCGAATTAGTTTGGGTACATATGTATAATTTAATTTCAATGTATTCTAAAAACCAAAATGCCACACCGAGCGTGTCACCTAGACAAAACTAGATCCAAGATTTAAAGTTTGCACACAATCACAACCACTTACAAGGAACAAAACCAACCATATGCAAGTTTAACCCTCTTGTAGTTTGAAACATCAACAATACCTATAAGTTCCCAACTTTTCAACAACATGGTAAAGCTTCAATAACCTTCCAACACGAATTCTTACAAATTTGAGCAAATCCAATGTCTATGATATCATGTAAGCATTTCCATCTCAACTTTATATTTCCATAGGAAAGTTTCCAAACTATAAGAGATGTCATAGCATGCACCAGCCTCCCTACTAATTAAATGATTAAAATGATAGATTACTAATTATTTTTCAAATCTGAGTAGAATTCTTCACTTTCTTGAGACATCCATAACTTTGATGATAAACGACAATAATGAATTTTATCTTGGTCTAAGATTTTCAATTAACAAGATCAGACCTTGTTTTGTCCTTCTTGATATCCCATCCATAACTTCTTGATATCCCCATGAAACATTATCCACACCATCATGAAAGTTTACAACATAGTTCCTACTTTAATTGGGCAATAAATACAAGTAGCAATGTGACTAAGAATTTCTTCGACTTACAAGGTATATCATGTTGGTGCAATCAACCCCAAATGTTCAATGTGATCTTATATTTTGATTTTTGGGTAAAGAGTTTAGTGTTCTATCTTGTGATTCAAATATGTGTGTTTAAGTAGGTAGGGACTCAAGTAGATACACACATAGAGATACTTGGCGCAACCAAGGTCATGGTTACCTAATGATTCAAGGTCCATCAAAATCAAAAAAGGATAGTATGTGATACCCGATAAACTACAGAGCAAAGATCATTAGAGTGCAGTTATGCTTAAGATAGAGTACATAAGCAATGTGTGAAGGATGACATGGGGAGTGACAAGATCGATGCATCTAGGGGAGATGGCTAAAGTGAACTATGCAAGTAGAGTGTGAAGGATGACACAGATAGTGAGCCGAGGGCTTATGTATCTAAAGGATGAGAAACTTGATGGGACATAAATGGAGGCAGACTACATAATCAAAGTAAGGAGGAGTGAGCTGAGAGTTTGATGCATCTGAGGGACAATTAATTTGATTGGAGATGATTTGATGATAAAAATGATTGTGTGGTGAGCTGAGAACATATGTACTTGAGTGAGAGTAGATCTCATGCCTACTTGATTAGTAGATGGGCTATAATCAACCCACCAATCAACTAAATGAGTCCTTCAATTGATGGATGGTTGAATTGATTGGGGTTGACTCAAATACAAACAAAATAATCTATTATGGAGACCAACTGATTGGCCATTGACTAATAATGGTTTGGTTGGCTAATGTTTATGAGTAATCAACTAGTGGAGCTTGAACGAAGCACCCACCAAAGAAAATGATCGTAACCCATAGGAATTGGTTAAGTCTAGTTAATTGATGATACATAGTAGACGACTAGTAGAGATTGGACAAAGCAAACATTGAAGGAATTCAAGTCATGATCCATGGGAATAGATTAAGTTTAATTAATTGGTGGTGCATAGTAATTAACTAATTGGTGGCATTTTAGATTACAATAAAAGGTTTTAGAGGCAATAGAAGAATGACTTCAAGGAGGTTGACATAAAGCAAAATAAAGTTGTTTAAAACCTATTAGAAGTTTTTCTTCTTGTATTGAGCTTTATTGTAATTCCTCCATTGTAATCATGATCCTATAAGAGTTTTTGCTACATCTAATACATGATGCTGAAGTAGAAATTTAGCAATATTCTGGGCATGATTCACCAATGGATCATAGGTTGTGGAATATGGGTTTAGGGGCTACCACACACATAAAAGTCATGCGTGATGAATGGAATGTGCTTGTATGTGATTATATATATTTCTCTATTCAAACTTGTGTGACCTTGTTGAGATCACAACAAGAGTATTTAGAAATTCATATTTTTAAGTATATATATTATTCACCCTCCTCTAGCATCTAACTTTCACAAGCCATGGTTTCAACAAGTAGTATCAAATGGAAGGTCGCTCTTCTATGGATTAACTATCATGAGAGCATCATGGAGACAATGACCAAGATAACATATGAGGCTCCATCATATGATTATGATTTCAATCTTATAAAAGACAAATGGATGCTTAGTTTTGGAATGATTTCAGAATGATGCTTGCCATGAAGAGGGGGTTTGAAACTATGGTAGACAAATAAATAAGAAAGCTCAAGAAGAAGAAGTGGATAGAAAAACAAATCAAAATTAGTGAAGGTAAATAAAAGGTTTGCCATTCTTATTTTTAGTTTCTCCTAACAAATTTTTAAGCAGAATAATGGATTATAAGAATGCAAAGGATCATTAAAAAAGATCATGAAAATCCCATATAAGAGGAGGAAGCACAGGCAAAAAAGGAAATTAAATAGATCGTGAAGAAAATTGAAGAAAAAACTAGAAAACTCCTCAAGTAAAGGAAAAGGAAGCACTTCAACCTCCAACCATTGGGGATGTCATGGTTGACTCAAGACACCCTCTTTAATAGATAACTTGAATGAAAAAGCATCCATCTCTTCAAGAAGTAATGAACTAAGCAAGTCAATTGAGGAGGAGATTTTGGAAGTCATTCTTTAGGTGTCTCAATCTAAAGTCAAAATCAAAGATCACACAATTTATTTTGGGTGAAATTAGAGAGAACATTGCAAGAGTAGCTACCCACTCATCAAGAAAGACGTAAAGGAAAAAAAATATAAACTCTAAACTTGGTGGATTTGATTTGGTCACTAACCCAAGTTGTTGAAAAAAAAGAAGTGAAGAAGAAAAATCTATTGATGCTTCACGTTCCCAAAAAGTGGTCAGTACCACACAAAATGCCAAAAGAAGATGGTAGTGAAAGAGAAGAAGCCAAGAAGGGAAAGGAAGAAACTTGGAGGCTCAAGTTAAGAGGGAGTTCCTATGATAAAAGGGAAGGCCCCATTTCCTTGTTTAAATTTGAATATAGAATTAAATTCTTCCATATATAAGAGTAACTCATATATGTTAGTTTACCAATGTATAATTTCGGCTTCAAGTATCATGACAGATTTAGAATGCATGATAACTCTAGGAATAACTTTCATGATAATTCCATCTAGCCTAATAATAGGAAGGAATAAATGAATCTAGGAAAACAATCCAAGAAGGATAGATACATGCATAGAAAGAACAAAGTCCAAAGTAGACAAAAATCTAGGGCAAATAATGCCAAAGTAGCATTTGGACCTAAAAAGGTGGCCAAGGATGGAAGTTCTAGGGAGAGATTCATTAGCCAAGTTGGGACCCATGGTTTGATAGATAACAATGAAAGGAGACCAATACTAAGACTTTAGGTCAAAATTCATTTGAACCACTTAGTTAATTTTGGGATTTTGTATCTAGCATTAATTTTGGTAGGATTGTTGGATAAAATATATTTTTTAAAGTAGTTATGAGTTGAAAAAATCTCTCAAGAAAATTTAAGAATTTTCAGAGAGGCTTATAGGGCTTATAGATATTCTAGTGGGTTTTAGAATTAGCATGGCCAGGATTTTCATAAATTAGTTGACTATTTCAATCGATTAGAGATTAAGTCAGATGTGATTATCTCTAGAGAGCAGTCAACTAGAATTGGGTAGCAATTGCTAGCACTAAGAGTAGTTAACTAGATAATAGTTAGGAGTTAATTGGCACATTGTAGAAAGGATAAACTTTATTTACTTTAGCTTGAGAAATAATCAAGGAGACTTGGTATTTTGGTATAGAGTCTCATAGCAGTCTTTGAATACAAGTTAAGGATCATAAAAGATGCATGAGACCAATAATTAAGATATTATTGGTTCTTTTATTTATGTTGTCAAAGGGGGAGAATTGTGTTGTTTAAGTTAGGAGACAATATTCTTCTTGACGAGACGTTGTTAATTTAAAATTCCTTACTTTAGGGGAATCTTAAGTGTATAGGAGCCTAGACTTCAGTCTCATTGCATGATATGAATTTCATTTCTAATGATGGATTTGGTAAATTCCTACATCTATGGGAAGCTTAGGTGAAGGAGGAGACTAGATGTAGGTCTCATTTTCTTAGATGTAGTGGGAGCCTAGACTTAGGTCCCATGCATTATGCGGTATGCATTTCATTTCTAATGATGGATTTGATGAATTCCTAGCTCTAGGGGGAGCTTAGATGAAGGAGGAGACTACGTGTGGGTCTCATTTTGCATTTGTTGCATGTCATAGAATTTTATTATATATATGTTATTTTTTTCTAGCTAAAATAGATTGTCAAATATCAAAAGGGAGAAATTATTGACATCGACCCAAAGTGGTTTGATATGACCTTGGATTTTGATATTTAGGTAAAGAGCGACTTTGTTTTATGATTTGATATATATGTTTGAGTGCGTTGACAATCAAGTAGATACACACATGGAGATAATTTAGCACAACCAATGTTGTGGTTACAAGATGACTCAAGGTTCATTAAGATCAGAGAAGGGTAGTATGGGACACCCGAGAGATTGCCAAACAAAGAGCATTAGAGTACAACTGTCTAAGATAGCATACTACATAACTGAAGCATAAAGAATGACACAGGACGTTGGCCGAGGGTTTAGTCCATCCAAAGGATGAGAAGCTTAAAGGGAGAAAATTGAAGAAAACTATATAAGTGGAGCATAAAGGATAATACAGAGAGTGATATGAGGGTTCGATGCATCTGAGCAAGAAACTTGATAGGAGATGGCTAAATGCAAATTAGAAGTATTGCGGAAGGATGACATGAGTAGTGAGTTGAAGTCTCAATGCATCCAAGTAATGAGAAACTTAACAATAATGGTACAGTGACAAAAATTATAGTATGGTGAGCTGAAAGTTGAGAGCAAATGTACTCAAACTAAGGTAGATCTCAGTATAAATTGACTCAATCATTAGATATTTCATAGTCAACCCACCAGTTGATTGAAGGGCACCTTTAGTTGATCGATGGTTGAATTGACTAGACGATCAACTTGAATATGAACAAATTAGATTGTACTAGAGATCAATTGATTGGTAATGGCCCAGTAGGCTGATGCTTATGAGTAATCGATTGGTGGAGATTAGGTGAACCTATTATTAAAGGAAACAATTATATCCATAGGAATTGATCAAGTCTAGCCAAATGATGGTACATAACAGTCGACTGATGGAGCTCAGATTTAAAAAATACCAAAGGAAACAATTATGATCCATGGGGTTCGATCAAGTTTAATCGAATGGTGGTGGATAGTAGTCAATTGATCAATAGTGGATCAAATTACAACGAGAGTTTTTAAAGTCTATCAAAGTAAAACTTCATGAAGGCTTCAGTATCAAGAAAAATAAAATTGCTTAAATCCTATTAGAAGGTTTCCTTCTTGTATTGATCTCTGTTGTAATTTCTCTATTGTAGTTGTGATCCTGTAAAATGTTTTTCCACCTCTAATACTTAACCATGAAGGAAATAATTAGCAATAGTTCAGGTGTGATTCACCAATAGATCATAAGTCATGGAATAAGAGCTTGTGTTTGTCAAATCCCGTAAAAGGCATGGGTGATAAATGGTGTGCTTATATCTGATTATTTCTATTTCATTATGCTAACTTGTGTATCCTTGATGAGATTGCAGCAAAAATTACTAAGAAATTCATATTCCCAAGTACATACTTTATTCACCCCCTCTAGTACCTGATCATGATCAACCTGCATGTTCCAACATATCGCTAGGTAACCTGTTGTGGAAGTAACATCCAAACTAATTAACAAATCTAGATTCATGTCCCTAGAACACTAACAAGTATATGCAAAAGTATTCCTACCATCAACATAATTAATTTTCTATTAAAAGAAAAAGTTATCAACTTATCATAACATGACCATAGTTGTTACTTGAAGATACCACATATCCACCTAATGTTCCAACACCAACACAACTTATCTCTCATACAACTAGGGAGGGTTTTCACTCATAACCAATCTTTACCAACCAACTTACCTACACATCTAGGTAACACCCACCAACTTTAAATTCAAAGTGCTTTGATATCAAACACCCAAGCTATACCTAAACACCATAGAAGAATGGACTAACCACAACCTTTGGACAATACACAATATGTTTGGTTAACCAAAAATAGATCTAGAATAAAATGTCAACCAACACTTCCTAGTTTGGTCATGATAAACCATGACTTGAAGTGAAAGTCATGCCGATGACCTTGCTCAAGCCAAAATACAAAACAAGGGTCAAAATTAATTTGGCTATCATACCATGATAGTTAGAAAGAACACACTTTTTCCTTATTACCATAACTCTAGTTCATCTAATTTTACTTCAAATATTTTTGGCTTTTATTGTCGGAAAAGGTAAGACTCTATGGTTACTTGATTATAGGCAACTTCACATGAATATTGGTTACTTGATTATGATACAACTTCACATATAACAACGAATCACTAAATATTTTCTACTCTTCATCTCTCCGATTTATCACTAGTTTCTATCGTGGATGTCCCTCATACCTATCAAAGAATAAGGTTCCCTACATATCTCCTTATTAAATATTAAACAAAGTCCTTTAAGTTGTAGAATTTTCAATGAATTTTGTATCTTAGTACTCTTAGTAAATCCTTAAATTCTTGTGTAAGGATTATGCTAATTGTGTTTTTCAAGATCTACGAACATAAAGGATAATTGGTGGAGCTCATGAATTTAATAGAGTCTACTACTTCATGGAGTCCTCTTCATAAACACACTTTGTACTACAAACATAACTCCATACTAATGACATTATCCACTAAATCATCCTTCTAGATTAAAAATTAAATACTTCATTAGTATTCCACTCTCAACTAAATTCATTGTGAGGCATTACCCAAGAAATATTAGGGAGATGCAACACTCACCTCATGTTATGTAATAAATTATATACTTTTCTCTAAACTCAATGGTAAAATACTCTTTTCACGTCTTTATCTTATCTAAATTGTATTTTTCTTTATATTTTTTTTGTTTTTTATGTTATGCTCATATTTTAGAATCTATACATGACAAACTTAGCTCTAGAGCTACTCATTGTGTTTTCCTTAGTTACTCTTGCACCAAAAGGGGTTCTAGGTGTTGATCCATAGTCTCATCATTTTTATATCTCTATTGATATAGCTTCTTTGAAGCTATATCATATTTTTGGAACTCTTCTAAATTATCTTCTGAATCCATAGAACTTCTACCGCAACCAAATTCACTCCTCCACAAAAACCATCTATAATTAGTTCTCCATTACATATGTATCTCGAAGTTAGACATCTTCAGATTCTCAATCTCCACCAACAATTTCAACTGTAGATCCACTTTTAAATGTTGGCTTACCAATTATATTAAAGAAAGGTAAACACACAACCACTAGGCATCTTATTATAAAGTTTAGTTCTTTAAAAAAAATTAGGCTTATCTTTTTATTAGTTTTCCATGTCCTTGTGCCACTAGTATCCTAATTTTAGTACTTGGTATTTTTTACATGCTTATGGATGTCAAAAGACATCTTGAAGCCAAATTTATTATTAATAATTTGCAAAGCTCATGATACTTTCTTGAAGGGGAGGGTGTAACTGTAAAATTATTACCGTGTGATCTTGTGGTCACTATTGAAAATAACATCTTGCAATGTAGGATAGACTGTGTACAATAGATCCAATGTGGTTCGACCTTTCTCTAGGATCTGCATTAACTGGAGCTTCGTGCATCGGGTTGCTCTTTAAAGGTCATAATACTTTCTAGAAGTATAACTTTCTTATATCTACCAAGGAACATCCCTATCTCAAAAAATAAGGGGGAGTTTACTTTGAAGACCCTTCTCATTATTGAGGAATAGAAGGTATAGTCTTATCTTAAAGTTACTTGGCCAATATATCCTTTGTAGTTGATATTCTAAGTCGGTTCATTCCATATAGTCTTAAGAATTCTTCAATATAGTAAACGTTATTAAGAAAAGACTTGTTATACAAGAAGCATGAACACTTAAATATTAAGGCTTTTTTCAAAAGTTGACTATGCTTAATCAAATAATATTGATAGAAGTTCCACCTTAGATTTTTGTACATAGGTTGGAAGCAAAATGTGAAATATGGTAGCATGATCTAGTGTTGAAGCATAATAAGTGATACTACCACATACAACATGTGAAATGGTGTGGATAAACCCTTCTTGAAGAATTTGATTTAATATTATAGAACTAATGGATATGCATTGTGAGAATCATGTGACCATTTATATTGTAAATAATCTAGTGTTCAATGAGAGCAAGAAACACATTAAAATGGATTGCCACTTTATTCATGACACAATCATGTCTAGAATATTATTACACCATAGACTTCTTTAAAAGAACAAACAACTAATGTTTTTACTAAGAAACTCTCTATTACTCTCAGGGTTGTAAACAAGCTGGGTCGAACCAAGCTTTGTGTTGTTCAAACTTATTGTTATCAAGTTCTCAATTCAAACTTATTTGATTGTTTATAATTTTTATATTTTAAACCTATTTGGTTGATTATTGATTTGATAATATAATTTTATTTATTTATTTTGAAATTTTTTTTTATTTATTTAGCATGTTGATAATAGTTTTATTGATGAATATGATTCAAAAATATTATTCATGAACGTTATTTATGAACATTGTTTATGAACGTTGTTCATGAACACAAGTTGAACACATATGTGTTCAAACTTATTTGTTTAGTTTAACTAGTTGTTCAAGCTTAATTGATCTTGTATCTATTGAATGAACATAAATAAGCTCTTATCAAACTGAACACCAAACTTGTTCATTAACGTTCGGTTCATTTATAGCTTTAATTACTCTATCTATATTTCCATATAAAAGGTTACCATGATAGATATTTATGCTCTAACTTGAAAGGGGAACATTAGAAAAATAGAATTTTCATGTTACAAAGTCTTGAGTCTTTCATTTTTACTTAGTCATGTTAGGTGTTTATTGTGGTTGCACCAACCATCAATGAAATGTTGTTGGGATAACTCTAGAGGACCACTAGTTGTAACCACAACACTAACCCTTCCTGAAAGTGTTGCAAGTTTTTTTTTTAGTTGCATCGAATATGATTAAGCATGATGGGAAGCTATAGAAAATCTAACTGATCATCTTAAGCTAGGGGTGGTGGGAGGAGAGGGGGGGTGGGGGGGGGGGGGGGGGGGGGGGGGGGGGGGGGGGGGGGGGGGGGGGGGGGGGGGGGGGGGGGGGGGGGGGGGGGGGGGGGGGGGGGGGGGGGGGGGGGGGGGGGCGGGGGGGGGGGGGGGGGGGGGGGGGGGGGGGGAGGGGTGGTCATGAAAAAGGGGTGCTCCAAGTTGAATCTTGGCCTTAGCTTTGTAAGTTATTCATCAAAAGATAATTTAGTAGCAAAGCAGAAGTCTATGTTGAAGACGGTGTTGTGAAAGATGTGATAACCAATAATGCCTATCACAAAATTTTGGGCTACATTATATGTGTGTCAAAATATACTTGACAACTATCTAGATTTGAATAGAAAAATTGTTGTCTAGAAGGAATAGGAGCAAGAAATCACAATGACTATTTGTGGATACATAACTTAGGAGGTGGATAGCAAATGGTAATGAATGAGATCTAAGCTAACAAATATTTGAACTTCATTGAGACTAAGAACTATATAGTCAAGCATGGAGATATATTTTCATAAATTTGAAAGAAAAATAAATTTAACTATACTCTTTTGATAAGCAATAATTTAGCAGCAAAGTTGTTGCGATAAAAATGTGAGAGGTTGTACAAAATAGAATAAAAGTACCATTAAGTGAAAGTAGTTTATAACTTTTTCTTATAAAAATTATAAATTTATTCAAAGACTACAGTTGTAGGTGGAAAATGCAGAGAGAAATTAAAGAAAAATCAAATGTAATTTAAACTTACTTATATTTCTACTGATAAAGTTGGGATAGCTTGATGATCATAATTAATCATCATTCCTATTCTTTCTACATTGAAGTATTTTTGTTCAGTATATATAATAAAATATCAAAAAAATTTAACCTAGAAAGGAACATGCTTTTGCAAATATGGACATAAATGTGTATAATGAACAAAAGAACAAAAAGTGGAATGAGTTTACAAGGTGAATTAGTGGAAGCTAAAGAACAAAAAGTATCATTATTGCACCCATTACAATTAAGGATGTCTGTGCATGCTCATAATTAAAGCTATTTGTCTTTCTAAAAGCTAAAAGTCCTGTACATCATGCATCAGTTTGTAATATATTTAAATAATTAATCTTCTGAAGCTCCATGCAATATATCGATACTGTTGAAGAAATAAATTAAAGATCAAAAAAATTAAGATAATACTGAAAGTTTAACGCATGCATAACTGAAGAGAAAGAGAAGGTGAGCATTTGAGCTTGCCTGAGGTGGTCCGTTCTCCTCGGACTCCAGTCTGTACTCGTGCATTATCCAGTCAGTCTTCTGCCCGTTTGGTGCTCTCCCTTTGTAGAACACAAGCGTCTTCCTCATCCCGATCACTTTGCTCTTGTCATGGACCGCCTTGTCTCGTCCTGTCGCCTTCCAGAACCCGGCCATGGTTGCCCGGTTGGTCCTCGTCCCTGTGGGGTACTTCTTGTCCTTGTGGCTGAAGAAGTACCACTCGCTCTGCTCTTCGTACCCGATCCGGCATTGTTCTTTTCACAAACACACGGAGGGGGCATGCGATTGGTTAATCGTCTGCGTGTTTGACGAAATGTCTATCTGAAAGAGTATTTCTACACGCATATATATTCACGTACCTTGGAGATCCCATGGCTCAATTCTGTAAAGATCGATGTCTCTGATGACATCCAGGTCTATCTTCTGCGAGGCCACCTTCTTCTTGAGGTAATACCCGACGAGCTCCTCGTCGGTGGGATGGAACCTGAAGCCAGGAGGAACGCAGGACTCCATGGCTTCCCTTGCCTGCACCCGAGCTTATATATAAGCGATGCATGCTTCATAGGACTGCACTTAATTCCGTCCAGCAAAGGAGAGAGAGTGAGAGAGAGGAAATGATTTTAAAATACTTGGCATGGCTCTGGTTTTGTACTGTCCTTTATGAAATCAAGGGAGAATGGCCAAATGTTGGAAGCCGGGACAGGGCAGTCCCTGCCATGATGCTGTCCCTGGAATGTGAATGGTAGCAATCATTCGGCTTCAACATGTGCTCTATTAGTCCACAATAATCATGGTTCAGACATAAATGTAAGGGAGCAAAGCCAAGTGCGAAGGAAGGAGGAGGACTCAGTCCCCTTAAGTTATGGTTTTTCATTTGTTTTCTTCTCCTTTCCTTTGCCTTGAGCAATCATGGCAGCTTCAGCTACTGCATTAATTACCATCTACTTGAACATTGGAGTATAATTACTGGCTATAAGATATGTGGTTTGGTGATGATAAGCTTAATTAATGGTGGATCCAGCTGGGGAGTGCATGTTCAATTGGCATGAGCATGCATGACGTTTGGTAAAGGACATGGCATGCGCTTCTTCTGCGAGGGGGAATGGGATCTAAAGGTAACAAAGGGAGCTTTCTTAGAGTCAGGCCTGTCACGGAGAGGCTTAAAAGGAGGAAACTGAGCTCTTTGCACACTGACTCATTTGTCTCCTTGTCTTGGGATTGCATGTCAGGACACATCTCTCTCTCCCTTTCCCTGTACAGTACACCTTTTGTCTTACTGATTAACTAAGTCGTCCTCCCAACTTTAGCTTGAATTCAACAAGGTGGAGGGATCCAGAACAAGGTTCGACCTCTTCATGGCAATGTATAATAGCTTCGACCTTTTGGCTTGCTAATTAGTCTCGTAGATCTTGATGGGATGTCAAGCGAGTTAAGATGTTTAAAAGGGTAGTAAAAAGTAGAATCAACAAAGGGAAGTGAGCATGTATACTTATGATTAAGTTTTGAAAAGAAAGGGAAAAAACACTCTTGAAGGCCTGTATTATTTCTTGTAGATTTAGAAACAATTGCTTCTTGGTCTCTCTCTCGTATGGATACAAGTGTAAAGGTAATTATGATCGAATATCTCTAAAATATTTCCCTTTTATACTTTTGCGTTGTAATTTATCAAAAATGCCTATTATACTTCATTCATAATTTACTTGCAGTTTCATCAATTGCCCACAAAGACTGCTCCATCGGGGTGGTGTGAGAATATTAACTGCTGTTTCTGATAATTCATTGCTTCAATCTTCTGTCTCCAAACTAGCTAAAAGATCATTACCTTGAAAAGAATGAGCGAAGGTAGATCATATACTGGTGCTGGCCAGTGATTAATCCGTATGGGGATATTTAAGCTTCAGGATCTTAGATCTCATATGATAACTATAAGAAGCTTACAATCTTCATTCTTAAACCAAGTCAATATTACTCCAAGATCTGTATAATTTGTAGTTTCTTTATCAGAAACTAATTAATAGTTATGTACATAGACAGAACCCTAAAATTAACCAGTTCTCTCTTGCTTCTGTTTAATTTACTGGAAAAAGGGAAGAAAGAAAAACAAGTAGATTTTGATCAAGAGATCGATTCATTAATAGGAAGAGAAGAAAGAACAAGAAGAGAAAAAACATGAGAAAGGGGACGTATCGGTTACACCCATGCATCATATATATTCATATTATATGCTTATATGCTACAGTAGATAAAATTAAACTAACCATATGATATGGGGAAAAAGTTGTATGAAGCTAGCAGCTAGCGTCGTCGTCCACAATTCCTCCTGAATGGGAGTAAGGCACGAACTGAGGAGGAGAGGGAGTAACAGGAGCAGCTAGAAATTAAGGGGCGGCGATCTAAGGAAGGAGAGAAGGTGGAGGGTATAAATTAAGTTTAAAAAGGAGATGAGCCTGAGAGGAGGCAGACCCACCCCTCTGCCTCTGCCTCTGGTTTCGATTGCGCGTGGGTTGAAGGAATGAAGGTCGTTTGACGTCACACACCCACTCTCCTTTTGCTTTCCACCTTTTTCCTATCTATCTTATCACAAAAGACTCTTCTTCGGCTTTGGCTTCGACTTCGGCTTCGGCTTTGGCTTTTGCCTTCGGCTTGTATTTCCAATCTGAAGGTAATTGGATTACTGGGGAACAGTGCAGATTAGACTGCGAGGATGGAAGGGAACCGTACAGCGGGGATGAGGAGAGGAATGAGAGCATGCATGGCAGATTTAGGGTTGTGATATATCGATCTCGATCGATCGGCAATGGGGAATTATATTGGTCTGCGTGCAGTGCAGTGCAGTGGCAATTTTGTTGGCTTTTCTCGTGCCATGATTTGCTGGGTGGAGTGGAAGGCCAAATGAATGCTTGCCTTGGTTGGGGCATGCATTTAGAGATCATAATTGAGGGTTTGGAGGGCAAAAGAGAGGCTTGCCAGTGACGCGCACTGCGGCTTAATGAGATAATAGATGAGATAAGATGCTTATAATTATTACTCAAATCTCTCTTTATTCAATTTCATGAGTAATTCAATTTAGTTAGCTTTGATTTTAGTCAATTGGTGTATTACCATCTCCAAATACCCATTTTAGCACATGAGGCGACTCCTATTAAGGAGAAAATTTATATGTTTCAACATCACCAAATAGGTAATTAACCTTAATGCAAAAGATGGTTAATTCTTAAGGGGGAAAAAGTGGATCTATCACCTCAGCGGTCCTCTTAGAGTCGGTCCTATGGGTATAGAAGAAAGTAAATTCAAGTACATAAACAAGAGGCTTAAAGATGATTCCTAAGAAAGGAGAGAGGTTGAGAGGATTACTCAACTCTAAGATTTGGCCAACAATCAAGTATGCACAGAGATGAAAAATTGACCCTAATGAACAATGCTAAATTCTTCAAATAAAGTTGGCAACACTCCAAAAATCTCCTATAAGGATGTTTTTTCATTTAGGAATATAAAATTATGTGTCTTCATTGATAAGGATGATACTTAGTTGGTGTATTTGTTTTGAAATAGGGCTATCTAACTATCCAACCCAAAGAGCATATCATGAAGAGCAATTAGGCTTGATTTGGCCCAATGATGACCCAACAAATCAAATAACTCAATTGTAGGTTATTATACTATGCAATTTCAGCATGATTTTTACTGCAATTTGGCATGATTTTATGGCTATAAGTTGCTACAATGCTGTTTCAACTAATTTATTTTGATTTGTTTAGCAAATGTTTAAATCAAGTTTATCTTGTGTTTCTAATGTGTGCATCAAATGTGCAGGGTCTTAATAGAGTACACATAGAACTTATATAGCTCATGACTCAACATTGTTGAGTTGTAGTGGTTAACTTGACTTGATCAAATTGATTGAGATTATGTTTGATAGCATGGAGGTCCAAAACAAGGTGGTTGCAAAATTGATTGACAAAGGATAGCATGAGATATCCAATGGACTAAAAATTCTTATTGAGATAGAATCTAAGACGAGGAGCATGGAGCAATTTTGGTTCAATGGTTTGACAATTTGTAATGAGGTGAGCTCGTATGTGATTGGGCGAAGGATGGTGTGGAGCATTTGAGGGACCAAAAATTTCTAATGATTTGTACGTACTCTAGGGTAGTTTGATACGTAGATGAACACTAAAAAATATAACACTAGAGCATGTTTGAAGGACTTGGTGCATGCAATAAATGAGGGTTGAGGTGAGATGAACTCAATGCAACATAAAACATTGACAAGATCAAAGACTTGGAGGTAAGAGAGCCATGAGAGATTATGAGTGAAATGTAATATTAGATTTGGGTCTATGGTCAATATCATTGAGGGATAACTCAAGATTGAACACCTAGAACCTAAGTGAGCTATTAAAGAATATAAGTGATTGTAATCTTAGGCTTCCCACTTTTAGGCAACATCATCATGGGTAAAGTGTGTGACTAGGAAGGGACCTAAACTACCTAGTGGTTTGTAGGAATCCTTTGACCTAAGGGGAATAAGTCTATGGTTGTAGTCAATGAATAAGCTCAATGCTGATCTTTGCATGGGCATATGAAGGTGTAAATGAATGATCCATAACTTTGAGCAAATTTAGTCAACTAGAGGTGAGCCTTAGCTAACTTAAGTGCTCAATCTATTTGGGAGTCTATTGGAGATAAGGATTTGGAGAGCATAATTGTTATGTGTTTGGTGCATTCTCTTTCATAGGCTTCCAGATGAGCAACTGCTTTGTCTCTAATTTCACTGATCAAATCAAGATCAAAGAGTCGTTGATCGGCGTTGCCTTTATCATATATGCCCCTCCAAGTGGATTCGACACCTATCTCGATTGGGACAACTGCTTCACCCCCAAGACAAGATGAAAAGGTATCATATTGGTACTTTCGCGAGGTGTCATTCGATGGGATCAACGGATGCTCGGTAACGCTTATACCCAGTTGCCCCTTACATGATCATGCTTGATCTTGAGTCTGTAAACTATTTCCCGGTTAATCATTTCAGTTTGTCCGTTGCTTTGAGGGTAAGTGGTTGAAGTGAATGTTTGTTGAATGTCGAATGAAGTAGACCATACCAACAAAAAATGTTCTTCTAGAGCAACTTAAGCACCGCATCCTCCATTATGCGAGCCAAGCCTTCAACCTCGACCTATTTGGAGAAATAGTCGATGGTCACAAGGAAGAATTTCTTTTGATTAGGTCTGGTCGAGAAGGTACTAACAATGCTCATCCCCCATTGGTCTAAGGGGCAAGACATAGTTGTCATCTTCAGGAACTCGATGGGATGCTTACTAACGGATTGATATTTCTGACAATGAACACAGGTGGCGACTAGGTGAGATGTATCAGTCTACAAGGTGGGACAAAAGTAGCTGGCTAGTAAGACTTTTCGAGCCAACGCTCGACCCCTAATGTGATTCCTACAACAACCTTAGTGAATCTTCTGCATGACCTAATCAACATCATCTAAGCCTACAAATTTAAGTAAAGGGCATGAGAAAGCATGTTGATATAGGCTATTCTCGATCAGCATGAAGTGAGTAGCTCTTCTTTTGAGGATGCGAGCTTGTTTCGAATCGATGGGTACATCCCCTAGTTGTAGAAAGGATACAAAAGAAGTCCGTCAATCCCCCCGTTCTAATTTGAGTGATCAATAAAACTTGAGCCACCGGACCATCTAACGTCCAAGTAGTCAGTGAACTTACCATTTTGGCTAATTTGTCCTCCTTATGATTCTCAATTCGAGGGATCTTTTATAGATTAACTTCTTGAAAATCAACTCTTAGTCTTCTGAAGGCCTCGGCGTACCACCTCAATCGATCATTCTTGATCTCGAAGCTTCCTTCTATATGTTATGCAATCAACTAAGAATCTGAATGGATAATGACTCAAGAAGCACAGACTTGTTTGGCAGTTTGGGGATCGACCAATAGAACTTCGTATTTAGCTTTGTTGTTAGAGGCTTGAAAACTTAGCTGAATAGATAATTGGAACACATTCTCTTGTGGTGATATTAATCAGACCCCGATGTTGCTACTTTACTTGGAGACCGATCCATCCACGAAGATTCTTAACATGTTTTCTGATTCTTGCTCATGAATTTCAATTAAGAAGACTACTAGGGCTTGAACTTTGATGGTTGTTCGGTGTTGATATTGAATATCATATCCATCTCAGTTCCATAGTCCACTTGATCAATCTTTCCGAGGCCTCTAGGTTGGTCAATCCCCACCCTAGGGTGTTGTTAGTAAGAGCTATAATCGTATGAGATAAAAGGTAAGCATCTCAATCGACGAGATGTTAAGACTAGCCCTAAGGCTATGCTTCTCCAAGTTGGTGTACCTACTTTCAACATCCTTCAACAAGTGGCTTGAAAAATAAATTGAGTGTTGTATATGACCCTCTTGTCTAAGCAGAGTCGATTTGACGACCCTCTCAGTCGCAGATAAGTACTCCTATAGTCGTTCTTCTACACACTGTTTGGAAAGGAGAGGCAAATGCATCATGTAATCTTTGAGATCAGCAAAGGCTTTATCACAACTCTTGTCCCATTCAAATTAAGCAGCCTTTCAAAGAATACTTTAAAGAAGGGCAAACTTGATCCACCTATCAGAAGATAAATCGAGAGAGGGCGGTGATGTGGCCAACGAGCCTCTAAGCTTCTCTGAGATTACGAGGAGGAGATATATTCTGGTGTGCTTGGATCTTTTTTGGGGTGCTTCAATTTTCCACTTAATCACCATGTAATTGAGAAACCAACTAGTCTTGACTCGAAGACACACTTATTACGATTCAGTTTGAGCTCATATCTTTATAGGGTGTTATAGGTTTCCTCCACATCGAGGATTAGGCTCTCAGCTCGGGCAGTCTTGATTAGGATGTCATCCACGTACACTTCAATATTCCTCATAGTTTGATGTTTGAATACTCGGTCCATTAACTATTGATAAGTTGCTATTGTATTCTTCAATCTGAATGACATAACATTATAACAAAAAGTTCCATTCGAGGTGACAAAACTGTCATTTTCTTGATCTTCTACTACTAAAGGAATTTGATGATAACCTTGATATGTGTTAAACATGCAAATAAACTCACATCCGGTCGTTGAATCCACTAACTGATCAATGCGAAGGAGAGGATAACAATCCTTCGGACGAGGTTTTGTTGAGGTCTCTGAAATCCACACAAACTCACTGTTTGTTTCTTAATTTGGGTACTAGCACTACGTTGGATAGCCAAGTTGGGAATTGAATCTCCCAAATGTGCCCTTCTTCTAATATTTTGGTGACCTCCGCTCTAATTACTTTATTTTGATCAGGCTTGAAGTGACTTTTCTTTTGTTTGACTGGCCATGCCTCTAGATGTGCATTGAGTCAGTGTGTCATAATCATTGAGGAGACTCCAGTGACTTCTTTTGCTAACCAAGCAAAGACATCATGATTACGAGAGAGACATGCAATCAATTTTCACTTGACCTCAAGATGTAGATCCACAACCACTTGAGTAATTCCATTTGACTGCTCGGGATGGATCTGTAGTTCCTCCTGCCCTTTTGTCGGTCAAGCTATGGGCATATCTTGCACCACTTGTACTTCAGCCCCTTGAGTTCTTCGAGTCTTTCACATGTCCAATCTTACCATTTCCACATAGCATTTTTGGCTGCCACCTGATCTCCTTTAACCTCACCAACTTGATCTCCTTTTATAGCACTAGCTAGGAATGCATTCTTGTTTTCTTAATGGGTCATTTTGTCACAGTAAGACAAATGTTCCATTGCCTTGTCTACGAGTCAAATCACTCATGTCCTATCCTATAGAAGATCGTGTGTGATCACACTATAGAGACTTTGTTGTTCCACGTGTTATGATAAACCACGCGAGGTCCCGCATATCGCTAACCAATTGGGGGACTTGAGCTAGGGGTTTGATATGTTAATCAGAGAGGTCCTATTGGCGAGACTGAGGTGACTGAATAAGAATGTTGGG
Organism: Curcuma longa; assembly: GCF_044706935.1. NCBI lineage: Eukaryota > Viridiplantae > Streptophyta > Magnoliopsida > Zingiberales > Zingiberaceae > Curcuma > Curcuma longa. Next base: position 5,393,099 of record NC_133861.1, read on the forward strand.
TCAATAGAACTGAGTGATTGAGCCCCTAATCTTGGGTTAGCCGGGTTGACCGTTTAGTAGAGTTGAGCCAACTGGGGCAATGGTGTTGGATTAGGCAAGCCGAGTGGATGACCCTCTCATCTCAGGTAGATTGAATAATGGTAGTCCCATTGACTTATCTTAACCTTATTGACCTTCACCTTAGCTAGACTATTAACCTTCTTACTACATGTGAATCGAAATCCCCCGCTACCCGCTATGCTCCAGATCATTGAGGATGAAGAATCTATTTGACTCTCACTATCAAAGTCAAAAATAATTCTAGCAATAAAAATACATGGGAGAACTTCAAAATGGATGATTCAGATGCATCCAAGTGAAAGGACAAAGTACTCCTTTAGATGGAACTCAATTAGAGTTGTTAATTTTAAAATGGACGAATCACATCCAAGTGCTATTATAAGATAAAAGTCATTATATTTTGAGAAATGATTGTCATATTCGATAAACATCGCATGCTAGGAAAATGTTAGAACTAATGGAATTAATATATATCCACAATGATATAATATCATCTACTTTGAGTCTTAGTCCTCATGATTTTATTTTTCAAATTTTCTAAAAAGTCTCATTCCAATAGAGTATCTTCTATCTTATAAACTCATGATCTTTTTCATGTATTTTCAACGTTGGACTTTAATTATATCCTAATAGAAAATTCATCTTAATGATAGAGAGTCTAATTCTAATGTCTTGCTTAAACCATATTATACCGTCTGATACAGCGGATCTTTATTGGTCTGACATGACGAAGTGGGTTAGTAATCAATCCGACCTGGCAAGTCAATAGGTCAATAGTCAAACCACGTTTTGACTGGCCCAATCGCGATAACATTCGGCCCAGTCCCGTCTCACTCGACTCGGCCCCAAAAAGACCCTCAGTCGGCTTAGCCCTGTGACTACACACGCTCATCACCTTGGCCACTCGACCATACGCCTCGGTCGCTCGACTATGCGCTTGATCAACCAAGCCATATGTTCAATCTTTTCGGCCACCCGACCTCAGTCTTGGCCCTAATCGGCCCAGCCTCTCCTTTAGTCAGTTCGGCCACTCGGCCTTGGTCACTCAACCCCATGTCCGATCAACTCGACCACTCAATCTCGGCCTCGATCGGCTCGGCCACTCAATCTCGGCCTCGATCATCTCTGTTACTCTCCCTTGTCCTCGGCCACCACTCGGCCATACTTTCGACTACTCGGCCTCACTCGGCCAATCCAATCTCAATAGCTACTCGGCCTCACTCGGCTAATCCGATCTCCTCAATCACTCGGTCGCACTCGACCTCAGCCACTTCACCCCGTACTTAGCCTCATTCGGCCCACCCGAGCTCTTCAAGCACTCGGCCTTGCTCGACCTCAACTAGCTCAACTTCGATCGCTCTCAACCAACTGGCCTCTTGTGTCACGCCCTGGGAAGGCCATCCGAAAAATTTCGACAGCATCTCCTCTGTAACTATGATAATTTTCCTAAATACATGTATATATAAAAGCCAACAAGGTCGTAATATGGACAACACGTCCAACAAACACACACACAGATGCATATGAATAATGCTAAGGTCCACACGGCCACAACTACTAAACTGATGCATGAAATAACAAGTCTGCAACAATAGAAATATATACGCAGCGGAAACATCGAAAATCCAAATAGACACACGATAACAAGTACAAGTCCAACACAACTACAGTCCATGTCCACAAAATACAAATCCAAAGCTGAATACAATGATAAACCATACAAACCAAAAGACAACCTCCTGATGTGAGATGAAAGCAGCCGACCCAAATCTTCAAGCTCCAAGTAAACCTATCTGCTACCTAGGAGGAAAACAAAGCATCCCCAGGGTCTGGGTAGTGAGCATTAGATACTCAGTGGGTACAGAAAGAAGTGCATATAAAGGTAAATCAGCAGGAATAACAAAAGTGTACAGGCTAGGATAAACAAATATGTATAGATGAAGCAGATAATAATCAATAGGTAAATAGGAATCAGTAGATAACATGAATCATGGTCATAGGAGTTATGTAAATGTAATCATGTATATGATGACACGTAGTGTAACAATCATAGCAAACAAGTGCAACAGCCATAACCATATGAATAAAGTAAACTATGTAAATATGCAACAACCATCGCAAATGCAAGTCATTGTCTGCACTCGCCATCCCTAGTCACCCCCCAGGACAGTGAAATGGGGCGCACAACAGAACATACTGCATAGACTCCAACAACTAACCGCCACCAATCTAGTGGAGAGCGGGCAGTGTAGCAGGAGGGCAATATTGTTAGTGTCAGCCCTTAGTGCCAATCATGAGATAGTTGTTTAGGGAACATATGTATCATATTCATCAATAAAGGTAATGTTTGCTTATTATACTTATTTCTTATCCGTGCTATATGAATAAATATAATAGTGTCCTTGAGTAGTAGGTTCTTGTCTACAGCATATCGATTGGTAGAATTAATAGTGAGAGTCTGTAGACATATATAGAACACTACTTTTATCTATTTCTAGTCAAGTATTAATATACAAGGACAATATTAATGCGTTGAGACTAGCATGTAGGTCAATTGATGACTTAATCTTACAAGTCATGAATATGTGATATCACGTTGACACATGGGTACATATTAGAGACTATGTACTGAATTGACCCACCATGAGAATATTTTATGGATCGTTATATGAGTGTCATAAACATTCTCATGTGACTATTAGTATGAATAGTCCTTAGACATGAAGTCATTACGGTTCCCTACATAATGAGTTGTATACTTTGGCTTCGTCAAATGTCACCTGTAACAAGGTGACTATAAAGGCGATCATTGGGTATGCAATAAGTTATGCGGAGGTATGTGAGTGATGTAGATGGGATCTATTCCTTCCATATGACGTAAGTGATATCTATGTGCCCCTTGATAGAGTAGGACTGCAAAAATGCATGATCATGCTCGAATAAGTTAATATGAGATATTGAGCTTATTTGATTGAGTAGTCTACTTGGAGATCAAGAAATTCATGATTGATAAGAGGATGACACAGTCTATGCCTCATTGATCATCTAGATATCAAGGATAAAAGGACTAAGTCATACAAGATAGTAGTCATGAAAAGGTTGTGTCAGATCTCGACATTCTTGTCACTTGAGTAGCAATGATATATTGCTAGATGTTGCTCATTGCTTATGTCTTTAAAATGATTTTAAAGACATTACGAACGTTATGAGAACCTATTGGGTCACACACTTAGGATATGTGATTTGAAGATGGTTCATGTGATGGATCATTAGGCCATTGGATTAAGTCTAATGTAGATTAGATTCATTGAGTAAGACTCAAGGTAGACTCGTTGAATTAGACTCGAGTTGGACTCAAGTCGATTCGGATTGAGTGAGACTCGAGTTGGACTCAAGTAAAATTGAATCCATTAAGAGGGTTGCATGATCATCATGCATGAGATTAATAAGGCATTAATTCCCTCATCATTAAGAGGGTTGCATGAACATCATTAAAAGGGTTGCATGATCATTATGCATGACATGCATGAGATTGATAAAGGTATTAATTCCATGGAATTTCAAAAGCCGAAAACCCTTCGTATTCCATAGTTGGATATAAAAGAGGGTGAGAGGCTCTTGAGAGGATGACTTTTGGTCCTCTTCCTCTTTTCTTCTACCTTGGCCGAACCTAGTATTTGTTGGGTTGCAAGGGTGCAAACATAGTCTCACATCTAAAGCACATAGAAAAGATCATGGGTTTAAAAGGATGGAAGATATCTTTATTGGAATGAGGCCTTTTGGGGGGAGCCTAAGAACAAAGCTATGAGGGTTTAGGCCCAAAGTGGACAATATCATATCATTGTGGAGATGCGGACATCCTTGGGGACCTACAAGTGGTATCAGAGCGAGACCGCTCTTCACTGGACTAACCGCCAGAAGAGCCATGATCCAGATCTAACCATGTGGGTTGAACCTTAAAACAAAGGAAGTGAGTGCTCCCGTGTCTGAATCAAGAGGACCAGACACCAGGCAGGAAGTCCTAATTGTGGCTAGGCAGGAAGTCCTAATTGTGGCTAGGCAGGATATCCTAGTAGGTCGGGTGGACCGAGGGGCAGGAAGTCCTAGTTGCGGCTAGGTAGGAAGTCATAGTAGGTCGGGTGGACCGAGGGGCAGGAAGTCCTAGTTGCGATTAGGTAGGAAGTCCTAATAGGTCGGGTGGACTGAGGGGCAGGAAGTCCTAGTTGCGACTAAGTAGGAAGTCCTAGTAGGTCGGATGGATCGAGGGGTAGGAAGTCCTGGTGGGTCGAGGATTCAGACATCAAACAGAGACTTTCCGTTTGAGGGGGACCTGTGGTCCTTTGTTGAGGAGGGGATTGTTGGGTTGCAAGGGTGCAAACATAGTCCCACATCTAAAGCACATAGAAAAAATTATAGGTTTAAAAGGATGGAATATATCTCCATTGGAATAAGGCCTTTTGGGGAGAGCCCAAGAACAAAGTCATGAGGGTTTAGGCCTAAAGTGGACAATATCATACCATTGTGGAGATGCGGACATCCTTGGGGACCTACAGTATTGTGGCTAGCACCATAATCTGGTTCCTCTCCATCTCAGTGTTCGTGTGCATACCGTGAAGGTGCGAACACACTGATCGTGCTGAGATCTGTCAACCTTTGAAGGCAAGAGTTGCTATCGGGATTGCGAAGGGCTTGCATCGAAGGTAACCTCAATTCCAGTAGATAGAATCGGTAAAACGAATATGTTTTCGCATGGTTCTTTTGGATGGATCCCTTTTCCGCTGCGTTGTATGTGGCTAAAATTATTTTTAGGTGCAGTCAGATCCCTACAAATATAGTCAATCCTAGTCGCACCCAACTATAGTGCAACATATGCTCTCACCCCTGTATCTCACTACAACATGGTGTCGGGCAAGAACCAACAAGAACAGCCAATAATGCTGTCAACAACATCTACAATTAGTATGTGGATGTAATGAAGACCATCCCAATATGTAATAACTACAGTTAATTAGCATGTTCAACAGGAATCAACAGGAGTCAACATAGGTCAATAATACAACAGTTAAAACTATTCTACAGTACATAGATCAATATGGAGTCATACGATATGTATCAAGCAACGAATCATACGAGTATCAACAGAGTGAATGATACAGATAACAAGAGTATCAACATGGTAACAATAGATCATCACAAGGTCAACCGACAAGTATCAAACAATGATTATCAAAAGTATCAACTAGATAACTATCTCATGCAACATGAATAACAACAGGATAGATAAAATAACAACATGAGTCATGTACTGGAAAAATAGACCTATATTGACCAAATACAGGGTAACCACCTAAATCAGATGTCTGCCAACAATAGAACCCCAGAAAATACTCAGAGTGTAATAGGACCAATTCAATCAAGGTCCTGCAATAAATGACAATATAACACTTATTACAACGATACTGTATCACATTATAGTAATTAAATTCCATAGTTTAATCCAACCCATCCAACTAAACCTAACCCATGGTTAATGATCAACTTAGCATTTTATTTGCAATTAAGCTAATAAAAACTCATAATTCCCTTTCTAACAACCATATTTAATCTAACCTAGGGTAAATCAACTTACCCGTGATTCAATCCACACTTACATTTATATTTAGCTTGAATCAAATTAAATCCAACCTGATTAACCTAATTACTCCATAACAGATCAGATCCACCTCCTAAAATAAATCAATTTATCAAGCTCTGATGACTTAACTGACTAACATCACACATATTCAACACAACCAATATCTGAAATCAACCACAACCCAATCAAGGTAATGTTGATTAAAGGAAAAAGCCTCAATAGATCCACAACTTACTCACAGATTCATACTCACACCAACCGAACAAGACAACATCAAAATCGATCAAACAGTAACCGACATCATCGATGTATCCCAAATCCAAACTAAATCTATGGCTAACAAAAACAACCAGATTAATATCAACAAGAAAACTTACCCAAATCAGCAACCTTAACCCAGCTCCTCTTCTTCCTTCCTTTGCAACCGAAACTCCCTCAATCTCCGATCGGGTCAGCTCACATCAATGAGCTGTGGGAATGAAAACAATCAATGTTGGTGCAATCAACCTCAGGTCAATGTTGACCAAGTTGGCCAAGCTCGGTTTGACTCGAGTTGGATTTTGATGTTTGATCAATATGTTGATAAGGTGTCAAGTAAGTCTAGGTTGACTGAATACTTGATGGTGAGAAGTCCAAGTGGGTCATGGAGGACCAGACACACATGAAAAGTCCAATATGGAACAAGAGGAAAGTCCAAGTGGGTCAAGGTTGACCGAACACTTGGTGATCGAAAGTCCTTACAAGGTAAGGCAAATGGAGGAAAGTCCTTGCGGGTGAGAAGATCGGACGTAAGGCAAAAGGGAAGTCCAAGAGGGTCGAGGAGCGAGCTCTTGGCATGGGAAAGTCCTTACAAGGGTAAGGCAAATGGAGGAAAGTCCTTGCGGGTGAGAAGACCGGACGTAAGGCAAAAGGGAAGTCCAAGAGGGTCGAGGAGCGAGCTCTTGGCACGGAAAAGTCCTTACAAGGGTAAGGCAAATGGAGGAAAGTCCTTGCGGGTAAGAAGACCGGACGTGAGGCAAAAGGGAAGTCCAAGAGGCGAGCTCTTGGCATGAGAAAGTCCTTACAGGGTAAGGCAAATGAAGATCAAGAAGGTCGACGACCAAACTCTTGATCAAGCGAGGAAGTCCAAGAGGCGAGCTCTTGGCATGAGAAAGTCCTTATAGGGTAAGGCAAATGAAGATCAAGAAGGTCGACGACCAAACTCTTGATCAAGCGAGGAAAGAACTCGGTAAGACTTCATTTCAGCCACTTAATCCTGGTGTCAGTCGACTGATTTGGTAAGGTCAGTCGACTGGCATGACTGGTTTTACACTGATCAGTCGACTTGATCAGTCGACTGAGGTTTATCAGTCGACTGAGGTTGTTCAGAAGCGACTGAAGAGAATCGAGTCGACTGGGTTTATACTTCAGTCGACTGGGAGCGAACAGAAGGTAAAATGACTCAACTGATCATCCACATCAGTCGACTGAAATAAAACCAGTCGACTGATGGGAAAAGTCAGTCGACTGAAATTTAAATTCCGACAAAAATCAGGCGTGACTTCAGCAGTTCAGTGGTCGTTTTCTGGGTTTGACTAAATCAGTCGACTGGCATGGTAAAACCAGTCGACTGATGACATAAAAACTGAACCTGTTTAAATGGTGAAGAGCTACTCGTGGAGGAAAACTCAACACTGTTTATGCTCCAAGTGCTTGTGCTCTAGTGATCAAGAAACCTGCTGGTGTTCATCTACAAAGCTTGGAGCAACCTCTTGAAGAAGAAGAAGCATTCTCATCACTTTTGTGTAACATCTTTACTCTTCTTCTTCCTTGTATTGCTTGGTTGTTTGTATACAACTTGTAATCTGTTGTAAGAAGGTTTCTCCGCCTTCGGGGTTTGTCCGAGAAGGAGAAGATATAGTGGAAGAGTGAGCTGAGTGAAGATCCTTGGATTAGTCGCCTCAAGGAGGCGGATACCAAGTAAATCCTTCGCGTTAGCATTGTTGAGTTGAGAGGGTGTGTAGCGAGGATTCTTCATCGACAAAAGTTCAAGTTTGATCAAGTGAAGCTATTCAACCCCCCTTCTAGCTTACAAGGTCCTAACAAGTGGTATCAGAGCAAGGCCACTCCTCATCGGACTAACCGCCGAAAGGAGTACAAAGCTAGAAGAAAAAGAAGAAGAATGCATCCTCAAGATGGATTTGGATACGACATCCGAGTACCTCCACCATTTGGCTTGGAAGATTTTGATCATTGGAAGTTAAGAATGGAGTATTTCTTGAAGATGGATATCGAGCAATGGTTTGCTCTAATAGAAGGATTTGAAGCCCCAATGGATAGCAAAGGAAAACTCCTCAAGAAAAAGGAATGGACCGAGGAACAACTCCAAAAATCGAAGACAAACAACAAGGTAACTGAAATATTAGTAAATTCAATTCCTAATGATATATTGTGCAAGATAGGTCAATATCGAGATGCAAAAGAGCTATGGAGTACGTTGGTCAAGCTTCATGAAGCTCCAACCTCAATGCAAAGTGAAGATGAATCCAAAGAGGGAGACTCCTTGGAACAAGAAATTGAGGATTCGGAAGTTGAAAGGTGCTCAACCTCCGAGGAGGATGATATGGAAGAAATTCTTACATCAAGAATTGAGGGGGAGGATAGAACATTGACATTGGAACAAGATGAATCATCAACATCCGGAGTCAATAAGGAAGATCATGCCACCTCAACAAGTCAAGAGAGCTCTAATTATGAAGGTATATCAATTTCAATTCATAAAAATAAAAACCATATCATATGTTTTGAGTGTAGGAACAAAGGGCACTATAAGAGTAAGTGTCCACAATTAATCAAGAAGAAAGTTCAAATGACACCTAAGATAAAGGAGAAGCCAAAGGAAATTGAACCCTTGGTGCGAAAAGGCAAAGAGCACATTGTGTGCTTTACATGCAACCAAAGAGGACATTACCGAAATCAATGTCCAAGGGGGAGGCATCAAAATAAGAACAAGGGAGAAAGCTCAAGCCTAGGGGGAGCTCCTAAGGTAAAGTCTAAGGTATTATATCATAATGCAATTGCCTTATATCATGATAAGCATGTTAGAAATAAATTTTATCATCTTGGTGCTAATTATCATGAAAATAGGAAGCATGAGAATTCTAAGGACAATTTTAGGTCATATCATGTTAAAACAACTCCACCTAAGGATAAAAATGATCTAAGTAAAAATTTTAAGAAGATTAGACATATGCCTAGAAAAAGAAATATCAAAGGAAATCATGAAAAGTTAAGAATTAATGATTTGGAGAAAGAAAATCAAGTCTTGAGATCAAGACTTGATAAATTGGAAATGACCCTAGAGAAAATGACAAACAAGATTAAATGGTCCAAAAAGGAACACCTAGGTTTAGGTGAGCAAGAATCATTTAAAGGCAAGAAAGGTTTGGGATACAAACATAAATCTAAGGAGAATATGTCCTCATACCATAGAGTTCCATATAGCTATGGAACTAACCCTAAGTCTAGAAGTCAAATCAAGATTACAAGAGAGGTTATTCCTAGTGTTAACCTTGAGGACACTAGCATGACTAAGACTTCTAATAAGACTAGGAGAGTTATTAGGAAGGTATCTAGGGAAGTTATCCCTAGTGAGTACCTAGTGCACCCAAGGAGCTCCAATAGGTATTGGGTTCCTAAGAGTGTGATTTCTTCAAACTAAATGGGTACAGGATATGCCAACCTTAATTGGAAGGGTAGTTAACCCAACCATAATGAAGTTGACATTTTAAGATATTTTCAAAGTATTGTGATATTTTGAAAATGAAATCTTATCCTTGAGGATCTTATAGTGTGTCAATAAAAAGTAAAGTCTTGAGATTGATTAAAATTGATACAAATGAAATAGAATTAACAAATGTGTTAAATATAAATTTTTGGCACAATTCGAGGGAGATAGGATCACATATGTTAAATTACGTATTTAACATAATGATTTGACGACAACATTAAGATTTCAAATCTTAGTATTTTCACTCTATTGTAGTTATCATGCTTATATGCCCTATCACATGTTATGACATCATTTCATATATTTATCTTGTCATGATAATATGAATCGGTATAACCATGTCATATCATACATGGATCATTTAAGTTATAATAGAATTTTCGTTGAAGTTATGCATTTGATGTATGTCATACTCATTTATATGCATTATTTCAATCGATTATAATTAAGGATATAAATGACATTATTTGATATCCTAGGTAGGATGATCAAATATAGAATACCTAAATAGAAATGCATGATCCCTTAGGGGGGAAATTGGTTTACATCTCACAAGACAATAGGATTAACTTGCATGTGTATTGAGAAACATTAGATACAAGTGAGATGTTAGGATGATGAACTAAGTTCAAGATGCAATTTGATGTACCAAATGAGCTTTAGTTTCATCAAAACAAATTGATGTTGTGTTGGCCAATCATGGGGAAAGCTAATGTGCAAGTCATGTACATTTAGCCCATAGATCATGGTTGGAAATTGGTTTTGAAAATGATTTCAAAAATATTTTAGAAAACCTTGGTGAAGTTTATCTGTTGATAGGAATCACCATTGATCAAATTGATACAAAGTTAGAGTGAAACATTGAAGTTTTCAATGGTTTTCAACTTTGTATCATTTTTTGAAAATAAAAATGTATTTTCTTAGAAAACTATTTTTCCCTGATATTATTTGACATAAGTAATGTATGTATAAAATTTTATGATTTTTCAAGAATTATGGAATTACTTATGTATTTTTGAAAGTCGGTCTGAAAATTGAAAGTGCAGTTTTCTTTGTATCAGTCGACTGATATCAGTAATCAGTCGACTGGGTTTTATATTTTTCACCAAAATGAATGTGTTTAAGGTATTTAGGCTCATCCCGAATGACTTAACTATCCCTAACCATGTGATATGCTTGGATAAGCATTCAAAGGTGATTTTCTTAATGAAAATAAGAAAGGGATGTTAAAAATAGGAAGATAAGGATATGAGAAGGAGGTTTAGATTCAAGGTTAAAGTTTTAACTTCATGACTTAAACTCTTGATTTCCTAAAGGTTTAGGAATTCTAAAATCATTGTTGGTGCAATGATAGCGGTTGGAACATGCTTTGAGGGGGAGGTCCACCTTAAAGGTATGAATTGGATAAGATGAATGAACTTTGAGAAAAGATTTTTTTGATGTGTGCCAAAGGGGGAGAGTTAGTCTAACTTAAACATATTGTCAAACATCAAAAAGGGGGAGATTGTTGGTGCAATCAACCTCAGGTCAATGTTGACCAAGTTGGCCAAGCTCGGTTTGACTCGAGTTGGATTTTGATGTTTGATCAATATGTTGATAAGATGTCAAGTAAGTCTAGGTTGACTGAATACTTGATGGTGAGAAGTCCAAGTGGGTCATGGAGGACCATGTTGGTGCAAGATGCACTAAGATCTTGCCTAGTGTTTCGATGTTTGACAATACACCTAGGTCTGGTCAGTTTGACCAAGGGTTGATCCAAACTGAGAAAGATCTAGTCGGTTAGACTAGACAATGACTTGATGTTTGGATGTGTGGAAGTGAGTGAGAAAGATCTAGTCGGTTAGACTAGACAATGGAAGTCCTGGTGAGTGAAGCTGGGCAAGAGAAAGTCCTAGTTGTAGGCTAGGCAAAGGGAAAGTCCTGGTTTGGAGGATCAGGCAGAAGTCTTGGCAGAGTCAACGTGCACCAGGCAAGATCCGGACTTGGGTAGTTGCGGATGAAATGGACTTGGTCAGGAGGACCAAGTTGCAGAGAAGAATGGACTGATCAGGAGGATCAGTTGCGTTCAAGTCCTGGGGGGCAACGACAGAGCCGAGCACAAGTCCAACAAGTCTGGGTGACTTGGTTGGCACAAATTCTCCAGAATGGAGTGGGTTAGACTAACCCAGGATTTCGGGAGAAATCCGAAGTTAGACTCACAAGGTAAAGTTAGGTTTGCTTCTTTGTATGCATGCTGATTTTTTCAGGAACTATAATACAGGCTGAACTTCAAAAGGCTATAACTTTTGACTCGGGTCTCAGAACGAGGCAAACTCAGATGCGTTGGAAAGCTCTTTCAGAGATCTACAAAATTGGTGTTTTGAGTTTTTTCGGATTCCGGCTGGAGTCGACTCAGAATGCCACTTGAGTCGACTCGGAGGGCTGGAGTCGACCCAGAAGCCCATTTGAGTCGACTCGGGCAACAGATAACGTCCAGAATGAAGTTTTATCCACCACATAAGCTGGAGTCGACTCAGGGCTTGCTGGAGTCGACTCAGGAGGTCTATATAAGGCTGTGAACGTGCAGAAGCAACTCAATTCAAGCCAGAAACCTCCCAAATCATTCTGGAATGCTGTGAAACGAAAAAGAGGCCAGACGCTTGCAACCGGGGAAGATCCAGGAGGAGTACGTGGTGCTCGGACTTCCGGATCGGCGGCAAATTGCTTGGTTATTTCTTTCTTAATTATTCCTGTTATTATTGTGCATTGTTTATTGGACTGTAAGACGGGTTTCTCCGCCTCCGAACAACTTCGGAAAGGAGACCACTAGTGGACGGGCGCCTCCCGTGATTAGGCCTTGGACGTACTAACCCTGGGGGGTTAGGAACCAAGTAAAAATCCCGCGTGTCCCCCTGCTGTGTTATTTAATATTTCCGCTGCTTAGTTTGTACAGTTAACGAACGAAATCGAAAAAGCGACACGCGCTATTCACCCCCCCCTCTAGCGCGTACACGATCCTACAGACCAGACACTTGGCACGAGATGGAAAGTCCAATATGGAAGTTGGCAAGAGGAAAGTCCAAGTGGGTCAAGGTTGACACGAACACTTGGTGAGCAAAAGTCCTTACAAGGGTAAGGCAAATGGAGGAAAGTCCTTGCGGGTGAGAAGACCGGACGTAAGGCAAAAGGGAAGTCCAAGAGGGTCGAGGAGCGAGCTCTTGGCACGGGAAAGTCCTTACAAGGGTAAGGCAAATGGAGGAAAGTCCTTGCGGGTGAGAAGACCGGACGTAAGGCAAAAGGGAAGTCCAAGAGGGTCGAAGAGCGAGCTCTTGGCACGGAAAAGTCCTTACAAGGGTAAGGCAAATGGAGGAAAGTCCTTGCGGGTAAGAAGACCGGACTGACGTGAGGCAAAAGGGAAGTCCAAGAGGCGAGCTCTTGGCATGAGAAAGTCCTTATAGGGTAAGGCAAATGAAGATCAAGAAGGTCGACGACCAAACTCTTGATCAAGCGAGGAAGTCCAAGAGGCGAGCTCTTGGCATGAGAAAGTCCTTATAGGGTAAGGCAAATGAAGATCAAGAAGGTCGACGACCAAACACTTGATCAAGCGAGGAAAGAACTCGGTAAGATCTCATTTCAGCCACTATATTCTGAAGACAGTCGACTGATTTGGTAAGGTCAGTCGACTGGCACGCCTGGTACGCTGCGTTAGCCGACTGAAACACACGACAGTCGAGTCAGATTCCTTGATCAGTCGACTGAGGTTGGAGATCAGTCGACTGAGGTTGTCTCAGAAGCAGGCAGAAGAGAATCGACTCGACTGGGATTTTGCTTCAGTCGACTGTCAGCGAACAGAAGCTTAAACGACTCGACTGATCATCCACATCAGTCGACTGAGATAAGATCAGTCGACTGATGGGAAAAGTTAGTCGACTGAAGTTTAAATTTGACAGAAATCAGACGTGACTTCAGCAGTTCAGTAGTCGTTTTCTGGGTTTGACTAAATCAGTCGACTGGCATGGTAAAACCAGTCGACTGATGACATAAAAACTGAACCTGTTTAAATGGTGAAGAGCTACTCGTGGAGGAATAACTCAACACTGTTTATGCTCCAAGTGCTTGTGCTCTAGTGATCAAGAAACCTGCTGGTGTTCATCTACAAAGCTTGGAGCAACCTCTTGAAGAAGAAGAAGCATTCTCATCACTTTTGTGTAACATCTTTACTCTTCTTCTTCCTTGTATTGCTTGGTTGTTTGTATACAACTTGTAATCTGTTGTAAGAAGGTTTCTCCGCCTTCGGTGTTTGTCCGAGAAGGAGAAGTTATAGTGGAAGAGTGAGCCGAGTGAAGACCCTTGGATTAGTCGCCTCAAGGAGGCGGATACCAAGTAAAATCCTCTTGTGTTAGCATTGTTGAGTTGTGAGGGTGTGTAGAGAGGAGATTCTTCATCGACAAAAGTTCAAGTTTGATCGAGTGAAGCTATTCAACCCCCCCTTCTAGCTCACAAGGTCCTAACAATCATCAACGACCCTTCTTCCACTAGCATACAACAAGAAATTAAAAAAGTTTACTTGCATCGATTTCAAACAATGGTAGCAAAAGATATTGTTTTATCTGACCATGTTGAATCTTGCGAGATTCTTAAGTGAAGATGCCCCCACTATAGCTCCAAATGAGATTGATAAAGAGAAGAGGACAACATATAATGCTTGGAGATATAATGATTTCTTATGTTAAAATATATCCTCAATGGCTTGGACAATATGTTATCTAACATGTATAGTTCAATGAAAACTCCAAAGAAATTATGAAAATCTCTTGAAAGGAAATATAAAATAAAAGATGCGGGATTGAATAAATTCATTGATAGTAGATTCCAATAATTGACACATTGTGGCCACGGATGGAACATTTGAGATGTCATATGTATATTTCTAGGGTTGAGTAATCAGTTTAAAATCAAATTGACAAGATCGATTTAACCAAAATCAAACAATCCAAATTTTTTTTAAACTAACCGAATTGATCCAACTTTTTAATAAAATTGAATTAATCAAACTTTTTAATAATAATATATTATTAAAACCGATGAAATTGATATATCTTCATGAAGCTATGATATTGTCCATTTGAACTTAAACTCTTATAATTTTATTTTTGAATTATGTTCAAAATACCTTATATGAATAAAGATATCTTCCATTTTATAAATTCATAATTTTTTTCATATATTTTAAATTTTAAATAATCCCAACATTTATTTCTATCATTTTCAACCGCTATCGTGCTAGCACTGCAACTATTTTATTTTATATTTTTTTTTTGAAAAAAAAAAGAATTTTGAGAATGGCAAAATTTCCTTTTTTTTGGCATTTGTGAACGGCAAGAATTTAGTGCCATAACTTTTAAGATAAAAATATTTTTTAATATAAAACTTATTCTAATAAATTTGATAATAACTTTTTTTTACTAAAATGATGAAATTTATGCTTTAAAGAAATCAGGAGGGTTTTGGTCGAAAGTTTTAAAATGCTGAAAATAAGATTGACGAGAACAAAGCAAAGCAAAGTAAGAATGAGCGACATCCTCTTCTTCTATGAGATTTTGGTACGTATTTTTAAAAATTAATATTATAATTTTAAAAAAATTAGCATCACAATAAACATCAAATATCAACATTATTATTATGGTGTTGATATTAAAATCACTACAGTATTGATTTTTTAAAAATTAATACCACAGATGTAAGTATTTGTTACATATTGATTTTTAAAAATCAATATTAAAATTTTGATTTAATCAAATTATGAATTTTAAAATTGAAATCGAATTAAATTTCTGAAATAATTAATTTTTTTTTTAAATTAAAATTCCAAAATAACTAATTCAATAGATTTGAGAACATTTTGAGAATATGTTATCCAAATATCATCCAAATTTCTAAGTTAAATATTTTTCCAAAATTAGTCAAAAGGTTCCACTCCTCCATAAATGCAACGGACGGCTTTGGCTAACTTGTTTGACCAGGCCGGCTTTAATTTGTCAGCGTGCTAGTAATAATTAAGTGAGCCCTCCTACTCAACCACATTGAACATTCCACTCACAAGCGACGACTTGACTTCGAAAATGTGAGCCCCACTTGAACCGGCACCGGTGGAGGATCTAACACTTTAAATACTTGGTTGTCTCACTTTCACATTAAGCCACTACATCCGTTTGGTGGGCGGGCTCACAATGAATTGAATATTCAAACACCACTTCTTTATTTGTTTCTTCATAACCAATAAAAGCTTCTATTTACTATCACTGTTCATCTGAATTGCTAATGGTTTTATTGCAATTTGCAAACCAAACAAATCATTGATTGCACCTCCAAGATTCCTTATCTTGATTCCTTGTAGTATCACCCATCTTACCAAAAACCTTATGTCAAGATCCACAATTCGATTTATCTTCTCTTCGTGGTGGTAGTAGTTGTCACATTGTGAGAATAAATAATTAGGAATTAGGAGATTGTCCACTTGTGTGTAGCTTGGTGCATAGTTTGACCTCGAAGCCAACGTTTGAGGAGGGGATGTCTTATCATTGTCGTTGCTATCTTCCTCATTAGCATCGCCACTTACGATACTAGAGCACCACCACAACCTCTTCATCCACATAAACCTCTATCGACAACCTCATGGCCCCCAACCTTCTATTCTATGGAGATCAATACAACAAAATTGACTTATTTATCTTGTGAGAGTTTTTTCCTTTGTTGTTAGATCAAACCATATACAAATTTAAAACTCGATGCATTAAGCAATATATACATCTTCCATGTGAAGTAAAGTCTCATCCTAACATGGAGGTGCTAGCATGTCCATTAGGGAGAGAAGCAAGGGACAACTCTTCAGAGCTCATCGAAGAGGAGCAACACTAATAGCATAGAGCAATGTCGGCATCAATTAGAGAGAGAGGATAGCTAGAAGTGTATTTAGGTTATTCGAATTTGGAAATACCATTGAGTTCTAGATGTGATAAATGGCTAATGATAAATTAATCCCTTTTCCTTGTTAGCACATCCCAAACTTGTTTAATATCTCTTGTCAATATATTTTGGGATTGAAAATTTATTAGTCCCAACTAGATTTACTAGGTAGTTACTAGGGATGATTTCCCTAGATACCATCCTAAGTCTATTATAGTAATGCTTATTATAGTCATAAAAGATCCTATGATAAGGGGTGCTTTGTATTATTTTGCCACCCAAACCATTCCTATAATAGCTAGTCGTCTACCTTGTTGCATACTAAATTTTTTGTTTTTCAAACAATTTTTTGTTTCTCAAACTTCCCCCATCATGCGTGACAAGATAATTTTATTTTTAACTTTCCTAGGTTGTTATATAAGTGTTTATTTACGAGATTTTCCCAATTAACTAGATAAACCACACACCGATTTATACAAATTATATCTTGTTCCCTTTTGTGGACATTCCTAGCTCTCCTTTGATCAAACATTTTTTTTCATTTGATCTTCCATTGGGTGCTTGAAGAGGTATTGGTTCCAAGTTTTCCCTTCTTTTCTTCTTACATTTGGTATTTTCGTTTTTGCAAGTAGAAATTGACTTTTATTTGTAGTTATATCGTAATATGTTAAACTTATAAGATTCAAAGAAGTGTCAATAATGCTTTCATAATCAACCTTGATGTTGGTTCTTCATCCTCTAGGGTCTTTGATGTTGAGGTGGTAGGTCTTTTGGTACTTGTTCTAAGTGTCAATAGTTTTTCATCCTCGATTTATTTTATAGAGTTTGACTATCTTATTCTATAGCTCTTTTATAGTGATGATTTTTTGTACTATATGTCGTTTTGATATCAAATGTAGGAAGAAAGACAATGGCTAATAGGGGAGTGAATAATCAAAAAATTATAATAGAAAAATAGTTTGATGCAAAGCTTAAACACAAGTGTTAGTCATGCAATATAAACATAGAGCACAAATAAGATAAATAAAAATAAATCAAGAAGTGCTAACATAAAATCTTAAAAATCTCAACCCTCCCAAATTGAGTATTTACAGTAGTCCTACTAAACAGACCTAACTCTTCCCTAATCCAAGTGTGTACATCTTGATTTAGTTCACATCTCCTTTTATGGTTCTTGTCAATAAGTACACAAAAAGTTGAGCATGCATCAAAAAAAAATTATTATTTCTCTCAATATATATAAAAAAACTTGTCGACTCGTTTAAGTCAAACCTATCAATTTTCACAGAATATTGAAGAAGTGCCTAGTTGTTTCCTCTGAATATCTCGGAGAAACCTAACAGAAAAGTCTATTTAATGCATCCCTTCCTCTTCCTCTAGTGCATATCTCGGAGTGCTGTGCAGCAGGTAGCCAAAGCTTCTCTGGATTCGGATACATCCATTTCCTTTGGGAAATCGTTCCTTCCAGGAAGAAGATAGACAAAGGCTCAGCATGGGAACTCAAGGTCAATCACCCCCTGAGAACTACGCCAGCAAACAAAATCAGGTAACAGTAGTCTATGTTTCTACTCATCTTACAGTATGCTCAGTGATATCAGTTTTACATGCATCAAGAACACTCGAATTCATTGGCAAAGAAGGATTTGCAGACGTAGCTGGTTTGTTTATCATTAGGTTTTGTAAATGATAACAGTTCAGAAACTAAATCTAGCTCGGTGTCAAAAGTATAGCCATCAATTTTCAGCTTGCTGTCCGTGTCCACAAGAAACGAGCGGTATCAAAAACTACTGATGCCAGCTTTTTCAAACCTGTGGAAAACGTTTATAATTATGACAAAAAAGAAATTCAACCTTTTGGGCATCATCGATTTGCTGTTCCATTATATTATTTTGGCGTAGTTGGAAACAAATTGCTCCCATAACTCGCCGTAGTTGATGGATCGTTGAGTAGGTTGCAGTTTTCCAGGATGCATTAAGAAAGTGTTGAGTCTTAATGTGTTTATCTTCTTCCTGTGTGCCATCTGGGAAAACTTGCTGAGAAGCCTAGCCGATCGATCATTTTTATTGTGGTCAACCAGACGTGTTGAATCTGGCTTTAATTTTAAACAATTTGCACGTTGTATGTGAAAAAGTTTATAATTCTCACGTGATGACTCCGATTCTGTATCCAAGCCTGTGATGGGAGACGGGATCTATGGAATCAAGAATATAGAACAAAAAGATGTAAATAAAGAGATCGATAGCTTCAGCTTTTTGGTTATGTTTGTTTAAGATCAAATAAATAGAATTAATCTGTTGTTGTTGGGAGCTGAGATTGGGATTGGGTTCATAAATCAAATGGTTTCTGGTCAATTGCAGAGCGAGAAGGAGAGGGAGAAGGCGATCGACGACTGGCTTCCCATCACATCCTCCCGCAACGCCAAGTGGTGGTACTCCGCCTTCCACAATGTCACCGCCATGGTCGGAGCTGGCGTCCTCAGTTTGCCGTACGCCATGTCTGAACTCGGATGGTACGCAGTCGACGAACACAGTTGCTGTTTTTTTTTTCTCCTACCTTCTTTTCTTCTCAAATTGAGGATCGCAGGGGGCCTGGGATTGCCGTGCTGGTCATTTCATGGGTCGTGACCTTGTACACCCTGTGGCAAATGGTGGAGATGCACGAGATGGTTCCCGGGAAGCGATTCGATCGGTACCACGAGCTGGGACAATATGCTTTCGGCGAGAAGCTCGGCCTTTACATCGTCGTTCCCCAGCAGCTGATCGTGGAGGTCGGCGTCTGCATCGTCTACATGGTCACCGGCGGCAGATCCCTCAAGAAGTTCCACGACGTCGTCTGCTCTGACTGCAAGCAAATCAAGCTCACCTATTTCATCATGATCTTCGCCTCTGTGCACTTTGTCCTCTCTCAGCTACCCAATTTCAACTCTATTTCTGGGGTTTCTCTGGCCGCCGCTGTCATGTCTCTCAGGTACTCGATCGATCAAATCACTTCACGGTCGATCAAAAAAAGGATTGACTAACTCCTATGCTCGATCCATTCTAGTTATTCTACCATTGCATGGGGGGCTTCGTTGGACAAGGGGAAGCAGGATAATGTGGAATACGGTTACAGATCTCCTACACAAGGAGGGACTGTGCTGAAGTTCCTGGCGGCGCTGGGAGATGTGGCCTTCGCGTACGCCGGCCACAACGTGGTGCTGGAAATCCAAGCCACCATTCCTTCCACTCCCGAGAAGCCTTCCAAGAAGCCGATGTGGAAGGGCGTGATCGTCGCCTACATCGTTGTGGCCCTCTGCTACTTCCCTGTGGCTCTCGTCGGCTACTGGGCCTTCGGCAACGAAGTCCAGGACAACATCCTTATCTCTCTAAACAGACCGAGCTGGCTGATTGCCATGGCCAACATGATGGTCGTCGTCCACGTTATCGGAAGCTACCAGGTGACGTGATCTATAAATTCCCCCTGAATCGATCATCATTCCAAATCGTCCTCGGTTCGTCACGTATGCACTCTGCTCGCCCCTGCAGATCTACGCCATGCCTGTGTTCGACATGATGGAGACGGTGCTGGTCAAAAGGCTTCACTTTACTCCTGGTCTACCTCTTCGCCTGATCACACGAAGTGCTTATGTCGGTAAGCCTCCCTCCATTAATTTCCTCACTCGATCACACAACGAACGATTCAATTCAGTAAATCGTCGATCAGTAGACTAAATTCTTTTGGCTGTGGACTACTGCAGCATTCACCATGTTCATCGGCATGACCTTCCCCTTCTTCGGCGGACTGCTCTCTTTCTTTGGCGGCTTCGCGTTTGCCCCGACCACATACTTCGTGAGTGCTCGACACTTCCTTAATTCACATGAAACAAACCATTTGACATTGCCATTAATCCTCTTTCTGTCTGATTGATCGATCGATTCCAGCTTCCTTGCATCATGTGGCTTGCTATTTACAAACCCAGAACGTTTAGCTTATCCTGGATCACTAATTGGGTAAGCAAGTCAAGGACATCTCTTAATTCGTTGCATATCATCGCTATCAGAACGAATTAAGCTGAATATTAATTTGTTTGGCTTTTCTTTCTCAGATCTGCATAATTCTTGGGGTCCTGCTGATGATCTTGGCTCCTATTGGTGGATTGCGAGAGATCATCGTAAATGCCAAGACTTACAAGTTCTACTCGTAAGAAAGGCCGGTGTTGATTGAGTTGGGTGGGAATTTATAGCGAGTCCAAATTAAATACGAAGAAAAAGTAATTAAGAGATATGTAGTAAAATTAAGTACATTGTGTGGTGTCAACAAATGGGCTATTGATTAAATTATTGCTGGTTGTTGTATAATTAATGTATATTACAATTATGGTACCGCCCTTTACTCTTAAATATAAATATAAGCCTCTCTTTGGTTGAGAGGACAGAAATAATAATTCTTTTCTCCTGTTTACTTAATAGGTAAACAGATTTAATAATTTCAAATTATTTTTAAAACTTTTTTATCGTCCAAATGGGATGGAAAGCAATTTTATCCTTGTAGATTTGTACCTGTTGTAGCATGATTTCGGTTGGGATTGTTTGGCTAGAATTGCTCGCGCCGAAGGAATGATCATCGAGGGAAAGCTCCTCAGGTTTCCACAAACCAAATCCGCTGATTCTGATGTTCACAGATCTTCTCCGGCAGCGTCGCTTCTCCTCAACTTGGACGCACACACGCACAACGTAGCAACTTTGCTTCTCTTGGACGCACTCTCACACACCACCTCTCAAGGCTTTCCTCTCCCTTTAATAGGGAGAGGTTGTGTTCTCCACGGAGTGCACGTTGTGCACTCCGTGGGGTGCGTGGTGGGCAGTTACGGTAACTGCCTACATCTCCCACTCGTCCAAGTGAAGCCACAAAGGCAAATGGTCACAAAGACCATTAAGAGGTATCTAGTCACGTAGACTAAATATAACCGGAATGCACAGTCACATAGACTGTAAGAACAACCAATTCATACATAGGAAAATGGTTCGTGCGACAGCAAGCACATTGAGCATTCATTGCTAAGAAAGTTATTACACCTTACATAGCTGCTCATAGAGCGATCGATGCTAAGAAAAGTTGTTACACCTAACTTAGCCGCTCCCCAAATAGTACATAATCATTTTTTGAATGACACACAGTCATTTGTCTGATGGCTCACAACCATCATCCAGGTGGCACATAGTCGTTCTCCAGTGATACATAAATCACTCTTCTGGTGGTACATAACCATTTTCCTGGACTCATTATGTCTTGCTATTTATCCAGATTAAATAATATTTATTTACATCAATATGAACATCTCTAATCCCTCAGTTTGACTATCATGTCAAGAGCATATTTCATATCTACAATATTCACAATCATTTCTATACATAACAAAAATGGGTCGACTAGTGAATATTCTCAAAGTGATGTAAATATATTTAACCTTCCTTTTTAGCTTGAATCCATTCATTTTAATCAGTCGCTTTCCTAGTCATGTTCCATAGACCGAATCATCCATAGTCATAGGTTTACATGCTAAAGTAGCAGACCCCGATTAAAATTTCAAGTAAACAGCTAAATAGTCACTTAAGACAAATGCTGAGATCAATATATAATCTCATAGGGCTCACAAAGTAGAGAAGCAGAGATCTATTCTCATACTACCCTTATTGTCGTCTTAGCACATGTGGTATGAATCACATGCTACGATGTTATTTCCTTTACGAAAAAGAACGTATGTTTTTCTCAAATTAATATCGTACAGATTTTGATTAAGACATTTTCAATGTTTAATCCTAAATCCAACACATGAATTCTTATCTAGCTACTAACAGGTTTTGTAAATGTTGGGATCATTTACTTTGATCATCAAACTTTAAATGATCTCATCTTGATTCACTTATCAAGGCGACCCTAGCTTATAGTAATGTAATAATTTTACAGCTACACAAGCCAACAGCTGTATAAGCTGAACTATAAGCACTGATCTTACCTCTATTCATACATAACAAATAGAGATGATTGTCTATGTTGGAGAACCAATCACTACCTGCCAACATGCTCATCGAGATCTCAAGAATGTAACTTTTCATATATACTGAATTGATTATTGGTAGTGCAGGAAGCACTAGCAGATCGAACCTGAATTTTGATTATGGAACTAGGATCAAGTTAAGTATGTGGTTTGGCTAACCAGGTTAAATTGAGCTTGCAGAAAACAGGTTAAGTCCTAGTGCTGCAAGGCATGAAGTATTGGCAGAGTCAAAGTGCACCAGGCAGAAGTCTGGACTTGGTCAGGAGGACCAAGTTGCAGAAGGCTGGACTTGGTCAGGAGGACCAAGTTACAATAGAAGAATGGACTGATCAGGAGGATCAGTTGCATTACAAGTCCTGGGGGGCAACGACAGAGCCGAGCACAAGTCCAACGGGTCAGGAGGACTCGGTTGGCATCAGGTAAATTCTCCTGAGGGAGTGGGTGAGGACGCGTTCCTACGAGGAACAGTAGGCGTCGGTCTAACCCAGGATCTCACCAGAGATCCGAAGTTAAGACTCGGAGTTGGTTCGGTGAACCGACTCAAATAATTTACATGTTATTTGTGAGCTAACTTTTGTGCAGGAAGAAAATCCGACGAATGCTTAACTCCGACCAAAAAACTGATTTTTCGAGTCTGGAGTCGACCCAGATGGGTTCTGGAGTCGACTCCAGCCGAGTCAGCCGAAGTCTGAAGTCAGCGCGTCGAGTTCTCTGCCAAATCAGCCTGGAGTCGACTCAGGTAAGCTTTTGAGTCGACTCAGGGTCAAAATCTGATCGCCGCTGCCGCCACTGCAATTGGAGTCGACCCAGAACGAGATCAGAGTCAACTCAGAGAAGATAAACGACGAAGGGATGAAGTTTTATCTGCCACATCTGCTGGAGTCGACCCAGATTGCAATCGGAGTCGACCCAGGTTGACTATATAAGCACTCCGCGAGCAGCAGCCGAGCAATTCATTCCAAACGCTCTCAAACTCCGTTCCCGCGACCTCTGAGCCTTCATTCTTCGACATCGGTGCTAAGCCTGCTCCAAGCTACTTCAACGAACACCGATGCGCCGAATTCGATCTCCGGGGGAGCGAAAGTTTGGTAACAAAAATCTAGTTCTGTAATTCAATTCATATCATTCTTGTAATCGAGTTTTGTATCGAATTTTTACGATATACTTGCTGCCGGAAAGGGGCAAGTACCTTAGTAGATTGCCCAACGTAAACGGTCAAGGACCGTGGGCCTTGGAGTAGCAACGTTGCGCTGTGAACCAAGTAAAAATAAACGAGTCGTTTATTTTTCTTGCACTTATTTACTGCTATCGATACTTGTGTGTAATCGCTTCCGTTTCCGCACTCAAAAATTTTATGAAAAATCAAAAAGCATGCAAACACGCTATTCACCCCCCTCTAGCGTGTTTTCGATCCTACAATTATGACTTTTTACGCAATCAAATTACAATATCTGATTGTCAATTAAAATATTATTATATTTTATGAAGTCCCATAAACTTTACATGCTGCAGGTCATCCCTGGCCTCCATTTAACTTCCTTCCTCTTATGCTTCATAGGCACTCTAGTTACACCCCGTTGTTCCTTCGGTTCTCAGCAACTCCGTCATCCTAGAAGTTAATTGTCTGGTGGTTCATCTTGCAGCGTTTTCAGGCAGATAAATTGACACGTTTGTAGGGACTCTTGAGTTGAGACCTTGAACTGGATTTTTCACATGGAAGACCCCGGAAGGCCAGAAAAAATAGCCATCACTATGATACACGAGGAGTTCGGCAAGAGTGTGAGGGTTGCTGTCCAGGCTGCTTCACAAATCAGATTCCATGGTGAATTCATCACCTTTAAAAATACCATCTACACCGATCGAGGTGCCTCGAATTCCAAGTCGAAGGTAAAAGCGATCATTGGAAGTGCCTAGGGCTCCCATGATGACTCTAGCCAAGATGGCTATGGAGCGTGATCTTTATCTTGAGTCTTCAACCAGAGAAATGCCCCCTCGAGACTTTTAAGGGCAAAAGACCTTTCATGGGTGAGATGAATAACTCAGCGGTCACCCCTTTCTCCAGAATATCTTAGAGGAGGAGCTACCCTGTCATTTTTGAACACCATAACTCAAAGATTACGCAAAAGAAGTAAACCTATAAGATTATTTGGGTTGATTCGAAAATGCAGCCTTGTTGCATCAATATATGAACAACATCAAGTGTCGTGTTTTCTTGACGACACTGTCTGGCTCCAGTGAAGCAATGATTTAGCCAGGTCCCCACTACTTCCATCTGATCTTTTACTAATTTCAAGGCCTCCTTCTTACATAATTTCGCAATCAATAAGGCATACCATAAAACCCCTATGGACTTGTTCACCTTGAAGCAAAAATTCTGAGAAACCTTAAAGGAGTATATGCATTGGTTCAACCAAATCACCGAAGACGTCCCTTCTGCTACTTCAGAGGTGCTAATAAGTGCTTTTTCTTAAGGGTTCCTTCTTAAAGGAGTAGAAGGAAATTTCTTTCGATCTTTAGTAAAGAAACCCCTAGTGAATTTTGATGCATCATTAAGTCGAGCCGTTAAATATGTTAATGTGGAGAAAGCTCAGTTAGCCAGGAGGAAGGATATAGACTCAAGTCACCATCAAATGCCAGTCCAAATTGCTCTCGCTATCACTCAATCAGAGCTTAGGGCACTACCACAACCTCTACGAGGGATAGATGCAAGTCATCACTAAACACCAACCCGAACCAACAAAAAGGTCATACAGACAGTGGACGATCACCCTAGTTCTGCTTCTAGAGTCGAGCTGATGGCTTTCTCATTGTTGTTCCTATCATCATTCGAAGAGTTATTCCATGCAAGAATGATATCAGTATGCAAGGGAGCTTCGTCGAGTTGTCAATTAGCGCTCCATGAATAGAAGTTCTCCTTGTCAACCTTGTCGGCCCCTGAGTGGGCATTCACCCTTGGGCCAATCCTATCACTCTCCTACCCGAGCTTATAAGCAAGAGAGTTTCCCTAGACAATCAACTTAGTCTGCTCGTGTCACACCTAGAAGGTCCCAAGAGCTAGTTTGATCCAACCAAGAGGCCTATCGAGATGACAATAAAGATCTCTCTTGGTGATATCCATATGATCTTGAGAGGCTCAATGGGGGGAGATTCTAATTGAGCTCGAAAAGCTAATGGTCGACAACTCGATAATTATAGTGTCAGTACTAGCTAGGGGCAAAGAGAAGACCCTCAAATAGGCTTTGAGCCTTAGGACTTGAGAGGGGTGGAAGATCCTCATAGTATGCTTTGGTAATTCATGCCACCATAGCTAACTATAACATTGCTAGGATTTTCATTGATATAGGTAGCTCTATGAATATCATCTTCAAAAGGGCATTCGACCAGATCCAAATAGATGAAACTGAGTTATGGCCCATGACTATCTCCTTATTCGAGTTCATGGACATGAAAGAACAGTCACTTGGCCAAATCAACCTGGTGATATCTCTAGGAGAGGAGCCCCTATGGCAAACTCGTTGCACATTCTTTACAGTCGTCGAGGCACTTTTCGCTTATAATGTTATCTTGGGAAGGTCCACCCTGAGCACATTTCAAGCTGTGGTATTTACATTTGACCAGAAAGTAAAATTTCCCATAGGAAATCAAGTTTGAGAAGTTCAAAGAGATCAAGTGACAGTCAAGAAATGTTATGTGGAAATGGTCCAGATGGATATGCAAAAAAAGTCAGAGAACTCAATGCGATGAAATACAAGTAGTACAAGATATGCCTATCTCCCGAATGGGAGAGGGACAAGAGCAGATACAAATCCATCTCAAGCGAGCAGATTCGACTACTCAAGTGGCTATGAGTCTACCTCCTAAATAAAACAAGGATTGGGTGCATGCCTCTCCCGCCATCTTGATGTCTTCACTTAGTCAGCTAAGGACATCACTGGTATTTCTCCGACAATAATGATGAATCGGCTCAACATGCTCCTTGAGGCGAGACCAATCAAGCAGACAATAAGGCATTTCGGGCACGAGTAGAATAAGGTGATTGAGCAGAAGTTAACAAATTGCTAGAAGTCGGACACATTCGGGAGGTTCAATTCCTAACTTGGCTATCCAATGTGGTACTAGTACCTAAGCTAGAGAATAAGTGGAGAGTCTGTGTGGACATTAAGAACCTCAACAAAATTTGCCTGAAGTATTGTTACTCCTTTCCTCGCAACGATCAGTTGGTGGATTCAACGGTTGAGTGTAAGCTTATTTGCATGTTGGACATGTATCAAGACTATCATCAAATCTCTTTAGCTGTTGAAGATTAAGAAAATGTTAGTTTTGTCATCTCAGATGAAATTTTTTGCTATAATGTTATGTCATTCGGATTGAAGAATATAGGGACCACTTATCAACGCTTGATGGACTGCGTGTTCCAACACCAAATTGGGCAGAATATTGAAGTATATGTGATGATATTCTGATCAAGACTACCTGAGCTGAGACCCTGACCCCCGATGTGGAGGAAACGCATGGTGATGGAGCGGAGAGTCAAAGCCAATCTAAAAAAGATTCAAGCTCTCTTGAACATGGCACCTCCTTATAATTCCAAGAGGCTCAAAGGCTCATGGGTCGCACTACTGCCCTCTCCCAGTTTATCTCTCGATCGACAGATAGGAGTTTGCCCTTTTTTAAAGTACTCCGCAAGGCCAATCGATTTGAATGAGATGAGATTTGTGATAAAGTTTTCATAGATCTCAATGATTATCTGCTGCATTTACCTCTCCTTTCTAAGTCATTGCTTGGGGAATGACTATGGGTGTACTTATCTACGACCGAGCGGGTTGTCGAATCCACTCTTATCAGACAAAAGGGTCATATACAACATCCAATTTATTTTTTAAGTCATTTGTTGAAGGACGCTGAAAGCAGATATACAGGCTTAAAGAAGTTAGCCTGGGCGTTGTCTTAATGACTCACTGACTGAGACCCTACTTCTTGTCTCATTCAGTTACAGTTCTTACTAATAGCACCCTAGGGCGGGTACTGACCAACCCAGAGGCCTCGAGAGGATTGATCAAGTGGACCGTGGAGCTAAGTGAATATGATATTCAATATCAACTCAGCACAACCATCAAAGCCCAAGCCGTAGCATATTTCTTGACTATAAATCCACGAGCAAGAACCTGAGAGCATATGAAGAATCTTTATGCATGGATCAGCATCCAAGCTAGGCAATGGCATCAGGGTCTTATTGATATCACCCAGAGAGGGCGTGCTCCAGTTATCCATTCGGTTAAATTTTCAAGCCTCTAATAATGAAGCTGAATACGAAGCCTTGTTGGTTGATCTCCAAGTTACAAAACAAGTCGAGGCTTCTCAAGTTGTTATCTATTCAGATTCCTAATTTGTGGCCCAGCAAATAGAAGGAAGTTTTGAGGTGAATAATGATTGGCTGAAGTGATACGTCGAGGCCTTCAGAAGACTAAGAGTTAGTTTTCAACAAGTTAATCTGTAGAAGATCTCCCGAATTGAAAACTTTAAGGCAGATGAGTTAGTCAAGATGGCGAGTTCACTGGCTACTTAGATGTCAGATGACCCAGTAGCTCATGTCCTCTTGATTGCTCACATTGATCAGCCCTCGAATCAAGAAGAGTAAGGGGATTGGCAGTCTCCCTTCGTGTCCTTTCTGCAAAGAGGAGATATACCCCTTGATCCAGTGTAAGCACATCCTCAAAAGAAGAGCTACTCGATTCACGTTGATCTAAAATAGACTATACTGACATGCTTTTTTGCGTCCCCTGCTCAAATACTTGGCCCTAATGATGTTGATTATGTTATGCAAGAGATTCACCAAGGCTACTGTGAGAATCACATTGAGGGCTAGAAACTAGTTCGAACGGTCCTATTAGCTGGATATTTTTGGCTCACCTTATAGACTGATACGACCCGCCTGGTCGTCACTTATGTTCACTACTAGAAACATCAGTCCATTACTAGGCATTTCGATTCGGACATAGTTGTGGATCAAGTTTCTCTATTTTTTTTATCTCGGATCAGCGACGTCTATTAGCAATTGTCGTTTTTAGGATCCAATCCCATCTAACTCAAACATAGTCGTGGATCGAGTTTCTCTATTCCCCTGATCTCGGACCAGCGACATCTATCGATAATTATCCTTTTTAGAATTTCAATCTCTTCCGACTCGGACATAGTCATGGATCGAGTTTCTCTATTCCCTTGGTCTCGAACTAGCGACGTTCATCAATAATTGCCTTTTTCAAGATCTAATCTCTCCTGATTCAGACATAGTCACAGATCGGGTTTCTCTATTCTCCCGGACCAGTGACATCCATCAGTAATTACCTTTCTTAGGATCCAATTTTTCTCGACTCAGACATAGTTACGAATCAAGTTTCTCTATTCTCCTAGTCTCAGACTAACGATGTCCATTAGTAATTGCCCTTTTTAGGGTCCAATCTCTTCGGACTCGGATATAGTCGTGGATCGAGTTTCTTTATTCCCTTAGTCTCGGACCAACATTGTCCATTAGCAATTACCCTTTTCAGGTTCCAATCTCTCCCAACTTGGATATAGTCACAGATCGAGTTTTTCTATTCCCTTGGTCTCGGACCAGTGACGTTCATCACTAATTATCCTTTTTAGGGTCTAATCTCTCCCAACTTGGACATAGTTACGGATCAAGTTTTTCTATTCCACTAGTATCAGGCTAACGACGTTTATCGGCAACTGCCCATTTTAGAGTTCAATTTCTCCTGACTTAGACATTATCATGAATCGAGATTTTCTATGTTGGTAGAGGAAACATCAGATAATCAAACTATGATTTTGATAATGGCAAAGGGTTCAAGTTAATCTTGTGAAGTTTACTAATGAGGTGAACTGAGTGTGCAGGTAGCACAGGCAAGTTCTAGTTGCGGCTGGGAAAAGAAAGTCCTAGTTTGGAGGACTAGGTAGGTAAGTCCTAGTCTAGAAAACTGGCAAGGAAGTCCTGATCAGAATGACTGGGTAGCAGATCAAAGCACTAGGCAAGAAGTCTAGGCGAGTTTTGAAGACCAGACGTCTAGCAATGGAAGACCAGGTTTAAAGGACCGGATTGGCAAAGGTAAATTCTCCTAAGAAGAGTAGGTGATGACGCATTTCCTGGAAGAGAATAGTAGGTGTCGGTCTGACTTAGAATTTAACTAGAAACCTAAAAGTCAAGACTAGACAATTGATAAACTATCATTTTTCTATTTTATATGTTCTGGACTAACTCGGTGATGCATAAAATGAGGGATTGAAAATTTGAGTTCCGGCTGTCCCTATCTGGATCCGAGCGACCAAACGGTCCAGGCACCCGGAAGGGATCCAGGCGCCTAGACGTCAGCCGATCAAGTCAGTGAGGTAGATTAGGTGGTAAGCTCTAATGGTTGAGACACCTCAACTTTCAAGCACTCAAATATGGATAAGGCGCAGCGGAGTCAAAGTTGATCCGACAACCTTCACGTCAGCATCTAGGTGCCCGGAAGGGATATAGGCGCCCGAAAGATGCCGAGTTAGTGTTGGAAGTGAATCGATGAGATGACATGGAGGTGCTTGGAAGGAGTTCTAGGTGCTTGGATCAGGCTATATAAGTAGTTGCAAGGAAACCCCCTAACATATTCATTAACGCTATAATGACAACCATTCTGTGAACGACTAAAGCATCCAAGAAGCTGTCATAACGGCGAAAAACTGCACTGACACCTACGCACATCTTCTATTCTATTTGTCAATAATTAATTTCGCTTAATTTTGTACTTAATTCTGTAGGACGGTAAAAGTTTATCGGTCCTTAAATTCTATAAAAGCGAAAACTCTTTTTCAGAAGAGGAGAGTTTATTAGTAGATTGTCCGTCAAAAACAGTCAAAGACCGTGAGCTTTGGAGTAGCATCCAATAGATGTAAATCAAGTAAAACAAATTTATCACCGTTTATTTTTCACTGCAATTACTTTACTTTGGTTTTTAATGAAATTTTTTCAAACTTGTGAAAAAGCGACAAACGTGCTATTCACCCTATCTCTAGCACTTACCTCGATCCTACACTCTATTC
Organism: Curcuma longa; assembly: GCF_044706935.1. Classification (NCBI taxonomy): domain Eukaryota; kingdom Viridiplantae; phylum Streptophyta; class Magnoliopsida; order Zingiberales; family Zingiberaceae; genus Curcuma; species Curcuma longa. The sequence goes on from NC_133861.1 coordinate 5,423,621, forward strand.
TCCTGATCTCGGACCAGCGGTGCCGATTAACAATTGCCTTTTTTAGGATCCAATCTCTTTCGACTCGGGCATAGTCGCAGATTAAGTTTCTTTATCCTTCTAGTCTCAGACCAACGACGTTCATTGGCAATGACCCCTTTGGGGAATCTAAAAAGAAAGATATTAAAGGACTCAAAGTTAAACAAAGATATTTCATTAATCAAAAAGGCCCCCGAGGAGCATTACAAACAATCTAGGATAAAAGGTTACAATGTCATCACTGGTCGGTCTTCTCTAAATCCAGTAGGTCAGCCAACACCTTGGCTATATCAGAAACCCCAAGGGGGTGTATGGGGGTAGCAGCCTAGCCTTATGAACTTGTCATAGAGAGCCTTCAAAGCCGTCCTAAAACATCTTTGCTGTTTTAGCCCCCAACATATCTGTAAACTCTTCGGACTCCAGCCACTCCTTCCAGCTAGTCCAATGCTCTTCTTCACCTTTTCTATAGGTCTCCCCTTCATCTTGGGCAAGTTCCATCTTTGTCTATAGTTGCCCTTGACTTTCTATAGCCTCTATAGCCTGCTTCTTAAGAGTGTCTATGCCTTTGTTCACTTCTGCAGTTGGGCCTCCTGCTCAGCAAGTTGTCCCCTTAGGTTGTTCAACTTTGTCCCTAGTAAAGCTGCTCGGGCCATAAGCCTTTCCTACTCTTATTCTAAGGGAGTCACTTAGATCTGCAACGCTTCTTGCTCGTTAGCCATAGCCCTCTCTAGCTCCTGCTCTATGGTAGTCATTGTTGCCCTAGCCGTGTTAAGCTCCTCCCTTTGTTTGCTCGATATCGCTCCCTGCAGCTGCACCTTTTGCCGATAGCGAATTACCTTGGTCGTGGCCATTTCCACCTCTTGGTTAGGTTGTGACACCTTAGCCTCTAGTTCAGTCACTTTGCCTTGCATTGCTTAGAAATGCTTGAGTAGGTGAGATAGTCGATTGTGAATCTCCAGGTGCTCTGACTACATTTGCAATATCAAGCTGTTAACTTAGCCTATAACTTAACCAGTACAAATTACCTTAGATGGCATTTCTTCAACATGGAATGGTTGATCCGATGACTTATCTTTAGTAGGTCCATGTTCTTGAATGCCTCTGGGCCAGTCATTGCCCTGATGCATGCCAGCAAGTTGGATCTCTGTGCTTGCCGGTTCGGATTTCGTAGGGGAAGGCAGTAGACTTGAGTTGAAGGAGTAGTGACCCTAGGTTCAAGAAGGGTCAGCTCGAGAGGGGCTAGCGCAATGACCTCACATACAAGCCTCGGGGCGTAGACCTATCTTCTCTTCGGAGTGCCCTCTTGACTGGGAATGCTCATCCTTGGATTGTTTGGCACAGTGTCGACCAGAGCTATTGGTTCACTCAACATCGAGTTAGGAGCTGGAGAAAGCCGCCTTTTTGCCCTTTTGCCCTTTTGCCTAGGTGGCCAGAGAGAGGTTGACGGTCCCTCTTTTTGGGTCTCGAGGTTGGGGGTACTTTTGGTCCTTGGTCATCTGAGCAGCTTCACCTGGTCCTTCCACGGTACTTGTACCTTCAGTTGATGAAAGGAGGGCCACTACTAAAGGTGTCCCACTTGGATTCTCGGTCTCTTCAGGAACGTCCTCAGACGCTTCTACGATCACTAGGGCTTCAAAGGTCACTTGACTCCATTTTAGATGTTTATTGATGGAGGCGCCATTAGTATATCCGCTGCACTATTACATCAATGCTCAATTAGTAATCACAAACATAAAGTAATGAGAATAGCTTATCAAGTGGTTGAGGTAAGTCGGCGTCGATCAGACTCAGGCGGCTATGGTAGAGTAGACCTTCTTCGGGAACCAACTTTGTCATGTTGAAGCATAGGTTGGTCAGAAGTTCCATCGCTTCTTGTTAGATTGGCTCCTTCTTGTACAGACTCAAAGGTGGCAAGGTGGGAAGCTTGGCCTGCCACTCGGTTGGGTAGGTTAGTGGGCAAGGTTAGTGGGGTACGTGTTCATACGAAAAAGAACCAAAGCTTCCAACTCTTATGGGAACTAGGATACTTGTCCGAAAAAATGACAGCTCGACCTTGCCATAAAATAAAAAACTTCCCGCTCCATCCGCTTTGGGTAGAAAAAATAGTGGAAAATGATGGGGCATAAAGGGATCTGATACACTCAGAATATTATGGCTACTCCACATAGCAATCGGAAGGAATTAGACGTTAACTGTTCTAGGGGGATATGGAAATAGATAGATAGGGAAGCGAAGATCACCGCCTAATTAACCATAAGAAAGTAAAGCCTAGGAGTGGTTCATGGGTATCTCAACATGCCAAATACATTTCTAATCTCGCTCCTAACCTCCCAGGTGATGGTAGACCTCATCGACGTATACCAAGGACTCATAGATCGCTCGATCCTATTGCCACCTCGATTGTCCTGTACGGGCATGTCACTACCACTGATGGACCTTGCAAATGACCCATCTGAGGATGGATCACGTCTCTTGGCTTGAATGTGACTGAGGGCCTTTAATATTAAGCATGGCCTTAGTAGAGGCAGGTTTTTCCACCCTATCTGTGACTTTCTTGACCTGTAGTCGTGTCATATTATTGGTCTAGGCAGTTCAACTCATGCTTTTTTGACTACACTTGCAGGTAAGACTTATATTATTGGCATCCTCACCCAAGATAGAAGAAAGTCAGACCTTGTTCTACTAGGAAAGGGACATGTCGGATTGAAGAAATGAACATAACCTCCCGACTCACTGATCTTCCTCATGAAGGCCGACTGACTTGTCTTCCCAGTGAAGGCTTACTCGCATCTTCCTCGGTGAAGGCCAACTAACTCGACTCATCGATCTTCCTCATGAAGGCCGACTAACTCGTCTTCCCGGTGAAGGTTGACTCATCGATCTTCCTCATGAAGGTTGACTCTGGTCTCCCTGAAGGCCGACTATCCCTTCGACTCATCGATCTTCCTTGTGAAGGCCAACTGACCTGACTCGTTGGTCTTCCTTGATGCCTGACTCCTAGGTAATTCAGATTTCTTAACCCAATGCTCATCGCCTCAGCAAGCCAAACCCTCTGACACCCAATAACAGTATAAGTAACACATAGGTTGACATAGCACGTGTGAGTTACATAATACATAGAATGACATTGCACCATGATCTATAATTAATGTAGTATCACATTGCACCACTGGTGTCAGACTAGCGATGTTTATCGATAATTACCTTTTTTAGGGTTCAATTTCTTCCGACTCAGACATTATCATAAATCAAATTTCTCTATGTTGGTGCAGGGAGCACCACATAATCAAACCATGATTTTGATAATGGAAAAGGGTTCAAGTTAAGCTTGTGAAGTTTACAAATGAGATGAACTGAGTGTGCAGGTAGTACAGGAAAGTTCTAGTTGCAACTGGGCAAAAGAAGTCCTAGTTTGGAGGACTGGGTAAATAAGTCCTAGTTTGGAAGACTGGGCAAGGAAGTCCTGGTCAGGAGGACTGGGCAAGAAGACTTGACAGATCAAAGCACCAGGCAGGAAGTTTAGGCGGGTCTGGAGGATCAAACGTCTAGCGGTGGAAGTCCTGGGAGCCGAGGGTCAGATGTTGAGCAAAAGTCCAACCAGATCTGGAGGATTGGGTTGGCAAAGGTAAATTCTCCAAAGAGGAGTAGGTAAGGACGTGTCTCATGGAAGGGAACAGTAGATGTTGGTCTGACCTAGGATTTCACTAGAAATTCAAAAGTCAAGACCAGACAGTTGATAAATTATTATTTTCCTATTTTATATGTTCTGGACTAACTCTGTGATGTAAAAAATGAGGGACTAGAACTTTGGATTCAGGGTGCCTCTATCTAAATTTGAGCGACCAGATGGTCTAGACCCCCGGAAGGGATCCTGGCGCCCGAACGTCAGCCGATCAAACTAGTGAGGTGGATGAGGTGGCAAGCTCCTAGTGGTCGGGACACCTCAGTGTCCATGCAACCAAAAAGGCTCCAAGTGTCCAGATATGGATAAGGCACGATGGAGTCAAAGTTGATTCGACAACCTTCACGTCAGCATCTAGGCGCCCGAAAGATGCCAAGTTAGCGTTGGAAGCGGATCGATGGGATGATGTAGAGATACCCAAAAGGAGTTCCAAGCGCTTGGATCAGGCTATATAAGCAACTACGAGGGGAAACCCTAAGATATTCATTAACGCTACAACGACGACTATTCTGCGTGTGACCGAAGCATCCGAGACATCATCGTAATGTCGAAAAGTTGCACAGACACGTACGCATATCTTCTATTCTATTTATCAGTAATTAATTTTGCTTAATTTTATACTTAATTTTGTAGGACAGTAAAAGTTTATCGGTCTTTAAATTCTATAAAAGCGAAAACTCTCTCTCGAAAGAGGAGAGTTTATTAGTGGATTGTCCGTCGGAAACGATCAAGGATCGTAGGCCTTGGAGTAGTAGCCAGTGGCTGTGAACTAAGTAAAACAAACTTGTCACCATTTATTTTCCACTGTAATTACTTTACATTGGTTTTTAACGAAGTTTTTTGAACTTGTGAAAAAATGACAAATGTGTTATTCACCACTCTCTTTAGCGCTCACCTCAATCCTACAATTAGTATTAGAGCGAAGGGTGCTCGAAATTAGTACAACCACTAATCGAGCATAATTTAGTTTTTTTTTCATTGCTCTACTTTATTCCGCACTATTAATCCAAAACCAAGTCTTGGGACAGTTTTTATTTATTTTCGTTTGCAAGTTTCTTAATGACCCATCAAGAAGGCTACAACATCACTAGACCTCCCCTCTTCTCCGATGAAGATTTCATCTATTAAAAGGGGAGGATGGAATACCATCTAAAGACGCAGGTAGAGATGTGAATAATAATCCAGACCAGATTCACTCATCCAATCGATGCAGACGGCATCCCGCAACCATGCGAGAAGTGGGACACCGCCACGAAGTGCAAAATTGTAGATGATGCAAAGGCAACCCAAACTCTCTAATGCGGTCTCACTAAAGAAGAGCTCAATCAAGTTGGTCCATCAATAAGTGCAAAGGACTTATGGGATAAGGTCATTGAGTTACACGAAGAAACATCAAATACAATGGTATATAAGTACGACTTACTTTTGAATAAATTATATAATATTAAAATACAGGATGGTGAATTTGCAAGTGGACTGCACACAAGGATCCAAGACCTACTAAATGGTCTACATGTCATAGGACAACCTATGGAAAATAGAGATGTGATTAGGTACGCCTTGAAAGCATTCCCATGGAACATCTTATGGTCATCAATGGTTAATGCGTATAAGGTTTCTAGAGACCTTTTAAAAATTAAATTGGATGAATTGTTTGCAAAATTTAAGCTACATGAACAAACTAATGTCAATTTGACCGAGAAAGGGATTGTACTTCTTGCAGGGCAATCAAAGAAGCATAAAGCAAGACACCGATCGACCCGAGCCCGAATCCGAAGATGTATCAGATTTCGAAAGCAACGACGAAGTTATCACCGAACTAGTTAACCTAGTTCAAAAGATGTTCAAAAAGAAGAAGGGCTTCAAGAAGTTAGACATGAGGAACGTGATCCAAAATGCTCGATCAAGCAAAGCTCCTATTAATAAGGCCGAAGTCACATGTTACGACTATAACAAGAAAGGACACATCAAGGCGGAGTGTCCTAAGCAAAAGAAGGAGAAGAGAACAAAAAGAAGACACTAAAGACCATGTGGGGCGAGTCCTCATCAAAAGACTTAGAGGAGGAAGAGAACACTAGCTTCCTGACTCTACCAGCAAGAGAAGAGCTAACCGAGACCGAGTCCGAACCTAACACTAAATCCAAAGCTGAGTCTGAATCAAGCAACGGATTCATATCCGATTTAGAAGGCCTGAACACCAATGTAAGCGATAAACTAAGTGATAAATTATATTTGATTATTTACTGCTTATTTAGAAAATAAGCCAAATCCACAGTCCAGGTTAAGTCTCTCCAAAAGGAAGTCCTTAAGGAGAAAATTAACCTCGGCTCTTCAACTGAGAAGGTTCAGATTGAAACTTTGACTCAAGTCCAATTTAAGAAAAAAATTCTGATCTGAAAATTCAAGTTGAGGATCTGAAAAGATCTTTAAAAAAGTTTACTTCGAGCTCTGAGTATCTTGACATGATGTTTAGAATTCAAAGGGTTGTGTACAATCGATCTGGACTTAGACACAAAACAAGACATAGATCATATTTGTCTTTGGTAAATCGAACATAAAAACCTTGAGTCCAAGTATGGATTCCTAAGTCCAGCTTAATCAATCAAGTTGGACGAAACCAATATTAGGTCTCTAAGGATCAGATTTACTATCTAACCAGACCCAACAGGGGTTATAATCCAGGGATTCAAAATTGAAACCGTATTAGCCAAATAAGACTTGATTTTATTTTTTTTATTTTTTTTATTTTATTTTAAACTTAGATTGAACCTAGACTAGTTAAGGACATAGGCCTGATTAATACTTGCCCAACCTAATACCAGGGTAGGGCGAGATGATAGTACGCTAAAAAAACTTGATCTAAGTAGTCAAGTAGGGTAAAGAGTACTCTATTTAGTCAATTTAGCTGAGTGAAACTAACCAAAACTACCTTACTAAACCCTAGACTAGTTAGATCAATGTCTTTTCTTAGATTAACTAAGTATATAATTTCATGAATTAGTTTTGTCATTGCTCTAATAACCAAGAAGGTCATTGTGCCTCGCCACTGCCTGAAGCTAAAACCTGAATGTATACTTAATTAGTCAACGGTTAAACTTAAATCTAACTCAAGGTTAATCAAGTCTTAGAAAATCACATTTTAAATTAATTAAGATAAAATTAAAAAATCATCTCACACAATCCATTGGATAAACTGGTTGATAATCTAGAAATAGGTGAGATGAAACTAGAAATTAAACTTAATCAATTAAAATTTAATCAATTAAAACTTAATCAATTAAAATTTAATCTAATTAAATTAAACTTAATCAATTAAAACTTAATCTAATTAAATTTAACTCAATCAATTAAAACTTATCAAATTAAAACTTAATCAATCCTAATCAAATTAAACTTAAATTAAAACCCAACCCGTAAATTAAAGCTCGGTTCGACAGAATTTGAGTGCTCGCATACAAATCCAGGTGCCCTAAACTACTTCCCAAACGTCGTCCATAATTTCATTTAGACACCCGTAGTTTTAAATCTAGGCACTCGCATTGTTCTATAATCCAGGAACCCAGATTAGAATCCAGACTCTCAGAATGAGTCTATATAGGGCACCAGAACTTTAGATTACAGTAGCCCCACTTTTTCTTCCCTTTGCATGTTACAGCTCTGCTCAAGCCATCTGCACCGTCTAGGTCTTCAATTCCTTATTATTGATCTGATATGACTAGGTAAGTCCCTAAACAATCCTTAATTTTATTTAAGTCATTTCAATTACTTAAAATTATTAATTTATGACATTAGGATTAAGAGAAAGGCCACTGAGGTTGGCACTTCTAGTACTCTTAACACAGATCCTAGATTTCCCACTGAGGAGCATATGATTATATTTGCATCTATGTCATTTATACCTTTACATTCTAGATATTTATGTAGGATATTTTTTTTACGTTCATGCATACCTACAGTTGAGGTCATAGAACATTATGGTTTAGATAGACTAATTTATTATACTAGCTAGGTTAACACAGGTATGTGTATCGAGCTATATAATAACCTAGTTCAGATTGATGACCTGACCTATTCCACTAGAGTTGGAGGTAGAGACTTCATTCTATCTCCAACCATCATTAGAGAGCATTTAGGGCATAAGCATTCATCATGCACGTTTTCATGTTACCCTCCTAGGGATAGACCTTTTGGTGATCCCTACTCCCATATTACCCTAGATAACATGCATTCATATTTATTTGGAGAGGAGAGTGTTGGGTTGCAGGGGTGCAAACATAGTCCCACATCTAAAGTACATGGAAAAGATCATGGGGTTAAAAGGATGGAAAGTATCTCCATTGGAATGAGGCCTTTTGGGTGGAGCCCAAGAACAAAGCAATGAGGGCTTAGGCCCAAAGTGGACAATATCATACTATTGTGGAGATATTTTGATTCCATCGGTTTTAACAAGTGGTATCAGAGCAAGGTTGCTCTTCACCGGACTAACCTCCGGATGAACCATGATCCATATATAACCATGTGATTTGAACCTTAAACAAAGGAAGTGGGTGCTCCCGTGTCTGAATCAAGAGGATCAGACGCCAGGTGAGATGTCCTAGTAGGTCGGATGGACCGAGGGGCAAAAAGTCTTAGTTGCGACTAGGTGGGAATGTTGGGATGTATACTAGAATCCTAGCTATATAAATAAATATTCTGAAATAAGAATCACATTTGATCAATAGTTGCAGTGTCCATTTAATTTATACTATAGATTAACATGGTGTGTGGAGTCACACACAGAAGACCATATTATCAGTCCCTTATAGATTATAAATAGTATTCACAACCAAGATGGATTGGACAAACCATCGGAGTAGTTGTAGTGTAATTTGGTTTTAGTCTGTCTTGACTATAGAATTACACTAGTACACTAAGTGTGTATTGAGCAAGACCATCTAAGGATTGTTCGATTTATACTGACTATATAATCGAACTAAACCTCTGTTACTATAGATGTACATGCTCTTAATCCCGATATAATAACAAACACGTGTGCTTAATATGTACTTCTTTAATTCATCAAAGAGTGAGGTCTAGATCGATAGATCAAAAGGCCCGATGAGTTGGGAAATAGTATTATGTACATGGTGCGTTGTTGATTATGTACATGGTCCTATAATCTAGGTTGATGATGTCCCCTTGAGGAGCTCATAAGGATTATCATGTAAACCCTGCAGGTGGACCTTGTCCGCATGATAATAAGGTTGAGTGGTACTACTCTTAGATTAGATGTCGATTAAATACGAGTTGTCAGTAACACATTTTAATTGACGGACATACGATATCTTAAACACAGGGAGATTAATATACTAATAGTAAGAAGGAGCCCATATTATAATATGGGATTGGTGCGGTAGTGCAATAATAACTCTCTAGTGGAATGAGTTATTATTGATGGACTTAAGCTGTGTGTTCGGTGAAGAACATGGGAAGCTTAAACCCATCGGGAGACCAAAACCAATTCCTCCTCTATGTCCCTGTTGTAGCCTCTGGAATCCTCAAGTCCACCTTGGAAGAATTCATGAAGAAACCAGGCATTCGAACCCATGCTAAGTGGTGTAATCGATCAGCTGATCGATTACACACCTTGGTAATTGATCAACTGATCGATTACCATGCTGGTAATCGATCACCTGATCGATTACCAAGCGAAAAATCGACTGGTAATCGATCGGGTGATCGATTACCAGTGTTAATGAGGAAAAGTTACGATATTTAATCGATTGTTTAATCGATTAAGGCTCGCGTGTTCGAACTGGAAACTTCAGAAATCTTGCCAAAATCTCCTGATTGATTGATGTAAATTATACCAAGTTTACGGATCAATTATACCATGTTTATGGCCCAAATTATAGCATAAATATGGGATGGCTAGGCTATAAAAGAAGGGCTTGACAAGGGTTGTAAGAACACACAATCTTCTCTTCTCTTGGTAGCCGAGTACCTCTCGGCAGCCATCCCTTCTGCCTCTTCTATTTTCCGGAGAAGGAAGGAAGCTTAGCAAGCCATCGGAGAGGATAATTCTGGTGGAGAAATTCTCGAAGGATCGTTGGCCACACAACGTTCGAGAAGAGGAGAGGAATACGGCAGAAGATCAAGAGGTCTTCGGGTACAAACTTCGTCCTTCCGAAACGTCGGAAGAAAGGTATAATTTAATGTTTCCGCTTTAATTAAATTATGATTTTATATTGGATGCTGTAAACCAAACACAAGAGTCCAACGATCTAAATGCGTCGGGCAACTTGAGATCGTTTCGGGAAAATTTTTGTTCTGTAAGAATCTATCGGAACGGTTTTTCAAGACTTTCCCATCAGGGAAGTCCTAGTAGGTCGGGTGGACCGAGGGACAAAAAAGTCCTAGCTGCGGCTAGGTGGGAAGTCCTAGTAGGTCGAGTGGATCGAGGGGCAAAAAGTCCTGGTGGGTCGAGGATTCAGACATCAAAACGATGTTGGGGGGGAGCCTGTGGTCCTTTGTTTGAGGGGGGGATTATTGGGTTGCAAGGGTGCAAACATAGTCCCACATCTAAAGTACATGGAAAAGATCATGGGGTTAAAAGGATGGAAAATATCTCCATTGGTATGAGACCTTTTGGGTAGAGCCCAAGAACAAAGCCTTGAGGGCTTAGGCCCAAAGCAGACAATATAATACCATTGTGGAGATATTTTGATTCCATCGGTTTTAACTGAGAGGATCTCTACAGTAACCCAGTTTCCATCCATTAGATTTAGAGTACAGGACTATATTCTGTACGAAGTTTTAGTGACCTGCATACTACCCCTTACTACTAGAGATGTCATCATGATGTGACCATTCTATACATTTTTGTTATATGCATTACATCATAGATTAGATATAGACATTAGTTTGTACCTCTATACTATCATTTTTTTCATCTAGCGTTACTACTAGTAAGAGAGTTCATATGCTCTATTGCTACATTTTGACTTCACTTTTAACTTCCTTTGGATTTGACATTACCTTAGATAATGTCAAACTAGTGAGTGTGTATGACATGTTAAGTATTAAAAATTCCTCCTTAGTTGGGGTCTACTTAGATGAGGATGAAATCTTGTCCTAGAGACAAGGGAATCAGTCTCAGCCTAAGCAAGCAGCCGAGGATGAGGAGGATGACAATGACCTAGTATACCTTCTTCAGATTCCTCAACCTCCACCTCCTATCACTCTAGAACAAAGAGTGATCAGACTTAAGGAGTCAGTCACTAGTCTACAACAAACTATGATCAGTTAGTATGAGGGCCTGGAGGAGCGGAGTCAAGCTAGGATGCTAAGATGATGGACATGCTCAAATCTTGGAGCATGTGCCACCCATCTCCACCTCCCCAGTAGACCCCATTAGTTTTTGTTTTGAGTTATATATTGACTCCAATTAGTATTATGTTGACTTTGAGTTTGACTTACCTTATGGTATTTATTGACTTAGTTTTTATCTATTGCATTTTTTTAACTAAATTAGGAATGTATTTAGTAGACTAGAGTTTCATTTTTTTAAAATTATCTTTCTGTTAAATGTTTTCAAAATTCATGAATTTTCAATTCTACTTTTACTTATATTTTCAAAAAATTTCAAAATTATTTACTTATGAGTTTTCGAATTATGATTTCAAAATTAAAGGAAATCTGAACTTAACTTAGACAATTTTAGTAGAAATCATGTACCTATATATTTAGTCTAACCACATCTCATAAAACACACTAGATCTAACTTGTTTGTGTATTATGAAACTTATAACGGTGTCAGATGCATAAGGTAAAAGTTTGAGTTTTTGATGCTTATGTTAGTGCATCGAAATAAATCTGGGAGAAAAATACATACAAATATGGATCAGATTAAGTATTCTTTTATAGTAAAAGACTAGCTGAAAAATATATTTAACTTGACTAACTTAGTGAAAACTGCTATTTTTTGATAGTTAGTTAGTAATAATGAATTAGACATGTGACTAAGACTAAAATTTTTTTATATCTAAATTTTTATATATAGTATATATGGACATCATGCGTGGACTCAAACCCAAAATTTATTTTGATTGAAGTTTTTTAAGTGCTTTCTGAAAGTTTTTTTTTTAAAGAAATCCCTCAAGAGTTGTTTTTTATTGAGAGAGGAGAAGCATAATTTCAAAGTTAAAATTTGAGTTAAACATTTTAAAGTTAAAATAATTTGTATTAAACTTTTCTGTAAAATTGCTTTCCTTAAAAATTATTCAAAGTGTTAATCTTAATCTTTTTCCAAAAAAGCACAATTAAAAATATTTTACAAGTAAAATATTTTTACAAAATGGTTTTTCATAAAATGGGTTCAAAATCTAAAAACACTAAGTATTACTTGGATGGTTCACAAACTCAAATTGACAATATGAAAGAACTATGTCAAGTTCAGAGGGAGAGATAAAAACTTATTTTTAAAATTTTTAAGTATACCTTAATTTTATGAGGAGATATTAAGTTAAGGGGGAGTTAGAATTTTTTTATGACTTAGAATTTTTAAATAACTTTTTTTTTTGAAAGGAAGTTTTTACTTAACTTTGAACCAAGATTGTCATAATCAAAAAAAGAAAAATTGTTTGTACAGGGAGCACCAAATAATCGAGTTATGATTTTGATAATGGCAAAGGATTCAAGTTAAGTTTGTGAAGTTTACTAATGAGCTGAACTGAGTATGCAGGTAGCACAGGAAAGTCCTAGTTGCGGCTAGACAAAAGAAGCTCTAGTCTGGAGGATTGGATAGGCAAGTCCTAGTCTAGTGAACTGTGCAAGAAAGTCCTGGTCAGGAGGACTAGGTAGGAAGACTTGGCAGATCAAAGCACCAGACAGGAAGTTTAGGCGGGTCTGGAGGACTAGACGTCTAGTGGTGAAAGTTCTAGGGACTGAGGGTCAGATGTTAAATAAAAGTCCAACCAGGTTTGGAGGATCGGGTTGGTAAAGATAAATTCTCCTGAGAGGAATAGGTGAGGATGCATTCCCTAGAAGGGAACAATAGGCGTCGGTCTGACCTAAAGTTTCACTAGAAACTTAAAAGTCAAGAACAGACAGTTGATAAACTATCATTTTCCTATTTTATATATTCTAGACTAACACTGTGATGCAGAAAATGAGAGATCAAAACTTTGAATTTTGGGTGTCCTTATCTGGATCTGGGTGATCGGACGGTCCAAGAGCCTAGAAGGGATCCAGGCGCCTGGACGTCAACCGATCAAACCAGCGAGGCGGATGAAGTGGTAAGCTCCCAGTGGTCGGGACACCTCATCCTTTAGGTGCCCGAATATGGATAAGGCACGACGGAGTTAAAGTTGATCCGACAATTTCCACGTCAGCATCCAAGCACCCAGAAGATGCCTAGTCAGCGTCAATAGAGAATTGACGGAATGATATAGAGGCGCTCGAAAGGAGTTTCAGACGCCCGAGTCAGACTATAAGCAGCTGTGAGGGGAAACCCTAACATACTCATTAACACTACAACGATGGCCGTTCTGCGCACGATCGAAACATCCAAGAAGCTATTGTAATGCCGAGAAGCTGCACCGACACCTACGCACATCTTCTATTCTATTTGTCAGTAATTAATTTCGCTTAATTTTGTACTTAATTCTGTAGGATGGTAAAAGTTTACTGGTCCTTAAATTCTACAAAAGTGAAAACTCTCTCTCGAAAGAGGAGAGTTTATTAGTGGATTGTCCGTAAAAAACGGTCAAAGATCGTGGGCCTTGAAGTAGCATTCAGTGGCTATGAACCAAGTAAAATAAATTTATCACCGTTTATTTTCTGCTGTAATTACTTTACTTTGGTTTTTAATAAAGTTTTTTTTAACTTGTGAAAAAGCAACAAACGCGTTATTCACCCTCCCTCTAGCGCTCACCTTGATCCTACACTCTATACCTCTGGTCTTGGACCAGCGGTGTCCATTAACAATTGCCCTTTTTATGGTCCAATCTCTTCCAACTTCGACATAGTCGTGAATTAAGTTTCTTTATCCCTCTAGTTTCGAACCAATGACTTTCATTGACAATGACCCCTTTGGGGAATCCAGAAAGAAATATATTAAAGGACTCAAAGTTAGACAAAGATATTTTATTAATCAAAATGGCCCCCAAGGAGCATTACAACTAGTCTAGGACAAAAGGTTATAGTGTCATCACTGGTCGGTCTTCGTTGAATCAGGTAAGTCAGCCAACACCTTGGCTATATCAGAAACCCCAAGGGGGTGTTCGGGGGTAGCAACCCAGCCTTATGAACCTGTCGTAGAGAGCCTTCGAAGTCGTACTAAAACATCTTTGTTGTTTTAGCCCCCAGCATATCTATAAACTCTTCAGACTCCAACCACTCCTTCTTCCAACTAGTCCAGCCCTCTTCTTCGCCTTTTCTATAGGTCTCTCCTTTAGCTTGGGCAAGTTCCATCTTTGTCTCTAGTCTCCCTTAGCTTTCTATGGCTTCTATAGGTTGTTGCTTAAAAGTGTCTACGCCTTCGTTCGATTTGTGCAGTTGGGCCTCTCGCTCAACAAGTTGTCCCCTTAGGTTGTTTAACTCTATCCCTAGTAAAGCTGCCCGGGCCACAAGCCTTTCCCGCTCTTGTTCTAAGGGAGTCACTCGGGTCTACAACACTTCTTGCTCCTTAGCCATAGCCCTCTCTAGCTCCCGCTCTATGGTAGCCATTCTTGCCCTAGCCGTGTCAAGCTCCTCCCTTTGTTGCTCGAATATTGCTCCCTGCAGCTGCGCCTCTTGCTAATAGCGAATTACCTTAGTCGTGGCCATTTCCACCTCTTGGTTAGGTTGTGACACCTTAGCCTCCAGTTCAGTCACTCTGCCTTGCATTGCTTAGAAATGCTTGAGTAGGTGAGACAGTCGATTGTGAATCTCCAGGTGCTCTGACTACATCTGCAATATCAAGCTGTTAACTTAGCCTATAACTTAACCAGTATAAATTATCTCAGATGACATATCTTCAATATGGAGTGGTTGCTCCAATGACTTATCTCCAATAGGTCCATATTCTTGAATGCCTCTGAGCTAGTCATTGCCTTGATGCATGCCAACAAGTTGGATCTCTCTATTTGTCCATTCCTCATGCTCGGTTCAGATTCTATAGGGGAAGTCAGTAGACCTGAGTCTGAAGGAGCGGTGACCCTAGGTTCAGGAAGGGTCAGCTCAAGAGGGACTTGCTCGATGACCTCAAATATAGGCCTCAGGCGTAGACCTCTCTTCTCTTTGGAGTGCTTTCTCGACTGGGAATGCTCATCCTTGGATTTTCAGCGCAGTGTAGACTAGAGATGTTGGCTCGCTCAACATCGAGTTAGGAGCTGAAGAAGGTCGCCTTTCCTAAGTGGCTAGAGAGAGGTTGATGGCCCCTCTTTTTGGTTCTCGAGGTTGGGGGTACTTCTGGTGCTACCTCGGTCACCTGAGCAGCTTCACCCAGTCCTTCCTCGATACTTGGACCTTTAGCTGATGAAAGGAGGGCCACTACTAAAGGTGTCCCACACGGATTCTTGGTCTCTTTGGGAATGTCCTCATACACTTCTATGGTCACTAGGGCTTCAAATGTGTCCCAACTCCATTTTAGATATTTGTTGATGGAAGCATCCATCAGTATATCCACTACACCATTACATCAATGCTCAATTAGTAATCACAAACGTAAAGTAATGAGAATAGCTTACCAAGTGGTTGAGGAAAGTCTGCATCGATCGGACTCAAGCGGCTATGGTAGAGTAGATATTCCTTGGCGACCAACTTTGTCACGTTGAAGCGGTAGGTCGCTACAAACCCAAAGCCTGCCACTCAATCGGGTAGGTCAATGGGGTAGGTGTTCGTAGGAAAAAAGAATCGAGGCTTCCAACTCTTATGGGAAACTAGGCTACTTGTCCAGAAAATGACAACCCGACCTTGCCATAAAATAAAAGACTCCCTACTCCATCTGCTTTGGGTAGAAAAATAGTGGAAGATGATGGGACACAAAGGGATCTGATATACTCAGAATACTATAGCTACTCCACATAGCAATCGGAAGGAATTACGTGCTAACTATTGGAGGGGGATATGAAAGTAAATGAACAGGGAAGCTAAGATCACCGGCTAGTTGACCATAAAAAAAAGTAGTGAAGCCTAGAGGTGGTTTATGGGGTCACTAGTCGGGTGTCAGTACTTGGATCCTATGGTATCCCGACATGCCGAAAACATTTCTAATCTCGCTCCTAACCTCCCAAGTGATGGTAGACCTCATCGACGTATACTAGGGACTCATAGATCGCTTGATCCTATTTCCGCCTCGATTGCCCTATACGGGCATGTCACTGCCACTAATGGACCTTGGAAATGACCTATCTCAGGATGGATCACGCCTCTTGGCTTGAATGCGCCTATGGGCCTTTAATATTAAACATGGCCTTAGTAGAAGTGGGTTTTGCCACCCTATCTATGACTTTTTTAACCCGTAGTCGTGTCATATTATCGGTCTAGTTAGTTCGACTCACGTTTTCTTTGACCAGACTTATAAGGAAGACTTATATTATAGGCATCCTCACCCAGATAAGAAAGTTAGATCTTGTTCCACTGGAAAGGGACACATCGGATTGAAGAGATGGGCATAACCACCTGACTCACTGGTCTTCCTTATGAAGATCGATTGACCCTTCTTCTCCGTGAAGGCCGATTGACCCGTCTTCCCGTTCAAGGCTGACTCATCGATCTTCCTCATGAAGGTCGACTAACCCGTCTTCCTAGTGAAGGTCGACTCATCGGTCTTCCTCATGAAGACCGATTGACTGACTCACTGGTCTTCCTCATGAAAGCTGACTAACTCGATTCATCAGTCCTCCTTGATGCCCGACTCCTAAGTAATTCGGCTCCCTCAACCCAACACCCATCACCTCAGTAGGTCAAACCCTCTGATACCCAATAACAACATGAGTAACACGTGGGCTAGCATAGCATGTGTGGGTCACATGATACACAAAACGACATTAGACTTGGTAAAATTTGTAGATGTATTTTTTATTAAATTTTAGTATTTAATTTTAAATTTTTTAAATTTAATTTCCAAATTTTAAATTATTTATTATTTTTTAATTAAAAGGCATATGATTGTAATTAATTTTATTGTTTGAATTCTAATTTTTAATATTTAATTTGAATTTGGTATTTTTAAAATTTAAAAATTTTATTATAATAATTTTTAAATTTTAATTTTATATTTTTAATAATTAAATTATTAATTTTAGAATTTTTTTAGAGGATTTTGACTTTATTTCATTATAAAGATTATCTTGTTTATTATCAATTTTATTTTGTTTAGTTAAATTATTATGTCTTTTAAATTTATTAAATTAATTAAACTTGAATTTATCAGTTTATCATTATCTTAATTGAATAAATTAAAGAATTAGACTAATTTTTTATTTATTTGAATTAAATCTAGATTAATTAAATTTAAATTATTAATAATTAAATTTATTAAATTTAAATTTGTTATATTATTATTTAATTTAAATTTATTAATTAATTTATTTAAATTAGATAAATTTTTATTACTGATAAGATTTAGATTTAATTTTTAAATTATTATTATTAATTAAATTATCAAAATAAATTGACATTTTTGAATTTGTTAATTTTGAATTTTTTAAAGTTTGATTTTTTAAATCAATTAAATTTGACTTTTATAAGATTGATTTTTAAAATTAATTTTTAAAATTTAAAAAATTTCTAAAGTTAAATTTTTTAAATTAATTAAATTTAAATTTTTAGGTTTTAATTTTTTAAGTTAATTAAATTTAAATTTTGTGAGGTTTGAATTTTATAAATTAATTAAATTTAAGTTTTTTAAGATTGAATTTTTTAAATCAATTAAATTTCAATTTTTTAGGTTTAAAATTTTCAAGTTAAGTAATTTTGAATTAGTCAAATTTGTTAAGTTTGAATTAATCAAATTATTTAAATTAGATAATTATAAATTTTTTAAATTATTTGAATTATTCAATTTAATTGAAAATTTTAAATTTTAATCAACATTATCTAAATTATCAAAAGAAAATTTAGCATGCAAAACTCTTAGGGTATTTTTATAAAATAATGGATTTACCGAAAATCGCAACCTTTGATTCCAATTTCGTCTCCTTCTTCATCTTCTTCTCCTAACACTTGTTCTTATAGTGTCCATGGTTCTACACTTGAAGCACATGATGTGCTCTTTGTATCATCGGACTTTTACATAGGTTGCTCCTTTGCCACCAGTGGTACCGTTCGAATTATATGAGTAGGACATTAGTTTTTGTAATGCCCTATCTCCCTAACATTTAAAATAAATTATATAAAACTTAAAATGAACTTTACAATTATTACCCTTCTCCACCTCCATCTTTGCCTTCGTACTCCCGTGGTAGTTAATTCAATCGAGAGCAGGCTTGCTCTGATACCAATTGTAGGATCGATGCGCGCACTAAAGGGGGTGAATAATGCTCGCCGTTTGTTCGTTCTATTACAAAGACTCGTAGCAGAATTAGATAAAGAGACAGGGGACTAGTAGATTTTACTTGGTTTCTAACTCTTAAGATTAGTACGTCCAAAGCCTATGCACGGAAAGACACTCATCTACTAATGGTCACCTTTCCAAAACTTTTTTGAAAGGTAGAGAAATCCATTTTACATTCAAAATAAATAGAATGAACAATTACAAAAGTAAGACGTAATATAAAGAAGGCCAAAAACTCGTGTAGTCGATCTGGAAAACCTTGAGCGTAACACACACTTCCTGGAGTTTCCCCTATTGCACGAGTAGAATATCGTTCACGTTCCATAGCACCATAGGATGAAGAATTTGGAGTAGTAGAGATGTTCTACTTGAAGGGAAAGTCTTATTTACACAGCTAGGATTCTGGTATACATCCTCAACACTACTATTGTACATTGAGGCTTGGATATTGACGCTTTCAATCGCCCCCCTTTTTTTTCTGGGCTCTTTATATTAATTGGGCCTCATTTTTTTCTGGGCTCTCAATCAATCAAACCCAAAAAATCAACAACCCACGGCTGACACAATTAATTAAGCCCCCACAGGAGCCCACGTGTGCCAGCACACATTCATTTTTAATGTACTTATTTTATTTCAAAAAAATAACATCATGTTGTGCCCTAAACACATTTTTCATTGCCGCCGCTTTCCCTTTTTTTTTCTCATGCAGCCGGCTGCTTGCCTCTCGGCGACGCCAATCGCCGGCATCAGCCTTGCCAGCACCAGCTTGCGCCAGCCTTGCCGGCGCCACGGAACTTCAAGACACAACGCTGGCTAGCTGGCAGTGGCAGCGCGCGTTGTTCTCGCGCCGGCGGCAGCGACATCGCGCTAAACAGAGAACAGATTTCTCTGTTCTGTTCTTCGTCGTTGGAAGAACTCAACAGGTAAATATTCTAACACACAGCTCTGATACCAATGTAGGAATACCTGTTGAAGCGTGCCTCGACTCCGGCGGCAAAGATTGCATCTGTCGGAAGAGTAATCACGGATGGAAGACCCCTCACGATTCCACAAATCAAATCTGATCTGGTGTTCTTTCTCTTCTCCGGCGCAGGACCTCTGGAACGAATCCACAGTGTTGCCTGTTCGCTCCTCTGATCTCTCCAGCTTCTGGACTTGGACGGAACCACACACACGATCGCAGGACTTTCCTCTCCCTTTAATAGGGAGAGGCTGCGACGTTCTCCACGGAGTGGGGTGCGTGGTGGGCAGTTACCGTAACTGCCTACAGATTCACCACTCCTTAAAAAAAGAGATGTATACCCTGTGGCCGCTTGTCAAGATTGTTACTTGAAATTTTTGGCCAAAGCATTACATGCCACGAGTATGGTACTCTTAGACACATGTATAAGTAACTTGAACCCATAAGACAAGAAAGCAAACTTGGGCTAGGTGTGACGTAGTCAGTCTAGTGGGGACTAACACATATAGTGTTGGTATAAGGAGCACTAGTTTATCCCTAGAGTTTCGGTATTTAATAATACACCTAGGTCTGATCAGTTTGGTAAAGGATTGATCCAAATAGGATTTAATATTTGGGTGTGAGTGAAGTCTAGTCAGGTCAGTTTGACCAGAAAACTAGTAAAAAGTCCTAGTCAGTTGGATCGGACAAGAAGTCCTAGTCGGTTAGACTGAACAAGGAGAAGTCTTAGTTGAGGCTAGGCAGGGAAAGTCTTAATTGCGGCTAGGCAAATGAAGCCCTAATCTGGAGGATTGAGCAAGGAAGACTTGGTGAGTGAAGCTAGACAGGAAGTCTTGGTTTGAGACTCGGCAGAAATTCCTAGTGAGTGAAGCTAGACAAGGAAGTCCTAACTGGAGGTTGGGCAAGAAAAGTCCAAGCATGTCAAGAGTGATCGAATGTTTGACAGATAAGAAGTCTACCTATGGAAGTGACTAGCCCTAACTGAAGGTGAGGCAAGAGAAAGTTTAAATAGGATGTTCGAAAGTGGAAAATCTAGGCAAGGGTAAGTCTAATAGGTTAGACCTATAGGGTAAGGCTTAGGTAAGCCTAATAGGTTAGACGAACTACAAGTAGGCTTAAGTTACTTATTTATTTATATGATGATCTTCCAGGGACCAAGAGCTGGAAACAAGATGGAGGAAGCATAAGAGGAGCAAACAGAAGCAGCCGAATCAAGCATGGGGTCAACTCAGGTCAAACTTGAGTTGACTAGATTCGAGTTCCCGGATGTTACTCTAGGCGCTCGGATGGTCCAGACATCCAGATCAAGAAGAATTAACCCCGATAAAGATCGAAGAGATCGGATCAGATCCAAGCGTCGGGATACGGATCCAAGCGTCGGGATAAAAATCCAGGCACCCATAAAGGTCTTTATAAGATCTTGAACGTGCACCATAAGGAAGACATCTAATTCTTCATACTCTTCATCTTGCAGTGCTGGTGAACGAATCCTGCTCATGCGATCGGGGAAGCTCCAAGAAGGGTGTTGTGCTCACGACTTCCAGAACGGCCTACACGAGAGTTTGATCTAATTATTATTGTCTTATCCTTTATTTTTTTCTATTATTACTTTGGACTATAAGACAGGTTTCTTTGCCTTTGGACAAAGGTTTGAAAAGGAGATTAATAGTGGATAGGCACCTTCCCGTGTATAGGCCTTGGGCGTACTAACCCTAAAGGGTTAGGAACCAAGTAAATTCGTCAGTCCCCTACTTATTATTACTAATTTCGCTGCTAGTTTTTATAAAGTTGAACAAATAAAAGAACGTGTTGTTCACCCCCTCTAGCATGCCCATCGGTCCTATACATAGATCATGTCCTGAATTAAGCGGATATAAGATGGTGAAAGGAATGAGACACATTTCATTGTAGCTACTAAAAGGTTCATAAATAGTTCTAGAATCAATCATTGATTTTTTGATCAATTGAGGATCAGGATGTACTACTAGGTGCCACACATGATCGTTCCATAATTAATGATTGATTATGGACGGCCAACATAGCTGGGAGGGAACCTATGGGGTCAGACACACTATAAGTTTCTTTAAAGGACTTAAAATGAGTTTGAGAATTAGATTCTCAAAATGAGAGAAACAAAATCTAGTTGGACTGGACAAAGGGCAAAGATGATGAAATTCATCTTATGAAGACGAAATGAACCAAATTAGTTTGGTTCTGATGAAGATATTTTGGTAGATCGGAAGCGATGATGGATTTTATCTTATGAAGATTAAATAAACCAAATTGGTTTGGTTTTAATTGGAGGTGTTTTGGTTATCAACCAAATAATTTAGTTTTGAACCAAATTGGATCAACTTGGCTTGATTTTGAATCGAACTTGAGTTAATCAACATATTAGTTTTGGGTATTTAACGGGTTTTGGATTGAATCCAAATCCAATGAGATGTTGTATGAGATATAATATTAAGAGAGGAATGGACAGTTGAGATTAAATCCTAATGGTTAGGGTTAATCAAGACCATTCATCCTTAATCCATTCAGTTTGCTACAATAACTGATCCAACTCGGTTCGCTATAGTACCCAAAATGGAGCTGATACGTTCCTTCGGTTCACTCATGTGAGAAAGTAAGAAATTGTGATTTTAGGGATCAGATTTTAGGCTTTTAAAATAAGGGCTTCTTCTCCGCATGTGAATTGCAAGAGATCAGGATTGAAAGCCGTCGCCTCCTTAGCCATGGTAAGCAATTGGGAAACACCCTAGCCGTCACCTAGCACGATTCCTTTAAGGGTCAAGAGCCGCCACAAATCAGGCTTCTTTTTCTTCATGAATCAGGCTTCTTTTTCCATGATCAAAAATCCTAAAGTGTCGTTGGTTGTTGATTTTGCACGACCACCTTCTCTCGATCGAGAGCCATCGCTTGCTGGTTTGTTCTCTGGTTTTCGTGACCTGAGAGAGATCTCGAGCCGCTTGAGTATTCTTCCTCCTCGAAAAAACAAACCTATCGAAAAAACAAACCTAAGCGCAGCTATTCTTCTCGTCCCCTAATTTCGATTTTCCCTTCTGACGATCGAGATTTCTCCACGTAAGCTTGCCGCTTCTTTTGGTTTTCTTTCGATTGGAAAAACCCTAGTGAAGCCAGGCCGCCTTCTCCCATCAGGCTTCTCCTATTATCCTTTCATCCGTTGCACACATTTGTGAAACGTATAAATACACACAACGCATTGGACCGAACCTAATAGTGGTATCAGAGCCTAATAGTGCAAGACATAGATGTAAAATCATTTTATGTGTTGTAGTTAGTCATAAATTTGATTAGGAAAATTTTACAATTTAATTGAGAATTTCTAATTATTAAAATTTTCTAACTGGTTGGGAGATTTAGTATTAGAAAAATTATTTATAATAAATTAGATTTTTTAATTAAGAATTTTATTTCTTAAAATAAAATATGTTATTGAATTTAGAAATTATTTTCTAATCTAATTAAAGATCATGATTTGTGAAATCAGATTCTTAATCATATTTTATTATTAAATAAGATTTACGACAACTATGACTAGAAGTAGTCATGAATAGTTGTATTAATTATGTCATGTCATTCATTCGTCATAATTAGTTGTATTAATTATACCATGTTATTTAATGTCATGTCATGTAGATAATTTTATTATTTTGCATGAAAAGAGAATGAGACCTAAAAATCCCTTATAAAATTATTAAAGCTAACACCTTCTATTAATATGGTTAGAACCAGATTTTGATTTCTTGTTTGGGTTGTTAGACTCTCTCCAAGCTCAACTTGAAATTAGATATGTTGGAACCATCGAGATATGATCTTATGATTAGCGGGTTGGCTTTAACTTGAAGTGTTAATTTGTTGGACTCTCTCCAAGGTCAATATGGATAGAGGTAAAATTGGGTGTTATACATGTTAATGTGTTAACAATCCGATGTTTATGTGAACATTCAATTAGTTGATTGCATAATGTGATAGTTATGTATGCATGATACATAATCGGTATATAATACCTATCACTATAGCTGAGAATGACTTGTTGGACTCTCTCTAAAGTTGTTCGTATCTATAGTGGATATCAACCCATTTGGAGAGAATCTACTATCTTCCAAATTCAAAGTAAGGGCTCTTGAATTCATCAAATAAATGAGATCAATTAATGTATGTAAATTATTTACAAATACATTGCAAATCATCTTTCATATATGTTCGATTATAGTTCTAGACTTAATTGATTACGCATACCATATTTTTGAATTTGCGTACTATTTTGAACACTAACAAGTTGACTCACCTTAACTTATTAGACATGTATAAGAATTTGAGAATTGTTCTCAAATCTAAAATTGCAAGTTTTATCATGAGTCCGTGAAGGGAAAGTAGACATATGATGCCCCATCCGCTTCAACTATTTTCGTAATTGAATGTCACACTATCTCCTTAGTCACTCTGGTATTGGATACTGAGTGCGATTTTTATCTATGTGATGACATATAGGGTTTAAGGAATAGTAAAAGACTTATCTTAGAGTCGGAAAAGTGTTACTATGTTTCTTCTTTGATAAAGAATAATGTTTCTATTTCTTGCTTAAATAGAAATGATTTCATTTGACTTTTAGTAACAATTATTGTTATATAACTTTGAATGGAGTTCTTTATGAGATTAGAACATTAAGTAATGGTATCTATATGTTAGATATTTCTAACGAAGCATTCAATATCGAAACGAGCAACAAGCGTGCTCAAAAGGATGATTAGTTAACCTCCTACTCATGACATTGTCGTCTTGGTCATATAAGCAAGAAATGCATGTCCGAACTCCAAAGGGATGGCAATTGAGAATCATTTCAATTAGATTCATTTGATACATATGAATCATGATTTAAGGGCAATTTGAGTTTCTTGGTCTTATACATACTGATGTATATGGTCCAATGTCAACTCAAGCACGAGAAAGTTATAACTACTTCATTACTTTATCAATGATCATTTACGATTTGGATATATGTATTTAATAAAATATAAATTTGAGGACTTTGAAAAGTTCAAAGAATTCAGAAATGAAGTAGAAAAATAACTTGATAAAAGTATTAAAATACTTCGATCCAATCGAGGTGATGAATACTTATGTCAAGAGTTTCAGGATTATCTGAGAGACAATGGGATATTGTCTCAATGAACTCTGTCATATACGCCTCAACATAATGGTGTATCTGTGAGACGAAACCGAATCATGTTAGATATGGTGAGGTCAAAATGAATCATGCAAGTCATATTAGATCTTTTTTGGATAACGCACTTGAGATAGCTATTTACTTGTTAAACATAGTCCTGACTAAGATAGTCTCTACTACTCCATATGAGATATGGAATAATAAAATCTCACTTAGCTTACTTGAATATATGGGATTGTCCTACTTATGTGAAGAGGACTGTATCAGATAAGTTAGAAGCTAAGTCTGATAAATGTCTATTTATTGGATACTCTAAGGAAATAATAGGTAATCAATTCTATTCTCCCGTGGAACAAAAGTATTTGTTTCAAGACATACTATACTTCTAGAGAAAGAGTTTCTCTTGTAGAAAACAATGAGAGTAAAATTGAACTTAGCGAAGTTCAAGAGACTCAAATAGATATTGATGAGACACCTAGTCAAGAGCCACAACCAATCACTCATAGTAATGAGCCATCAGATGAACTTATGGAGACACAACCTCTTTGTAAATCTAGTAGGACACGTAATATTCCTAAGAGATATAGATTTCTCGTAAGTGAAACGAATGACATATTACTCATTGAGGATGAGGAACCTCCTGATTATGAAGAAGTTCTGAAAAGTTCAGAAAGGGATAAATGATTAATAGCTATGAAGTTAGAAATAGATTTCATAAAACTAAGTTTGGAACTTGGTGGAATATCCATTTTGATGAGGAAATTAAAGAGTTTGATTTCTCATAAAATTCTAACAAACCCTTTATGTATAAAAAGGTTAGTGGGACTGCGATCATATTCCTGGTATTATATATTGATGACTTATTAATGATAGAAAATGATGTACCTATTCCGCATTCAGTCAAACTATGGTTGGTCAAAAGTACTCTATAAAAGACATAAGAAAAGCAACCTATGTCCTTAGGATTAAGATCCATAGAGATAGATCGAAGAGGTAGCTTAGTCTTTCGCAGTCTACATATATAGACTAGATGCTAAAGTGGTTTAGCATGCTTGAATCCAAGAAAGGTTACATACCCATCAGGCATGGGGTTTACCTTTTGAAGTCTATGTGTCCACAGACAGAAGATGAGAGAATTTACATGAGTAAGATCCTTATGCTTCGGCAATAGAATCTTTCATGTATGCTATGATATGTATGAGGTCCGATGTATCATTTGATTTGAGTGTCATGAGCAGATACAAGTCAAATCCAGGAATGGATCATTGGGCAGTTGTCAAGGTAATCCTTAAGTACTTACAAAGAACTAAGGATGTATTCTTGATATATGGAGATTATGATATGGTTATATGCGGGTATACTAATGCTACCTTAAAGACAGACAAGGATGATTCCAAGTCACGGTATGGGTACATATTCACTTTGAATGGTGGCATAATAAATTGGAAGAGTTTCAAATAAGACACTATTGTGGCTTGTGAAGCAACAAAGGAAGCAGTTTGGAACAGGAAGTTCATTATTGAACTTGGAATGGTTCTAACCATTATTGAAGCATTACTTGCTTACTACAACAACAATAGTGCAATCGTACAGGCGATGAAACCTAGGTCTCATCATCGATCCAAACATGTGTTTCGACGTTATTAATTGATCAGAGAGATCATCAATAGAAGAGAAAATACAAATCGAGAAGATTCCCACCTAAAGGAATCTTACGGATACTTTGACGTAATCTCCACCTCAAAGTAAGTTTGAGGAACACATAGAGGCACGTGGTATTGAATATCATGGCAGTTGGCCTTAAGCTAAATTGGAGTATGTTATATTTGAGAGATGTCCAAAGGCAATCGTCCTTATGATTATACTATTTATTGGATAAATAGCAATTCACTATTTAAGTGCACATTCTCTATATATTTGATTGGATCTTAAACTCATTTACTAAATGTCCACAACACAATTCATAGCATGAAAAAATTTATAATTGGATCATAACTAATGAGCATTTCTACATATACAATTATAAATGTATTGAAATTATTCCTAGTCGATGAATTGATGAGCACGAGCATTATCGATTCTATTAAAATTAGCATGTTTTTAAACTCCTTAATTTACTGAGCAGTTGTTCTTACTGGCTAGAGACATTGGATGTTGAGAGTTAAACATGGATGCTAATTAAAAGTAACTAGTTCATTGGAGTGACCTACCATGAAGACTTCATATGGTTTTATGCATATAGAGACATGTCAATGAAGATCTCAATGCAGCTTAAGTGCGAGTTTCCTTTGACTTGCGGTATTCAAGTCATCTTGGTCATAGAGGTTTATACTTTGACATCTCAAAAAAAATATCTCCAAGGAGGTGTAGACCCGGGATGATTGGGTGTAAGTCGAAGTGCTCGAAGATGTTTGGATAGCCCACAAAGGATTCACCACTCCTTGAAAAAGGAGATGTATACCTTGCGGCTGCTTGTCAAGATTGTTACTTGAAGTTTTTGGCCAAAGCATTACATGTCAAGAGTATGATACTCTTGGACACATATATAGGTAACTTGAATCTACAAGACAAGAAAGCAAACTTAGGCTAGGTGTGACGTAGTCAGCCTAGTGGGGATTGACACACATTGACCATGTCCTAAACTAAGCGGGTATAAGATGGTAAAAGGAACGAGATATGTTTCATTGTAGCTACTGAAGAGTTCAAAAATGATTCTAGAATCAATCATTGATTTTTTGATCAATTAGGGGTCATGATGTACTATTAGGTGTCACTCATGATCGTTCCATAATTAATGGTTAATTATGGATGGTCAACATAGTCGAGAACCTATTGGGTCACATGTACTACAAGTTTCTCCGAAAGACTTAAAACGAGTTTAAGAATTGGATTCTCAGAATAAGAGAAATAAAGTCTGGTTGGACCGGACAAAGGGCAAAGATGATGGAATTCATCTTATGAAGATGAAATGAACTAAATTAGTTTGGTTCTGATGGAAGATATTTTGGCATATAGAAGTGATGATGGGTTTTATCTTATAAAGATGAAATGAACTAAATTGATTTGGTTCTGATTGGAGATGTTTTGGTTATCGAACCAAATGATTTAGTTTTGAACCAAATTGGATTAACTTGGTTTGGTTTTGAATCGAACTTGAGTTAATCGGCATATTAGTTTTGGGTATTTAATGGGTTTTGGATTGAATACAAATCCAATAAGATATTGCATGGGATATAACATTAAGATAGGAATGGATGGTTCAGATTAAATCCTAATGGTTAGGGTTAATCAAGACCATTCATCCTTAATCCATTCAGTTTGCTACAGTAACCGATTTAACTCAGTTCACTACAGTACCTATAATGGAAAAACCTAACCTGGCTGATGCGTTCCTTCGGTCCCACGTGAGAAAGTAAGAAATCACGATTTTAGGGATTGAGTTTTAGGCTTTGGGAATAGGGACTTCTTCTCCACGTGTGAATCGCGAGAGATCAGGATTGAAAGTCGTCGCCTCCTTAGCCATGGTAAGCAATCGGGAAAAACCCTAGTCGTCGCCTAGCGTGATCCCTTTAAGGATCGAGAGCCGCCGCGAATCAAGCTTCTTTTTACTCGCAAATCAAGCTTCTTTTTCCCCGATCAAAAACCCTAGAGCGTCACTGGTTGCTGATTTTGCGCGACCACCTTCTCCCGATCGAGATCCGCCGCTTACTGGTTTGTTCTCTGGTTTTTACAACCCATGAGGGAGATCTTGAGCCACTAACGTCTTCTTCCTCCTTGGGAAAACAAATCTAAGTGCGGCTATTCTTCTCCCCTAATCACGATTTTCCCTTCTTAGGATTGGGATTTCTCCGCATGCGCT
This sequence comes from Curcuma longa, assembly GCF_044706935.1. Taxonomy (NCBI): domain Eukaryota; kingdom Viridiplantae; phylum Streptophyta; class Magnoliopsida; order Zingiberales; family Zingiberaceae; genus Curcuma; species Curcuma longa. Next base: position 5,451,850 of record NC_133861.1, read on the forward strand.
CGCCACTTCTTTTGGGGTTCTCCCGATTGGAAAAACCCTAATGAAGTCGGTTGCCTTCTCCTATTAGGCTTCTCCCAAGCTCGTGGGTCGTTGCTAAGTTCCAGACACTAGCCACCGGGGAGTAGGGAACACCAATTGGCATGGGACACCGACAACCTAGTGTACCCTGTGGACAACAACCACTAGAGAAAAAATTTCCAATTGGAGCTCTTGTGAAGAGCTGTCCGATTGCTGCCGACCACCGAAGCATTCCTCCGTTGCTGAAAACTATTTTCAACCATAGGAGAAGTCATCTCCCTACTGTCGAGGTTTGCCACTAGCACAAGCTTTCAGATTTTATTTCATCTTTGTCGAAAAGGATTCTGATCATTTGTCCTTTATCGGTGGTTATAGGTTGACTATTGAAAACTACATCAAGAATATGATTGCCAATGATAGTTAGAAAATCCTAAAAAATTTATTGCAATAAGTGTTATTGCATATTTTCAATATTGGGGTTCTCTCTCGTACCGATCATAATCGATCGTCGACTAGTACCGAATACGGCAACACGACTCATGGCTTTGAGAAGCCGTCTTGGCGTGGATCATCGGAAGAAGCGGAGCTTTCACAGAGCCGCTCGATTGATGTCATTCCCGCTCAATGTCATACGTCAGGTATACCTACAATAAATTATTATTCTAAAAATTTTAATTTTCAATTATGTCATGTACATGTTGTATTCTACATACGTGTGTTGCGAGTGTCAAAATGATTAGTTTTAATTATTGTCTTTTCTTCTGTTGTGCACGTTTGTGAAACATGTAAATACGCGCAACGCACCAGGCCGAACCTAACAATGCCTAACATCTGATTAATCATGACCTATTAGGACTTCTCTTGTCTCTAAGTGTCTGGTCAATCGTGACCCACTTAGACTTTTCAACTCATGTCAAGTGTCCGATCCTCCATGCCCTACTACTTTCCGTTTCGTGCCAATTGTTTGATCCTCCATGACCCACTTGGACTTCCTCATACATGTTAAATGCCCGATCAACCATGATCCACTTGGACTTTTCATCTTATGTCAATTATCTGGTCCTTCATGATTCACTTTGACTTTTTATCTCATGCCAAGTGTCTAGTCACTGTAACCTATTTGGTCTTTTCCACTGTCAAGTATTCAGTCAACCTTGACCTACATGACTCTTCTTCACAGTCAAGTATCTAATCAACCATGACCTACTTGATATCTAACTAACATATTAATCAAACATCGAAATCTAACTCCAGTCAAATCGAGCTTGGCCACTCTGGTCAACTTTGACCTGAGGTCGATTGCACCAATAATAATCCCCTTTTTGATATTTGATAATATATTTAAGTTAGGTCAACTCATTAGCCCAACTTTCTTCTCATATTAAAGCATGAATGAGGGTTTCCCAACTTAAACCCTATATTCTCCTCTTTTGACACACATCCAAAATCTTTTCTCAAAATTCATTCATCTTATCCAATCCAATCCTCTCATATGAAAGTTACTCACCTTCCATTTCATCCAATGCTCAACCTAGATCTACAATTCTTTAATTATCTCCTCAATTCATCAAATCTCCCCCTTTCATATCCAATTCATGCTTTAAGGTAGACCTCCCTCTCAAAACATGCTCCAACTTTAATCATTGCACCAATAATGATTTGGGGTTCCTAAACTTTTAGGAAGTTTCAAAATCTAAGTCATAAGGATGAAAATTCAACCTTGAATCTAAACCTCCTCCTTAATTTCTCATCTTTCCCTTTTTAACATCCTTTTCTCCTTTTCTTTAAGAAAAAAATCTCTTTGAATATTTATCTAAGTATATAAGAGGGTTAAGGATAGTTAAATTATCTAATAGTGAGCTTAACCGACTGAAATAAACTAATTTCAACAAAAACTCACTATATTAATTGATTGCTTAATTGAAAACTACAATTTTAATTTTCAGACCAAAATTTAAAAATTCATATGTAATTCTATAATTTTTAAAAAATAATAAAATTTCATATAGATATTACTTATGCCAAATACTATTAAGAAAAATTAATTTTCTATGAAAATATATCTTATTTTCAAAGAATAATATAAAGTTGAAAATCATTGAAAACTTCAATATTTTATCTAACTTTTTATCAAACTAATCAATGATGATTCCTATTAACAAATAAACTTCACCAAAATTTTTCAAAATACTTTTAAAATCAATTTTTAACCATGATCTATAGGCTAAATGCCCATGACTTGCACATTAACTTTCTCCATAATTATTCATGTAAAATCCATTTGGATTTAATGAAACTAAAGTTTATTTTGATACATCAAATTGCATCTAGTTCATCATCCTAACATTTCATTTGTGTCTAATGTGTCTCAATACATACATAAGTCATCCTATATTCTTTATGAGATGTAAAGTTATTTTTTCCCTAAAACTAATAGTCATGCATCTCTATCTAGGCATTTTCAAATTGACTATCCTACCTAGGATGTTAACCCATGCTATTTTTGTCTTTAATTATAAATAATTAAAATAATGCATGTAAGTGAGCATACATCAAATGCATAACTTTAATAATAAATCTATCATAGCCTGAATGATGCATGTATGATATGACAAATATAATTTTTCATGATAATATGAATGTATGATATGATGTCATGGGATGTGATAGAGCACATAAAGCATGGTAAATATTGTAGCATGAAAATATCTAAATTTAAAAATTTAAACATCATCGTCTAATTATTATGTCAAAAACATAATTTAACATTAGCGGCCCTATCTCCCTCGAATGTGTCAAAAATTCACACTTGACACACTTTATAATTCTATCCTATTTTGCCAATTTTGATCAATTTAAGAACTCAATTTTGATTGGCAAACTATAGAAATCTTCCAAGATAAGATTTAAATTTTTATTTTCAAGATATCACAATACATTTAAAATGCCCTAAAATATCACCTTTACTATGGTTTGATTAACTACCCTTCCAATTAAGGTTGACACATCCTATATTCATCTAGTGTGAAGAGATCACACTCTTAGGATATCTATTAGAGCTCCTTGAGTGCACTAGGTAGTCATTAAGGATAACTTCCTTAGATACCTTCCTAATGACTTTCCTAGGCTTCTTAGAAGTCTTAGTCATGCTAGTCTCCTCAATGTCAACATTAGAGATAATCTCCCTTGTAACCTTGACTTGACTGTTAGACCTAGGATTAGTTCCATAACTATATAAAACTCTATGATAAGATGATACATTCTCCTTGGCCTTAGACTTATGACCCAAATTTTTATTGTTTTTTAATGGTTCTTGCCTACCTAACTCTCGATTTTTCTTTTTAGACCCTTTAACCTCATTTGTCCTTGATCAAACCTCAAAACTTGATTTTCAATTCTCAAATCTTGAAGTTTTGATTTTTCATGATTAACTTGATTATGTCTCTTTCTAGGCATGTCTAAAATTCTTTAGGTTATTGTCTAAATTCTTTTCCACCTTTTCCTTAAGTGGGGTAGTTCTAGTATGATATAATCTATAATTGTCCTTAGAATTATCATGCTACCTATATTCATGATAATAAACACTATATTCATAAAATTTAAGTGTAGCATGCTTTTTATCATTATATGGAGAAATTTCATTACGAAATCATATCTTAAATTTTACTTTAGGAGCTCCCCTAAACTTGAGCTTCCTCCTTTATTCTTACTCGAATGTCTCCCCCTTGGACATTGAATTTGGTAGTGTCCATTTTGATTGCAAATGAAGCACACAATGTGCTCTTTGCCTTTTGGTACCACGAGGTCGACTTCTTTGGCTTCTTCTTTTCCTTGAGTGTCGTTTGAGTCTTTTTCTTAATCAATTTTGGACACTTACTTTTACAGTGTTCTTTTTCTCTACACTCAAAATAAATGATATGAGTTTAGCTTTATGAATTGAACCTGTTAAACCTCTTCTTTAATCAAAATAAATTGAAGAGTGACACATGGTTCCTCCTCGCAGACTACGGAAGTTGAGGGTTTCTCTCGTTTCAGTGCCAATGAGTTCTCCCCCTCAATCCTTCAGATGGATGCTTCTTCAATTTCCTACTAGGATGTTGAGCATTTATAACCAATAATTTAATAAATTATTTTGATTCATTTCTCGATGTTTTAATCCACTTCATATGATTTATTCGCATTATTTATCATGTTTTAAGTGTATAGTCTATTTTGAACTCATTATGATATTTCTCTATATTATGGTATTAATTCTTAAAATGTTAATTTTATTTTATAGGAAATTAAGATGAGTCATAGACTCGAATTGAACTTAATCAATTTTAGCCTAATGAGTTCATCAAGAAGAAGCTCTGTTCATTTTGGTCCGGTTCATCATCCAAAAGCTGGTTCACATCCTCAAGCAACATAGTTCAATTTGAAATTTGGTACGAGCTCAGTTGGATTTGGCTTACACTTGGAGAGATTGAATTCATCAAACCCAATCAAAGGGGTTCACTTCTTAATGGATCAAATCTGGATCCAATAAGGGTATCTCATCAATCCGGATCAAAAAAGCCCAAATATGATATCCTAATTGGGATCGGCGACTAATCTCTTCCTCTTCTCTTCCTCTTCCTCTCGAACGCGCGACTTCTCCACCACCGAAGCCACCTCCACCGGAGATCAATCCACCGAGGTAAAGGGTTCTCCTCCCTCAACCATCTCCGGTAAGGGGATTTTCTTCCCTATCCTTATCTCCCTCAACCAAATAGAATCGTGACCTCTCCCTCCCCTAACACCAACCTCAGCTGCGGCATCCTGCTCCTTCTCATCCAGATCTGATCTCCTCCACCAACCGACCTCGAGAGAGGAAAGGGGTTTTCCCTTCCTCGTCGGTTCGTCGCTATCTCATCCATTCGAAGCTCCATCACAGCCCCTTCCAAATTTCGGGATAGCACCAGCATCTTCCTCCTCCAATCAACCATCATCCACAGCCCATTCCAAGTTCCGGACAGCAGCCTTTACATCCGAACAGCCGCTCAATCGTCAACGCCTCAATCCGCAAGCTTGGTTTAATCTCTATGACGTGTTGATTTGTTCTTGGTTGATCTTCATGTTGAATGTGTTGATTTGTTCTTGGTTGATCTTCATGTTTGAATAATTGTAATTGATTTTAGTCTCATGCTTAAGTCTTCATGCATTTGGTTAGAATTGATTGACGCTTGTTATGTGTTTGATGAAATTCCCCTTACGGTTCTATTGTCTTGGTTGATGCAATTTAGGGTGTTTAATTTCCATATTATTAGTTAGCATTTAATTGGTTGTTACGTTGCTATTCCGTTGGATCGTTAGATGCTTGTAGGATAGGTTTAATGTCTTGCTTAAGTTTAGATTAGATTAGATTTGTTTAATGGTATAGGTTTCATTGAATGTTATGTGTTTTCCTTAATTCATTGCAATTATAGTTTGGTTAAATTAGGATGTCTTTCAATTATTAGTCTTAAAATCGAATTAAAACTCAAACTTCATTTTCAAATAAATTGATCCTAAGATTTATCCTACCAGTTACATTACTTGAAAGACGATTTAAGTTATCATATACTGCATTAATGTAGAGGGGTTTCGATAATAATTGAATTGTAATTGTGTCACAATAATACGGTCTTATCAAGCATCTCTCAAAAGTCCTCTTTCTCTAGTGTCAATGAGTCTCCTTCCTTGGGTTCATGTTGACTTTGCATTGAGATTTGATCTTCATGAAGTTTTGCAAGCTTATTCCATAGAGCATTTGTATCTTGATGCACAAGACATTGTTACATAAATTATTTGCTAATAAATGTTTTACCTTATCATTTACCTTAAATTTTTGAACTTGCTCCTTAGTAAATTTGCTCCTCCGAAGAAATCTTTCTTTATGTCTCAAGCTTCAAATCCTTCCATCAAAGCAAACCATTGCTCTATGTTTATCATCAAGAAGTTTTTCATTCTTTATTTCCAATGATCGAAGCCTCCTAATCCAAAAGGTGGAGGTACTCAAGTATCATATTCAAATCCATCTCGAGGATCCATTAGAAGTCGAGCTCCTTTAATGATTAGTCCTTTGACTTGTTGATATTGTAGGCTCAAAATTTTAGCTTCTTAATCCTCTTGTTTTGTTCTCTTTCCGATAGTTACTTCGATAAAGAGCAATCATGCTCTAATACCACTTGTTAGGATCTTGCGAGCTAGAGATGAGTGAATAGCTTCAATCACTTTCTTGTGCTCGATTTCATGCTCGTTTATAAAATGTTAATGTGCAACTGAAAATAAAAGCGTAAAATAAAACACAACATAAATCGATTTATTTAATTCACCACCTCCCAAGGTGTCTACTCCATGACCTAGTCCTAACAATCTACCACCACTAAATCTTCTCCTTTATGGATACCTTTCGCAGATGGAGAAGTCTTTTACAACACTTGTTGTTTACAAGCAATACAAAACAAAACAAAGAACTAAATACAAATCATAGTAAAAACATTATACAATTTGAGAGAACTTTTTTTTGGATCCTTTTGTTGCTTGGAATTATTTTTTATTGATTTAGAAATGCAGCAACATTTCACTCTCAAACCCCCAAGAATCAACCCTTTCGATTTATCTCAAAATCCTCTTTTATAGGTTGCATTTGGGTTGATTTCCACCTAGCAATCGATTGCTTACCTTTACCAATCAATTGTCACATCGAATCCAACCGTTTAAACCTGCAAAATGACTCTTTTTTTTACTTAACCAATCAATTGCACCAATTGATAAGCACCCCCCAATCGAAATGGTCAATTGATTCTGCAACATTCTATTTACTAGCCACCTTCTACCAATCGATTGCACCCAATCGATTACTTTTGCTCAAGTAGTAAACCCCCTTTAAATCATCAATTATGGATTAGGGTTTACCAATCAATTGATGAACCTCATCAATCGATTGATCACGCAACAAGTCCCATTTTCGGGATTTAGGGTTTACCAATCGATTGCTACTTCCTATCAATCGATTGCTAATCTTAATTTTAGCCTTTTCAAGGATGAAATCGCGTTTTGCTTGGTATCCGATTGACCTCACCCAATCAAGTCTTCCTTTGCTCAACATCTAGTCACCCTTGACCTGTTGAGACTTTCTCTTGTCCAAAATTTGATCAAACTTGACCTATTGGAACTCAACAATGCCAAACATCTGATCTTCTTTGATCTATTTGGACTTCTCGTCCCATGCCTAACATTAGGTCAATCATGTTCTGTTAGAACTTCTCTCATCGCTAAATGTCATGTTAACCATAATTTACTTAGACTTTTCATCTTCTGCCAAGTGTCCAATCCTCCATTATCCACTTGGACTTTCCGTCTCGTGCCAAGTGTCTAGTCCTCAATTACTTGCTTAGACTTTTCGTCTCATACCAAGTGTCTGGTCCTCTATGATCCACTTGGACTTCTTTTATATAGCAAGTGTTCAGTCAATCGTGACTTACTTGGATTTTTTATCTTGTACTAAGTGTGCAATCCTCCATGATCTACTTGGACTTTTCATCTCATGTCAAGTGTCCGATCAATTGTGACCCACTTGGACTCTTCTTCATAGTCAAGTAACTAATCAACCTTGACCTACTTGATATCTAACTAACATATTGGTCAAACATCAAAATCCAACTTTAGTTAAATTGAGCTTGGTCACCCTAGTCGACATTAAGCTAAGGTTGATTGCACCAACATTGAATTCAACAAACTCCATCTTTGATAGAAATCTCTATCATTTTTCTTATAATTAATTTACACTAAGCAAATTGATCTTTAAATCTAGCATAAAAAGAATATTTAAAATAGTATAAGTAGAATTCTCTTTCACTTGGATTGTTACCTTTTCTTTTCTCATAATAGAAATTGTTAAGTTGTCACCAAATTTGACAAAACTATGAACGGATTCATCAATGTAAAAAAAAATGTCTATTCTCTCCACACATGAGGTTGCAGTAGTCTATATCTAAATACCACATATTTTGTTAAATTTTTTTTTATCGTGATATGCCATCAAAAGAGACACATCTTCTTCTTTTTCAACAAAGTTAGTTTGATCTCCACTTTATTTCTTTAAATTAGTATAATATTTTGATTTATAATTGTCATACCAATGACATTTGTAGCATTTAACATTGCACTTATTGTTGACTTTGTTCTATTAGTTATTGATTGATAACCTCCATATCATCTATCTCTTCTTGAAAATAACTCTCTTTATGTTGATTTTGTTGTTAGTTCCCACAATCATTGTTGTTTCTACCTCCTCCTTTTCCTCATCCTCTATCACCTCTACCATTTATAGAGTGATTTTCTAATAAAGCTTTCAGTGCTTGCTCCTCTTTTCGTATTGATTAATTTTTTGCTCATGAACCAATAATGACATTTGTAATTCATTAAATGAAAGTATACTTACATCAATCGCTTCTTTTGATAGAGTAGAAAATAAATTTAAAATTTGATATCATAGATCAAAGAATTTTCTTGACAATGACAATATCCTTTTCCTTATCGCCAAGGATTTGCATTTTATTGTTGATTGTCATCGCTCTTGAAAAATAATCTGTAATTGATTCCCCTTATTTCATCCGAAGCATTTCAAACTTTGAACGAAATGCTTAAAGTTACTACCTCTTAACCATTGTTGTACCTTGGTACTTCTTCATGGAATCCTAGATGTCTTTGGCGATATCCTTGTAGATAATGGTTTCCAAGATTGAACGATCAATAGCTTGGAAGAGCTAATTCTTTATTTTAAGATCCTTCAATTTCAACACCTCATGCTCCATCTTTTGCGCATTTATTAGCGCAATACCTTCTACTAGTTCTGGTACTCTAGAAACCACGATCGTCCAATATCTTTGGACCTTAAGAAATTCTCCATAAGCATACTCCAATGGTCATAGCAACCATCGAGCAAAGTATAGCTAGTTGTACAAAACTTTCGAAAGTCATGACTCTACTCAAACTTAGCTCTAATACCACGGTTAAAAATCAAAGAGTTTTACATAATATTAGAAGGTTGAGGATAGATAAGGAGGATAACATAAATTTTCTCAATGTGTTTAGTTGATAAACAATAGCTAGTTTATAAGCTAATACATAATCCACTAATTCCTTAATTGTAGCATGCTAACTCCTCAACATTAACTATTAACTCTGACATTATCTAGTAACTGAACTATATATCTACTACTTTAAATACATTGAATATAGACGACTTTCTATCACTACTTATTATCACAACTAATTAAAATTTGATAATTTTTTATCATTATCATCACTAATTATCAATTCATCAATCTATTAACCCTAACTTGCTAAATATGTCAACATTAACTTTATATTAAATTTTATCAACAATTTGAGAATAGTAGGGAATATGATAAAGAAAAAATACTTTTTTCTCATATTTCTTTCATAACCATTGTAAAAGAAATCTAAAGTAATTAGATTTTTTTACATTAAATAAATTATTACATTTTCTAAATATATAATACATTTCATAGAAAACTCAATTCAATAAATTTTTAAATTAATTTAATTAACCACGATATAATTCAATCCATAATTTAATTGAATCAAAATCATTTTTGTTTCTTTCCAAAATAAAATTTTAACCATTGTAGATAACTTTTTTTTATAGTAAACATATAACTACATATAGCAAGTTTAAATAGTACAATTATATGTCAAAATATGTAAATTTTTCTTAAAGTTTCATATTTATATGAATCAGTAAAACTTTGATTCAATAGATTCAGTTCGATCAAACTAAATTAATTTAAAATTTTTGATTCAGTTTATTCAATATAATTCAATCCATAATTTAATTGAATCAAAAATATTTTTGTTTCTTTCCAAAATAAAATTTTAACCATTGTAGATAACTTTTTTTTTATAGTAAACATATAACTACATATCGCAAGTTTAAATAGTACAATTATATGTCAAAATATTTAAATTTTTCTTAAAATTTTATATTTATATGAATCAGTAAAACTTTGATTCAATAGATTCAGTTCGATCAAACTAAATTAATTTAAAATTTTTGATTCAGTTTATTCAAAAATTTTATTTTTTAAAAAAAAATATTAATTATTTGGTTAAATCAATTTGGTTTGATTTTAAATTTAAAAATTAATTAAATTAATTTTTTAATAAATAATAAAAATATTAAATATTTTAATATTTTATTAAATTGATTAAAATTTTTAATATTTTTAATTTTTTTAAAAAATAATTAATTCGGTCTATACCTAAATTAATCAATTTTATAACGATTTGATTTATTAAATTTTAAATGTAAAATTCAATCGATTGAATTGATTAAAAAATAAATTAATTTTATTTTAAATAATTCAGTTCAATGAATTCAATTATAATGAAATGCTCACTGGTAGAATTATATTGATAGACTTCGGATATTCAATGAAGTAATAAATAGATAAATACTGAAGTAGATGCACATGAAGTAAAATAGTCTTTTGTTACTTTACATTAAAATCAAAGATGTATCCAATAAAAAATTGAAGTCTTTCGTCAATCTAAGAATATGTAATCGGTGTGAAATTAGATTGATTCCGAAGTAAAAAGACTCTTTTACTTCATCAATTCCATAAAAATACTAAAGGATTTGATCATATATAACTTCACATGTTACATTGATTGATAAAGCAAGTTATTTATATGACTTCACATGTTACATTGGTTGATGAAGTAAGTTATTTATACGACTTCACAGTTTTTATTTTATAGTGCAATAAATGTTTGCTTTTACTTCTACACAATTTGGCTTGATCGAAGTTTTTTTTGTTGTATTACTTCTTCGTTGTGTAGACGTAATAAAACATATTTTACTACAGCAAAAATTTTATGAAAATTGAACAAATATACCACAAATATCTATAAAATTAAAAATGAAGTCCTGACTCAATCATCATAAAAAAGAAATTCACTTTCTTCTCTAACTATTAATCTTCATCTAACACTATTGATTTTATGTACCGCATTATATAATATCCATGTTTAACCAACTTCACTCAAAAGTGCATCTATAAATATCTAAACATAACTTAAAATTTTATATCACAACATACACTACCCTTAGGCACCTTCGAAACTTCATTAACTTCTTACTTTATCCTTGTAAAAAGTACAATGTTAATCACTTGGGTTTAGATTTTGTTTCAACCAAACAACAGTAAACAAACCAAAAATGTAATTAGACTTATGACCTTAGATATAGAAGTTTCAGAAATATTAACAGAAGTTTGAGGCTTAATGCAAAATGACTCAATAATCATAAAAAAGAAATTCACTTTCTTCTCTAACTATTAATCTTCATCTAACACTATTGATTTTATGTACCGCATTATATAATATCCACATTCAATACCACCACTTTAGTTTAGATTACCCTAATGAAATTGAAAAGATAATGCAATTAGTCACAATCCAAATAATAAGAACTATCAATTGATATTTAAATACATATTCATAATACATACCATCAATTATTTAAAACCTGATCCATTTGAAATACCCCTCGAGGCATTATACATCTTGACCCCATTATATTGTAAAAAATAAAAAGTTATTTTTTTATATTTGTAACTGAATGCATTCACAATCAGCATAATCTATTACCTACTTGATCACAATAATTTTTCAAGCATCGTCTTGGTTCCTATTACCTATACAATCCAATAAATATATCATATTCTTTTCATCATTTATGATAGTCAAGATCCAATGATATCTGCATAAATGACAAAATAGCATTGACTAGTATATAGTAGGAATCAATAAATAATTAAAATCTTACCCATTGTTGTATTCAATGCTTTCAACTGAGCAGTAATATATTGTGATAATTTACTACAATCTTTGGGCACACCGCATGTAGGTATGTCACTAAAATCTGCAAATGAGACCTATCCAGTCCTATTTTCTTCCTTCAAATATTAATAGAGGTAACTACACTCAAATAAAAAAAAAAACTCGGTTTGAAATATTTCACAACATCGATTTCAACAAAATATAGACAAATGTAGAAAAGTTCCATAAATCTGAAGATATTACAGTAAATAAACAAAAGTTAAAATATACTACATGTACTTTAAAATATAAAATCCATGAAACTTCAATAGGAATGACAACAATCTATTATTTATTATCAAGAGAAGAGTTATACTAAACTATAAACGGCAAGAATTTTAATTGCACATATTAACCATAATTTTATCAATCATTAAAGATGCATGCAAAAGAATAGGGACAGGAGCACGACAAGAGTAGGGGTCAGGGATAGAGTAAGGGTGAGTATTCGGTTAAAATCGAATCGAATCGAACCGAATTAATCGAAAATCGAATAAATCGATTTTTTTTAACCAACCGAACCGACCGAATTTCCCAATAAAAATCGAACAAATCGAACCGATATTTTATCGGTTAATTCAGTTTTCGACCGAATTAACCGAATTAACCAAATTTTTTTAAATATTATAAAAATTTTATTAATAAATTAGAGATTGGTAAATTTATTTACTTAAAATTTATAAATTATTTTTTTAATTTAATTAATTCGGTTTATTCGGTTTAACCGAATAAGAAAATTTAAAATCGAAACCGAACCGAATTAACCGAATTAACCGATTTTTTTAAAAAAAAAACCGAACTTCCGAAATAACCGAACCGAATTAAAAATTCGGTTCGATCAGTTTTTGATCGATTTATTCGGTTTAACCGAATTTTTGCTCACCCCTACATAGGAGGAGAAATATATATTTGATCTTCACAAAAACTAGATAATCTTTTCCATGAAATAACTCTTGCTAGCTCAATTATCTATATTTGATGTTCAAAAGCAAAAAACGGCACTAAAATCAAAGAAAATTTTAAGTCATCACCATTAAAATTAGAAACTAACGATTGAAACAAGGATTTAAACAATTTGAAAATTTCCTCTTGCATTTCCAACCATTGCTATGTTGCAAAATTTCTAAAAAATCCTTGCACCGCTGCACAAGAACACCACATCCATCACTCAATATTCCATAAACTCGAAATGAATACCTAAAATGGGACTAAAATCGAAGCTTAAACTTAATCGACTTCCACTCACCTTTCGAAATGAATTCAAAAATCACGTCCTAAGGCTAGATTGAAACTAAAACAACTTAAAATGAAGATTTCCACTGACAAGAATGCACGAAGGAAATGACGGGATTGAGTTTAAACACTAAATTGATACAAAATAGACCTAGGGCTTTCAAATAAAAGCATTGTTGCGGCATTTACGACAACAATGGAATGTCAGAGATGAAAAATCGATGGCCTAAGATTTTAACAAAATGGAGATTGATTGTTTCATTTTTATTGAGTGGAAAAATATTAAACCGTAAAGAGAAAAATATTTTGGCATGTTCAACTTATTACTTCTACACTTAAAATTAATTATAAATTTAATTTTGTAACTTATTTCTTCACCAAATAAATATTACGAAGTAAAATATCATTTAAAAATAAAAGTGAAATGAAATAAAAATAGTATTTTACTGTTTTATTTTATAATTGAAATTAATTATTATATATTATTTCATAATTAAGACATCAATCAAATTGATCGGTTTTAGGAGGAGATCCATTTCTTTTTTAAACAAATGTTATATTTTAATCATTGAAAAATAATCAGATAAATGAGTTCTTTTCCACCAAAATAGCAGATCTATCCATGGTAAAAAAGAAAATTATATTAGATCAATTTTACAATCCATATCCATTCCTATCTAATTTAGTTGATTTCTTTAAACCCTAATCAAATCAGTTCACTACAAAATAATCACATTTAACGACTAAAATTTCAATTGTTAATTGATCATTAAACCCATTTAGTGATCGAATAGTAACTGAAAAAAATTAATAAAAAATTTCATGATAATTCGATTTATCGACCAAAATCTAATTCGATTGCTAAATAGCAACCTAATTATAGCATTCGGTCACTAATTTTAAAGACCAAAATCTAATTTTATAGCTAAAATTAGCGAAACCGCTAAAATTAGCGACGAATACTATTTCGGTCACTAAAATTAGTGACCGAATTAGATTTTGGTCGTCAATTTCATTGTTAATATTTTAAAAAAATCCGAATTATTTCGGTCACTAAAATTAGTGACCGAATTAGATTTTGGTCATCAATTTCATTGTTAATATTTTAAAATTTTCACCCGTATCACTCTATTTTTCTATTTTATATTTTTACAAATTCTACTAGTAGTTGATCGGTTCTAGGACGAGATCCGTTTCTTTTTAAAACAAATGTTATATTTTAATCATTGAAAAATAATCAGATAAATGAGTTCTTTTCCACCAAATAGAAGATCTATTCAAGGTAAAAAAGAAAATCATATTAGATCAATTTTACAATCCATATCCATGCTTATCTAATTTAGTTGATTTCTTTAAACCTTAATCAAATCAATTCACTACAAAAATAATCACATTTAACGACTAAAATTTCAATCGTTAATCGGTCATTAAACTCGTTTAGTGATCGAATAGTGACCAGAAAAAATTAATAAAAATTTCATCATAATTCGATTTATCGATTAAAATCTAATTCAGTCGATAAATAGCAACCGAAATAGCATTCGATCACTAATTTTAGTGGCCAAAATAGAATTTGGTCGCTAATTTTAACGATCCAAAATCTAATTCTATCACTAAAATTAGCGATTGAATGCTATTTCGGTCACTAAAATTAACGATCGAATTAGATTTTGATCGCTAATTTTATTGTTAATATTTTAAAATTTTCACCAGTATCACTCTATTTTTCTATTTTATATTTTATTTACATACAATCCATATTTACAATTTACATTCAAAATACATATAACAAACTTATCATATACACAAACCATATCAAATAATTTAATAAAATAATATAAAATAACTAAATTAGTCATCATCCAAATGATACAATATATATCTAAACGATACAAATAATATACAAACCATACAATCAATATCCAAATGATATTCTACGATGCAATAAATATCTAAATGATAAAAATATGTCATCATCCAATCCTGCATCAAATAAAACCAATGAAAACATAATTAGTTTACCATATAATAAATATCCAAATGATAAAAATATTATCCATAACTAAATTAGTCTACCATACAAACCATATCAAAATGATATAGACGCTAAAAACATGAGAGAATCAAAACGTATATTGTACTCTATTATGAATGAAGGGAGGTTGTCACATAATCAATGATCTCCTTTAAAGGGATTACTTCTAATAAACCTAACGCTCCAAGAGGGGCTCTAAAAACATGATAAGTGGGAGGATAATAATGTTGCAATGATATTCTTTAACTTTGAGAGGTCTATTACATGGTGCATATATAGGGCTCATCACATACTAAACACAAAACACTATATGTGAGGCTAAATCACTTAACACCAATAACTAATAACGTTATCAAAAGTTGCTACAAATTATATGCAAGTACTTTTCTTTCAGTTTTAAATTAGTAACTAATTTAATAAATAGCAATTATTGTTAATCTTTTCAACATGAAATTAAATTTGATGAACTAACCAAACACATCATAAATAGATAACACATCGGAGGAGTGCATCTAAAATAGACTTCATGTAACACCAGCGGACCTAACAACATAACAAAGTTTGCATTAGTGGAATAAGAATTAAATCAAATCAAATAAAATATAAAATTAATAATATCATACAGGTGAAATATTGAATCTAAAATTGTAGCCAACTTCATGATTTAAGAAAGATCAAGTACCATCTAAGAATCAAGCAACAATGGTGATCATCAAATCCAACTATTATTAACTATCAATCTATGCTACCAAAATCAATTGTTGGTGATCAAAATGCATCAACATATTTGTATCCCTCATGGGCACAAATATTTTCACTAGTTCTTGAAGTGAGGTTCCCTCCATGCACACTTAGTTAATCACTTCATGCGATTTCAACTCTCAACAGTTTGATCGATAATTTTTGGCATTAATTGTGCAATTAATACAAAGCCATTCTTTATAAATGTTGATGTGCCAAACGGACCAAGCCAAATGAGGGGTAGCACTGTCTAATCCAACAAGACAAGACCATTCTTTATAAATATAACCATTGCTATCCCAACGGAGGGCTCCCTCGCTCGTAGGATTATTCACATTTCTGAAATTGCACTAGCTTATTTGATTGGGTCCGTGACACCGGATGGAATAGTGATTATTTTGAAGGCGGAAGATTAGAGGAGAATTGAGAAGGGATCAAGATCGAGAAATTAAAAAAAAACGAATAGAAAAGCTGCCGACGACGCCGTTCTAGGTTTTTTGTCCAAAAAGAAAAAAAAATATTAATCAATCAAATTAGCCGTAAACGGCTAAACACGCCTATAAATAGGTCATAAACCAAAACTCTAGCCTGACAAAGTCAAAAATACCAAAAAAAATTATAAATAAAAAATTACTATAAATAATAAAAAAATAACTTCGAAGGCGCGGACGGAGCACTAACCGATGTCGGAAGGGGGCGAAAGTGGGCTGGTACGGATTTTATCCAATACCGAATAAAGGTCTCTAAAAGAGCTTTAAAACGCATCCGACTGTGCCTCGTTCTAATTCCCAAATCAAAAATTATAACTCGTTGAAGTTCGACTCCTCATGTATTACCCCTGCATCAGTCCGTGCCTTAGAAGGCTTGTTGGTACCTCTATATATATACATGCCCTACCACCTCCTTCCATTCCACGTCCAAAACCACCTCTACATAAGGAAAAGAAGTCCAAGACAGTATCAGGATTCAAGTAGGAACAGCTTGGCAATTTTTTTTGTCAAGATCAACCAACATTAGTAAGTGACATTAGTGAGCCCATTTGCAAAGACAATTCAAGCCCTTCAAGTCCTTACATATAATGTCTATGGTCAAAGGGTTTGAAGTTAAACTGATTGTATGTTGCATAAAATACGTACATAGACATTGCAAAAGACAAGAGAACGTTATCAACCTTGTGTGAGAGATTGTCATCCTATGGGAATGTGCTTTTTGTTGTTTCTCTTTGTTCATAGTGAGATATTCCTCCTCTGGCATTAACTATATCTGACTCAAGGATTCCAAGCGAGTTCTTACGTTTGTGTTGTTTTCGCTCTCTAGATGTCTATGGATTATATTATCATAGTTCGGTAACAGTCATTCTTGAGGTAGCCAAGCACAAAATGTTATTGCACTTTTTTTTTTTATATAAAAAGGTTGTATCGTGCAATAGCCACTAAGCTGTCATAACTTGAAAGACAAGTTACCAAGGAATATTGTCAAAATGAACAATAAATGCCCAATTTCTGTCTGGAACAATTAATTACAATTGGAACAACATATGACCTAATTATGTGTCAAGACTAGTACTATCTATGCACTCAATCATTGCACTCTCTCATGTTGGCAAATTACATGCTAAATTATTTGTCCATCATTGCACCCTCCAATATGATTGTTTCAAGAAAGATATATTTAGATGATAAATTACTTGTCCATTATTGTACCACCAACACAACCATTGCAAGAGAAATAAATTCAGAAGGTAAATTACATCATGGTAAGCAAGAGAACCATACAAATATATACAAGATAATTCTATAAAAAATTTGATGAGAAAAGATTTAGCTATCAATTATTCATCATAAAAGTTCTAGAGTAGGTACAGCTAACACTTGGATGTAAACTAACTTTTTTCATAGCCTAGAAATAAATGAGAGCGAAAATTTTAAATTTAGCTGTCATATGATTAACTAGATGAAATTGTTCTCAAAGCTGACCTTTGCAAAAGTACTATTCACTACAAAAAATAAGCAAGTCATTATAGTTTTGCAAGGAACCCATTGGAATAGTTTTGTGCAGACAAGAATGTGTGGATAAAACATCTTATAGATCATTGAGCAGAAACCAAATATGAATTGTATAACAGCAGTAACTAAAAGAGATACACTTCACAAGTTACATTTATTTCCTGATGCAACATGATAAAAATGTATTAAAAAAATAAAAAGAAAAAAGGAATCCAGGTAACCAAATAGCTGACCTTTAAAAACTAATTTCAAACATATAGAAAAGACATATTCAAAAGAAAATTTTCATAGGCATCATAAATAATTTGCACATGAAATCCAACAAATATATTGATCAAACTTGATATAATCTAATCAACCTTGACCTATTTGATATCTAACAAATATATTGATCAAACTTGATATAATCTAATCAACCTTGACCTATTTGATATCCAACTAATATATTGATCAAACATTAAAATCCAACTTGAATCAAATCAAGCTAGATCACCTTGGTCAACATTGACCTAAGGTCGATTGTACCAATTATGAATTCGATAAACTCCACCTTTGATAGAAATCTAATATCATTTTTCTTATAATTAATTTACACTAAGCAAATTGCTCTTTAAATCTAGCACAAAAAGAATATTTAAAATAGTACGAGTAGAATTCTCTTTCACTTGGATTGTTACCTTTTCTTTTTCCATAACAGAAATTATGGAGTTGTCGTCAAATTTGACAAAAATATGAAAGAATTCATCTAAGTCCAAAAAAAAATCTATTCTCTACACACGTGGTTGTTGTAGCCTATATCGAAATACCATATATTTTGTTAAGTTTTCTTTTTCTCGTGATATATCATCAAAAAGACACATCTTCTTTTTCAGCAAAGTTAGTCTGATCTCCATATTATTTCTTTAAATTAGTATAATATTTTGATTTATAATGGGCATACCTATGACATTTTTAGCATTTAGCGTTGCACTTATTGTTGGCTTTGTTCATTGATTGATAGCCTCCATGTCATCGATCTCTTCTTTGAAAATAACTCTCTTTATGTTGATTTTGTTGTTGGTTCCCACAATCATTGTTGTTTCTACCTCCTTTGCCTCTTCCTCATCCTCTATCACCTCTACCATTTGTAGAGTGATTTTCTAATAAAGCTTTCAGTGCTTGCTCCTCTTTCTGTGTCGATTAATTTTTTGCTCATGAACCAATAATGACATATGTCATCAATTGAAAATAGACTTACATCAATCGCTTCTTTTGATAGAGCAGAAAATAAATTTAAAATTTGATGTCATAGATGTCAATCAACCTCCTTTGCCTCTTCCTCATCCT
Organism: Curcuma longa; assembly: GCF_044706935.1. NCBI lineage: Eukaryota > Viridiplantae > Streptophyta > Magnoliopsida > Zingiberales > Zingiberaceae > Curcuma > Curcuma longa. Next base: position 5,471,119 of record NC_133861.1, read on the forward strand.
CTATCACCTCTACCATTTGTAGAGTGATTTTCTAATAAACAGTGCTTGCTCCTCTTTCCGTGTCGATTAATTTTTTGCTCATGAACCAATAATGACATATGTCATCAATTGAAGATAGACTTACATCAATCGCTTCTTTTGATAGAGCAGAAAATAAATTTAAAATTTGATGTCATAGATCGAAGAATTTTCTCAACAATGAGAATATCCTCTGCCTTATCACCAAGAATATGCATTTTATTGATGATTGTCATCACTCTTGAAAAAAAAAAAATGTAACCGATTCCCCTTATTTCATCCGGAGCATTTCAAATTTTGAACGAAATGCTTAAAGTTGTTGCTTCTTAACCTTTGTTGTACCTTGGTACTTCTTCATGGAATCCTATATATCTTTGGCGATATCCTTGTAAATAATGATTTCTAAGATTGAGCGATCAATATCTTGGAAGAACTAATTCTTTACTTTAAGATCATTAAATTTTAACACCTTATGGTCCATCTTTTGCGCATTTATTAGCGCAACACCTTCTGCTGGTTTTGGTACTCTAGAAACCACGATAGTCTAATATTCTTTGGACCTTAAGAAATTCACTATGAGCATACTTCCAATGGTCATAGCAACCATCGAATAAAGTAATAGCTAGTTGTACAAAACTTTTGAAAGTCATGCTCTACTCAAAACTTGACTCTAATGCCACGGTTAAAAATCAAAGAGTTTTACATAATAATAAAAGGTTGAAGATAGATAAGGAGGGTAAAATAAATTTTCTCAATATGTTTAGTTGATAAACAATAGCATGTTTATAAGCTAATACATAATCCACTAATTCCTTAATTATAGCCTATTAACTCCTCAACATTAACGGTTAATTCTAACATTATCTCAGTAACTGGACTATATATCCACTACTTTAAATACATTGAATATAGATAATTTTCTATAGCTACTTATTATCACCACTAATTAAAATTTGATAATTTTTTTATCATTATCATCACTAATCACAAATTCATCAATCTATTAACCCTAACTCGCTAACTAAGTCAACATTAACTTTATATTAAATTTTATCAATAATTTGACAATAGAAGGGAATATATATGATAAAGAAAAAAATAACTTTTTTTATCTCATATTTCTTTCATAACCATCGTAAAGGAAATGTAAAGTAATTAGATTTCTTTTTACATTAAATTAACTATTACATTTTCTAAATATATAATACATTTCACAAAAAATCAATTCAGCAAAATTTTAAATTAACCCTAACTCGCTAACTAAGTCAACATTAACTTTATATTAAATGTTATCAACAATTTGACAATAGAAGGGAATATGATAAAAAATAATAATTTTTTTATCTCATATTTCTTTCATAACCGTTGTATAGGAAATGTAAAGTAATTAGATTTCTTTTTTACATTAAATTAACTATTACATTTTCTAAATATAAATATATTTCATAAAAAATTTAATTTAGTAAACTTTTAAATTAATTTAATTAACCATGGCTTAATTCAATCCACAATTACTTGAATCAAAAACACTTTTGTTTCTTTCCAAAACATAATTTTAACTATTGTAGATAACTGTTTTTTTTAGTAAACATATAGTCACATATCACAAGTTTAAATGGTTAAATAGTATCGTGGAGCCGACCGTGTGGGACCGCTAGGGTAGCAGATTCCATCTTTTTATAAAAAAGATTGTTACAGAGTAAAATTAATTATACATCAAACTATGTAAATTTTTCTTAGAGTTTCGTATTTGTATGAATGAGCAAAAGTTTGATTCAACAGATTCAGTTCATTCAAACTAAATTAATTTAAAATTTTTGATTCGGTTTATTCAAAAATTTAATTTTTTTTAAAAAATATTGATTATTTTGATTAAATCAATTCAATTTTGATTTTAAATTTAAAAATTGATTAAATTAAATTTTATCAAATAATAAAAAATATTAACTATTTTAATTTTTTATTAAATTGATTAAAAATTTTTAATATTTTTAATTTTCTAAAAAAATAATTACAGTCGATAACTAAATTAATCGATTTTATAACAATTCGATTTATTAAATTTTTAATGTAAAATTCAATCGATTGAATTGATTAAAAAATAAATTAATTTGATTTTAAATAATTCAGTATGATGAATTCAATTATAATGGAATGCTCACTAGTAGAATTGTATTGATAGACTTCGAATATTCAATGAAGTAATAAATAAATAAATATCGAAGTAGATGCACTAAAGTAAAAGAGCCTTTTATTACTTAACCTTAAAATCAAAATCATATCCAATAAAAAATTAAAGTCTTTGGTTAGTCTAAGAATATGTAATTGGTTTGAAATTGGATTGATTCCAAAATAAAAAAAAGCTCTTTTACTTCATCAAATCTGTAAAAGTACCAAAGTATTTGATTATATATGACTTCACATGTTAATTGATGAAGTAAGTCATTTATATGACTTCACATATTACATTGATTGATGAAGCAAGTTATTTATATGACTTCACAGTTTTTATTTTATAGTGCAGTAAATGTTTATTTTGTTACTTTTGCACAATTTGGCTTGATCGAAGTATTTTTTTTTGTTGTATTACTTCTTCTTAGTGTAGATGTAATAAAACATATTTTACTACAATAAAATTTTCATGAAAATTGAACAACATACCACAAATATCTACCAAATTTAAAATGATGTCCAACTTGCATTGACCTAAATAAAATGTTAAAACCAACAAATGAAATCCATAAGTTTAAACTTGATACATGTTTGACCAACTTCACTTAAAAGTGTATCCATAAATATCTAAATACAACTCAAAATTTTATATCACAACGTACACGACCCTTAGGCACCTACATAAGAATAAACAAATTCGCTCCATTCACTTCTTACTTCATCGTATTAAAATTAATTGTAATATTGGTTCTTATAAAAAGTACAATGTTAATAATTTGGATTCAAATTTTGTTTTAATTAAATAACAATAAAAAACCAGGATGTATTTAGATTTATGAACTTAGATATAGAAGTTTCAAAAACATTAACAAAAGTTTGAGGCTTAATGCAAAATGACTTAATATTTTATACAGAAGAAATTCACCTTCTTCTCTAACTGTGAATCTTCATCTAAAACTATTTCTTTTATATACCACATTATATAATATCCACATTCAACACGACCACTTTATTTTAGATTACCCTAATGAAATTGAAAAGGTAATGCAATTAGTCACAATCCAAATAATAAAAACTATCAATTGATATCTAAATACATATTCATAATATATACCGTCAATTGTTTAAAACCTAGTCCTTTTGAAATACCCCTCGAGGCATTATACATCTTGACCCCACTATATTGTAAAAAATAAAAAGTTATTTTTTCATATTTGTAACTAAATGCATTCACAATCAGCATAATTTACTACCTACTTGATCACAATAATTTTTCAAGCATCGTCTTTGTTCCTATTACCCATACAATCCAATAAATATAACATATTCTTTTCATCATTTATGATACTCAGGATCTAATGATATCTACATAAATGACAAAATAGCATTGACTAATATATAGTAGGAATCGATAAATAATTAAAATTGTTACCTAGTATTGTATGGGATGAAGTAGATGTTATCTCTGTTCAATGCTTCCAACTGAGCAGTAATATGTTGTGATAATTTACTATCATCTTTGGGCACACCGCATGCAGGTATGTCACTGGAATTTGCAAATGAGACATATTCCATCCTATTTTCTTCCTTTAAGTATTTATAGAGGTAACTATACTCAAATAACAAAAAAAAAACTCTGCTGAAAATGTTTCACAATGTCGATTTCAACAAAATATAGACAAATGAAGAAAAGTTCTATAAATCTAAAAATATTACAATAAATAAACAAAAGTTAAAACATACTACATCTACTTTAAAATATAAAATCTATGGAACTTTAATAGGATGACAACAATCTATTATTTATTATCAAGAGAAGAGTTATTTTACAAAGAGAATACTAAACTATAAGCTGCAAGAATTTTAATTGCACATATTAACTATAATTTTATCAATCATTAAAGATGCATGCAAAAGAATAGGGGGAGCATGGCAATGGTAAGGGTAGGCAGGGATAGAGGGAGAAATCTATATTTGATCTTCACCAAAACTAGATAATCTTTTCTATGAAATAACTCTTGCGTGCTCACTTATCTATATTTGATCAATAACAAGACTAAAATCAAAGAAACTTTTAAGTCATCACCATTAAAATTAAAAATTAATAGTTAAAATAAGGATTTAAACAACTTGTAAATTTCCTCTTACATTTCCAACCCTTGCTATGCTGCAAAAATTCTAAAAAATCCTTGCACCACTTCACAAGAACACTACATCACTCAATATTCTATAAACTCGAAATGAATACCTAAAATGGGACTAAAATCGAAGCTTAAACTCAATCGACTTCCACTCACCTTCTGAATTGAATTCAGAAATCACGTCCGAAGGCTAGATTGAAACTACAAACAACTCAAAATGAAGATTTCTGCTGACAATGATGCACAAAGGAAATGACAAGATTGAGTTTAAACATCGAATTGATACCAAAATAGACCTTGGGCTTTCGAACATAGGTGTAAGATATCAGAAAATTTTAGGGTTAATAATAAATAACCCTAATTGGATAACAAGGTTTAAGAGAATTAATTATTAGGTTTAATAATTGTGATTAAAGGTTAAATATTTATTGGATTGGATTTCATTTGGGTTTAATAATTAAATCCATTTGCCAACCCAATTTATACTAGCCCATTAGCCCTATTAAGCCAGGTCACTTTTATTTTCATTACTCGTTTAAATCTATATTTTGTAGTATAGATAGGCCGTGTGGGCCTTTATATATGTGTACATACAAGAAATTGTCAATGATACTGGGGAGGTGCTGCCGAAATTTTTTTGGCGGTTATCTCCCGGGTCGTGACAATAGGTGTTGATGCACCATTTACAATAACGATGGAATGTCGAAGATGAAAAATCAATAGCCTAAGATTTTATCAAAATGGGGATTGATATATTGTTTCATTTTTACTAAGTGGAAAAATATTAAATCATAAAGAGAAAAGTATTTTAACTGGTTCAATTTATTACTTTTACACTTAAAATTAATTATAAATTTTATTTTATGATTTATTTTTTATCAAATAAATATAAGTTTTTTATGATTTAAAAATAAAAGTGAATATGAAATATAAAATGATATTTTCTGTATTAGTTTTATAATCAAAATTAATTATTATATATTATTTTGTAATTAAGACATCAATCAAATTTTACTAGTAGTTGACCGATTCTAGGATGAGATCCGTTTCTGTTTTTAAAAAATATTATATTTTAAGCATAGAGAAATAATCTTTTCCACCGTAATAGCAGATCTATCCGTGTTGAAAAAGAAAATCATGTTAGATCAATTTTAATCCATATCCATGCTTATCTAGTTTAGTTGATTTTTTTTAACCCTAATCAAATCAGTTGGTGATTCGTAGAATGTTTCGTCTTCTCGTATCCTCCTGCATTCTTCTTCCTTCCGTGGCTGGCGTGTTCTTCATTTTTCCGTTCAGAATGGGTTCTCTCTTCCGGTGCTTCTCCTTCAAGACGAAGCACAACCCCCGCCCCGACCGCCATGAAAACGCCGCCGCGTCAGCCGACGGCGAGCGCGTTTCGACGACTCGATGGGACAACTACTGCAGCATCTGCATCGAAGACAAGTACTCGTTCGAGCAAGTAATGGAGCACGGATGCCCGCACACGGAGCTCGCCAGAGCCGGGCTGCCAGGCGGCCGCCGAGACGACGTAGAGGGGGAGCGTTCCGAACTCGAGCGAGCCCTTCTCCTGCCCTGCTTCTGCGGCATCTGCATGGAGGAGAAGTACTCGTTCCAGTGCGTTGCCGTCAGGGGCTGCGACCACGCGTACTGCGCTCCCTGCGTGTCGCAGTACGTGGCGACGAAGGTGGCGGCGAACGAGGCGGTGATCGGGTGCCCCGACCCCGAGTGCAAGGCAGGGGTCGTGGATCCGGAGGCCTGCCGATTCATCCTCCCCGACAAGGTGTTCCACCGATGGGGCGACCGGCTGTGCGAGGAGGCGATCGCGGGTCCGGCGAGGTTCTACTGCCCCTTCCGCGACTGCTCGGCCCTGCTGATCCACGAGGAGGCGGACGCGAACCTGACGGTGGTGGCCAAGTGCCTGCATTGCCGGAGGGAGCTGTGCGCGAGGTGCAGGGTGCCGTGGCACGAGAACTACACGTGCGAGGACTACCGGAGTCTGGTAGTCGACAAGAGCGGGCGGAGCCTGGTGAAATTGGCGAAGGCCAACAAGTGGCAGAGGTGCCCCTACTGCGGCTTCTTCGTCCAGAGGAGCGAAGGCTGTAATTACATAATGTGCAGGTACCAAAACGCTTAATAATTCTTAATTAATTAATTATGAAAAGATAATAATGACAAGAATCTTGTGTTGGCGTCTGCAGGTGCACGAGATCATTCTGCTACAGCTGTGCAGGTCCAGTGGATGACAGGACCCATCGTTGCAGCAAGTGCAAACTCTTCTAAAAGCCATCTTAATGCACACTTAACTTGAGGATAAAGCTTTTCATGAACGTTTTCTAGATTTTTTTTTGTCATTAGTTAGTTTCCTGAACTCAGTACTTTACCTTCGACCTTGTTCCTTCTCAGCAAATTAAAGAGAAAAAGGAGAGTTAATTTCTTCAGCTAGCTAATAACTGCGAGAGTTTGTAGTGTCTCACAATTTAATTAGATAATAAAACTCCATTCACTCAGTCACTCAATTTCTTGGCTAATCTAGGGCCTATCTAGTTTTGCATAAGCAGTAGATAATGTGGATCTATCTGTGTAGAAATTCGTTAATATGCTTTTTCCGTTATAACATATTCGTTTCTAAAGCTAATATATAGGTTGTGATCCCTGTAGGATCATTATCGCATATGATTCTTCTTTGTACCATTCGGAGAGGAGAAATGACACCCATCCTACTGATTCCTATGAAAGATCAAGCCCAATTGCGGTTTTCTCTTCTTGATCTACATATTGTGCTAGCAACATCAAGGGATGGCGTTGAATCTCGACACGGGTTAGAATTTATAGCTTCCACATTTAATACAACTGCTATACATCTACGATAAGGTCCTGTGTATAATTGTAGAAGTCTTTCGATTCATATATGGTATATGATATAGTAAGAAAAGGGAATCATATGTGGTAGAGACAAGTCAATCCTAAGTAATTGTCAAAGAACCAACTTCGACCTCATTAGCTTGGTTCGAGAACTTCAGCTCCTCCATCCATCAACTCAGCCACTTCGATTTCGAGGACATAACCTCCTGGATAACTTCATCGGCTTGGCCACCTCGACTCCAGAGGACACAACCTCCTCGATAACTTCATTGGCTCGACCACCTTAACTTCAGAGGACATAGTCTTCTCAATTCCTTCATCAACTCAGTCACCTAGACTCCAAAGGACACAACTTCCTCAATTCCTTCATCGGCTCAGCCACCTAGACTCCAAAGGGTAGTGTCCTGGACTCTCGCACTAACTCGGTCACCTCGACTTCAGAGGACACAACCTCCTCGACTACTTCATCGGCTCAACCACCTCGACTCCAGAGGACATAGCCTCTTTGACCGACTCGATTACTCCGACTCCAGAGGACACAACCTCCTCGACTTCTTCACCAACTCGTTTACCCCAACTCTAGAAGATACAGTCTCCTCGACTCTTTTATTAGCTCGATCATCCCGACTCCAAAGGACACAGCCTCCTCAACTCTCCCATCAACTCGGCCACCCTAACTCCAAAGGATGTAGACTCCACGATTCCTTCAAAATCTAGTCATCCTACATGGACATACTAATGGTTACTGCGAATATACCTTAACATAGCACCGCGAGTGAACGTAGGAACAATCATATAATATATAGGTGTCAGACTTGGTTCCCTAGATGCTCTCTTACATACACATGGCATGCAATGAATGGAGGAGCAAGTAACGGTTGTTGGATCTGGTCTCCTAGGATTACAGACATAGATATGGTCTTTTAGTCAAATATATAAACCTAGAGAAAGCACGCAAGAAGAGAAGTGATTCTTCTTTTTCCTCCATTATTCTGCTATTTTCACTTTTCCTAAGCCTCTATCCTAACTTTGGTGTCGAAGTGGCCATGTTGAACTCCCTCGGCGCCCATCTTAATCCTCATCGGAGTATTATAGGTATCTTTAGCATCTTTCATCTTCTAGGACCTTCAACATCACCGCATCCGTTGTCCTATCTTACTGACTCACCAAACTGCAGTCTCAGATAGGAACAAAATTGGCGTCGTATGTGGGAACTTTTCTCGCCTGAACTAAGATGCTAAGATGGTGGAATAGGAAAAAACTATCAGAGGCCCTAGCACCACAGGAGACACATCTCGTGGTGAAGTTATCACCATGTCACGAGAAGATTTCCAAGCATTGGTGGACCGAGCAGTGTAACAACTTTTGCACAAACTCCCTCCTATTAACCTAGCTCCGAAAGTACCTAACACCTCGACCGAGGTGCCCCTTCTCCCTAATCAAACGCCTGTTGTTTCGATGGGGCCTCTCATTGATGTCTTCGCTAAACAACAAAGTAAAGTCATAGCCCCGCTTGAGGAGCATTCTAAGAAATCCATGGTCGAAGAAACTCGACCATCAAACAAAGGCAAAGGGCTCAATCGACCCTGACAAGTTATACACTCATGACCCTATCACATTTAAAATCTCGGGTACTAATCTTTATTTCGCAAACTACTTACCTACTATATTTGTTTCGACCTTTGCAACATCAATATATAATCCCAAACTTATCATGCTCCCACAAAATTGAAGACATACCATGCTCCATGCAGTCGAAGACTCATACGCGTGCTTCCACGTAGTTGAAGACTCATACGCGTGCTCTCATGCAGTTGAAGACATACGAGTGCTCTCACGCAGAAGATATACACATGCTCCCACGCAATCGAAGACTCATATGCATGCTCTCACACAGTGGAAGGCTCATATGTGTGCTCCCATGTAGTCCAAGACATACGCATACTCCCACACAGTCGAAGACTTATACGCGTACTTCCACACAGTCAAAGACTCATATGCATGCTCTCACGCAGTCGAAGAATCATACGTGTGCTCCCACGCAGTCAAAGACTCATACGCGTGCTCCCACATAGAAGATATACACATGCTCCCATGCAGTCAAAGACTCATATGCATGCTCTCACGCAGAAGACTCATACGCGTGCTCCCATGCAAAAGACTCATATGCATGCTCCCATGCCGAAGACTCATATGCACACTCCTACACCGAAGACTCATATGCAGGCTCCAACATGGAAGGCTCATACGCATGCTTCCACACAGTAGGAGACTTTAGAACCATACCATTCTCCGCATGAGCTCGCTACCCTTTTACTCCATATGCACTCCACTCGGATGTCCAATGAAGCAAAAGATAAGTTTTTAGTTTATATCCAAATTTAAAATATATTTTATTGCGACTATCATAGGAAACGTCTAATACATATTATAGCAACTTGAGTTCTCAAACTCGAGCCCACAACTATCGAGTCTTCACACTCGAGCTAATAACTCTCGGGTCCTAACACTTGAGCCCACAACTCTCGAGTCCTCACACTTGAACCCACAACTCTCAAGTCCCCACACTCGAGCCCACAACTCTCGAGTCCTCACACTCTAGTCAACAACACTCGAGTCCTCACAATTCTCTTGATTTGATACACAACATCATAGAAATTATCCAATATAGTAGTAGAAATTATTTCATTAAAAAGACCAACAGAACATAGTTAAAATTCAAAAGTTTTTCATTCTCATTCTAGGATAAAAGGTGTCTTACAATAGTAAATGACCCTCAGTTACAAGAACTAAAAGAAGAACTACTCTACGTCTTCAAGGTTTTCGGGGGGAATCTCATTGAAGGCTTTTTCTAGGCCTAGGGGAAGGTTGGGGGAAGATGGCCAACTTCTTAAATCTATCTTGTAGCTCCCTAAAAGTCATACCTGACCATTTTTATTACACGATCACCAAGCTATTCATATATTTTCTCCTTCTTAACAGCACAACTCCTTTCCTCCCCATCCTTGAAGCTCATGGACTCACCTTTCTGGTTCTCCAATTTGGTTTGCTGAGTCTTTAGGCTATCCTCCAGGGCCTCTATCTTCGCCCATCGAGTTCGAGATTCAGACATCAAAGATTTGCCTGTTGTAGCTCACCACCCCGAGCCTCCAATTCTGCCTCCACCTCTTCCAACTGACTCACAGCCTTTTTCTCGTTTCTCTCTCGTTCCTCTTTCTCTAAAGTAGCTCGCAACTCTAACTCTTTATGCGAGCTTCATACATGTCTTTAGAGGAGGTCATCACTGCCTTGAGGACCTCTAACTCCTGCTGCTGAGAATGCAGTTGTTCCACCTAAGCTTAGAGTCGAGCCACCTCCACCTTTAGTTCTTCTGACTCGTTGTTGGGAAGGGTCTGTTGCGCTTCCTGTTCCATCACCCATAGTCTCAATCAATTATTTGATCGAGATAACCTTGGAACTTGGAGAGTTAGTTCCATCACTTCTACTCACACCTGCAACAAGAATCATATCAGGCTTAGAAATCACTCTAACCTAACAAGGAATTCAAAGAATTCTTACCCCAGTTATATCTAGTGATACTAAGTTTGCCAGATCCACCACTTTTGCCTCGCTTCATTATAAGACTGGTGTCATGCTACCGCCATATCCTCAGTCAACACTATCCTCACCCAAGGCGGTGGCCTAGTTGGTACCTCTTGCTCTTGAGATATGCCTATGCCTGAAGGTTCACCTTCCTCAACCCTCAAGCATGGGGTTGACGACTCGGGGAGATCGCCCAGCGTCGTTATGGTGAGTAAGGTGTGCTAATCCACATTACAAGAGAGGAGAGTAGCCCTTGCTCACGAAGATCTTGACATATTTCGGAGCCTCTTGCTTGAGTTGTTGTGGCCGCTGTGGGCAAACTTGCCTCTGTAAAAAGCTCTTGAGATCTAGACCTCTTCCTCCTTATTCTTAGAGGCCTCTCCGAATCCTCTAAAGAGTCAGGCACAATCATCGCTAGAGGAAGAGCTAGCAACCCCTTGGTAGATACAATTGGGTTGTTTGATGGATCGATAGATACAATTGGGTCCCCTACGGATCGATAGGAGTATCATTATGCTTTTCAGCCCGCTGGATGACAAGCTGGCCACCTCTTTCCTCTAATATGGCCAGGGATAGTTTTAAACGCCTATTGATAGTGGCCCTCAACATGGTTTGAATTGTAAAATAAAAAAATCAATCAGTTCTCACACGAAATCAAAATAATGTAATTCTTACCAAATGAGGAAGTAAGTTGAATATCGATGGGACTCAGTCCGAAAAGATAGAGTAAGCATTCTTGGATCAGAAGCTTCACCTCAAACTACAAGCCAGACAAAACATCCACTACAGCCAAGTACTCCGGTTCTAACTTATATTGACCTAAACTCAGGGGATGAGACAACTCAAGTATCCATTCTAGAGGACAGGAATATAGCACAAGAGATTGAACAAAGACATAATGAGTTTTCCACCCTTTATGTGAACTTAAACTTTTGTCCAAAAAGCTAAAAGAAGCACGGGCAATGATGTAAAAGACCCTGTCTTCCATCTTCTTCTGATAAAATAAATAATGAAAGAGGCGAGGGTTAAGGGAATACGATATAGACTAAAGACTACTACTGCTTCACAAAGTAGTTGGTAGGAGTTTAGAGCTAGTTGTTGAAGAGGAATCCAAAAACAGGTAGAAACCTCGATAAAAAAAGGTGTATATGAAACCTAAGAACGGCTAGCAGTGTCCTCAAAAGGAGTGGGGTATCACTAATCTATGATTGACAGGGATTTTGAATTGCATTGTTACTTGGTTTAGATCTCCCCTATTGAAGTTTGACTCCAAGGACTCATACCAAGGTGCAAAACTTGTGGTTGCCATGAGATGAAAAACACAATAAGAAAATGACAACACTAGAAAGGGCAAGACGACAGATATAGAATAACAAGATCAAGAGACTTGTATATGAGAAGTTGACGGAGAGTGTTTATAGATGAATAGCTAGGGTAAGGCGGTGACATCCTTTGCCACTAGCCCTCATATATTCGACATCAAAAGAAGCTTAACTGTTGGATCAGGAATATAAAGTCATCGATGTTATTGTAGACCGTTCAAATTCGCCATCAAATTGACAGTATCCCAACAATTGCCTCGAGCCAAGCATCTGCACAACTCTCAACACATATCAACATTAGACTAGTTGCCATTTATGAATGGATAGGACAAAGCAACCATAGGAATGATACTCCATCACATGTATCACTCACATTTATGATGTGTATCTCGCATGATACCGAGGCATGCGGTAACACGTATCTCCTCAGTCCATCCAATCACTTGATCGCCCTGATTCTTGAACACTCACGATTTCTTAACCCCCTCCAACTCAACTCATTTATAAGAAAAGTAGGAATGTCTGCTCGGATCTCCCTTTTTAAATATATAACACTCATCTTTACATACTTAACCCTTGAGTTCTTGTGCTTAAGTTCATGCTCTTGAGTTCACACTTAGGTCCCTACTTTCTCGAGTTTACACTCGAGTTCCTATTTTCTCAAGGTCACACTCGGGTTCCTACGTTCTCAAATTCACACTCGGGTCTCTATATTCATGAGTCCTCATTCAAGTCCCTATATTCAAATCTACATTGCTCAATACTCGAGCCTTCATCCTCAGTAAGTCTCTTATTCAAAGTCTATAGTGCTCACACTTAGCCCTCTAGTTTTGCACAATTAAGTCTACAACAATTGCACATGTTTTTAAATTCGATAAATCCTTCAATAAACATTACTCAACATAGTAAAAAGAGAATTTTTTGTTTCATTCCAAAAGTTAGATTTTACATTCATGATCTGACAATAAAAGTTATATTAAAGTCCTAAACTACTATGCATCTTCTAGATCTTCTAGAGGCATTTCATTCAAAATTCTTTTCAAGCTTACAAAATTTATAGGAAAATCAATGGGTAAGTGTCCATCTTCTTTTAGCTGCTTGGTATTCCTCGTGATTCCATACTTGATCATTTTGAACACGCAGTCATCAAACACATCATATATTCTATGCTTCTCTGCCTCCCGTCACTATTCCTCCTCAATCTTAATGTAGCTCTAGAGCTCTACTTCCTTGGCCTTCATCCCACCCTTCTAGGTCTCCAAGTGGATATCCAACCTTTCTATCTCTACCCTTCATGATTAGGATTTGGATATCTCCCTTTCCAGTAATGTGTTCATGTATCGCAACTCACCCTCCCGAGTATCTAATTCAGCCTCCACTCTTGCTAATAAGTCTGCGGCCTCCTCCTCCTTCTTCTCCTGCTTCTCCTTCTCTGTTGTAACCTGCGCCACTAACTCTTTCACCTGGGTGTCATATTAACCGTTTGACAATGTCATTTCATCTTGGAGAGTTTCTACTTGGTGTCGCAAGAGTAGTGTCTGCCTGGGCCCGAAGCACATCTTGGAGCCTCTTCATCTCCACCGCTGCCCGCTCTAATTCATGACTAGAGGCCAACCGAATCTCTAATTGGATTATTCGAGACATCTATTGTCGTTGTGTTTGGAGGGCATCTTGTACTCGGCCAGCGAATTCGAATGCCTCAGCCCACACCCACAAGATCAATTGAGTCATAAGGAAATTCATCAAGAGGTTAGGCTTACCTTTCTTCATGAATCCTTACCCTTGTAAAATCCTTTATCATGGTCTTCGCCAACCCATCGAAGGATCGCTATCTTGCCTCTTCATGGGCATTGTGTCATATCTCTGTTATGTTGATAGTTGAGGTTATCACCTCAATCGCTACGACTCCTGGCTGAGAAGCTATATTATCAGGTTCAGCCCCCTCCACCATCGGTCAACAAGTTGATGATTTGAAACGGTTTGTAAGAGGAAGTAGAAGGCACTTAGTCCGGGCGGAGGGACTTCGATCCCCATTTGAAGACTAGGGGAAGAACCATTGGCATGTTCACCTCCGTGACTGATTCTTGAAGGTGGGATCTTTTTCTCGACATCAGTTGTGATTCTTCCGAGACTCAGACACCTCAACTATCAGAGTTGGGATGATGGAAGCTATCATCATGGTTTCAAACTGCACAATCACAGGAGAAATAGTCACAGAAAAATGGTTGGATGCAAGTAGAAGATAAAACCTCCGTTTAAGGTAGTAGTCGCCTTCATCACTAACCCTGATATATACCTCGGGAATTCCAACAATATCCGTTGATCTACATGCAGGTTATTTGCCCCAGAGTCGTTGGATCCCACATGTAGATTGATAGTGATGGACTCCTAATAAATCTTCAATGTTCAGGACATGTGTCAACCGCATACCGATTGTATTTATGCATACGTAAGATAAATCGACCTCAGACATGGTACACCATCATACATATCTCTAGCATTAATGTTATATAATGTGCATATTCCCAACACACCCACTAACGCTTTGTTTGGGAGGAGGTGAAGGAAGGGAAGGGAAAGATAAATAAGGGGAAGAAGTATTTTGATCCTTGTTTGGGATGGTGTGAGTTAAGGAGAGGAAAGGGAGAGAAGGGTAAGATTTACCCTTGTATATGCTCATGAATCGCTATAATTTCTTACACTTTGATTTGGGATGTAAGGAAAGAGAAGGGGAACTCAAAAATATTTTACTCCAATTTTATCTCTATTTTAAAATATTAATTCTTAAATTAACTCATCTATTTAGGTATCTCATCTTTGCGCTGTCGCTCCTCACACAACGCGCGCCGTCACCGCCCAATGTCCAATTGCTCGTACTCCACGACGTCGGTGTCGACCCTCGTCACAAATCTCTTCAAGGACAAGATTCAAGAGCACAGAAATAGATAACCCCAATCTTCTTCTTCTTCTTCTTCTACTTCTTCTACTCCAAGAACAATGACTTATCTAAAGAGCATGCGTTATCTATTTTATGACTTTTCATATCCCAACTTCTACATGTAATATTGACAGAATTTTATAGTTTCTCATCCATCTTCTACATGTGTTGTCTTTTTTAAGAAGTGAGAGTATTTTTATAAATTTTATATATTTAATTTTTATTTCTTTTTCTTTCCTCCTAAATAAGATAATACATGTTACGTTAATGAACCTTTCATCCATTCCAAACAAAGAGAACATAAATATTTTACTTCCCCTCCCTTTTCTCTTCCTTCCCCTTCTTCCTCTTCCGTTAATGAACCTTCTCTCACCCCATCCAAATAGAGCATAAGGGGATGACCAATTGGTACCACGTTAGTCCTAGGTACAGATCAGTGGGATCCCATCAGTCCAGTCAGTCAGACTTGTGCTTTTTTCGACTAGACTTAAAAGAGAAACTTGTGATGTGATAAGAAAAAGAAACCATACGCAGCAAAATCAAGTCAGTAGTCAATCCTAGGTGATGGTCAAAGAACCAACTTCAAGCTTGGCTGGAGTACTCTGGTTCCTCCATCCATCGGCTCGGCCACTTCGATCCAGAGGATACAGTCTCCTCGACTCCCTCACCAATTCGATCACCCTGACTCCAGAGGACACAACCTCTTCGACTCCCTTACCGGTTCGACCACCTCGACTCCAGAGGACATAGCCTCCTCAACTCCTTGATCGACTTGGCTATCTCA
>NC_133861.1:5487040-5522962 GCF_044706935.1 Curcuma longa
CTTCCTACAATCCAACACGGTACCTAGAGATATCATACTGTAGTGAAAGCATACTCTCATGTATCGGAAGGCTAACGGATAATATGTACGACGTGACATCTCTTCCAAGTGGCTGCATCAGAAACCTCACATCCTTGACAAGATTAGAAATTACATACTGCAGAGAACTCCAATCTCTTCCTTGGGATGAAATACAACACCTAGAAATGCTTCGTTCATTGACCATTGAATGGTGTGATAATTTGGCATTCTTCTCATCAAAAGTGGGACGTCTCAATTCTCTTTGTTTTCTACGGCTCTCAGCTTGTCCAAGTATAATTTTGCATCCAGAAGAACTCATACAAATCTTGAATTCAGTACATTATTTCCAAATACAGATTTGTGACAACAAAGTCAATTTAAGTGGGCGACTGCAAGACTTACACACGCTCGAAGAATTGTCTCTAAGTGGTGCACATTATGAATCATCTTTCACCTGGTACATTGATCTAGTATGGAAATCCAAAATTACATATTTGTTGTTGTAATGAATTGGAGTCGTTGATGACAGCAGAACCAGCAAACAATGTGTTAGAAAAACTATACATACATAGATTTTCCAATCTCAAGACCTTGCCTGACTGGCTGCAGCATCTCAAATCTCTTCGTTTACTATCATGAGCTGCCCATTATTAGAAACGGTGCCAAGGGGTTTGAAGAATCTACATATGTTGGAAGATTTGACGATTGATAGCTCACAATTGGAAAGTAGATGCAAAAGGAAGACAGACGAAGATTGGCCGATCATCTCATATGTGCGTAACGTTGATATATGCTCCTCGGATTAAGCTAGACATGATGAAGAGGTAAGATAGAAATCATGATAGTTGAATAAAAAAGATCATTATGTGTATTTAATTTGTATGGTTGCATATATATATATATGCAACCATACAAATTACTCTTTTTATTCAACTATATGTATATAGCATGATTTCTTCTTTTTTTTTTTAATTTATCTAAAAAAGTCGAGTTTAATTTATATAGGAGGCTCTTTAGTGCCGTCGTATACATGCACGTTGATGGAATTCTTGTAGAACTAAAAATCATTTTCAAAAAGATTTTTAAAAAATAGATCGAAAAAAAACAGGAGAATATATCCTTGGAGATTTCAAAATTCTCATAAAAAAGAGTCACTTATTTAAAATTATTAACTAAATTTAGACATTTATATATACATATATATAAAACCGTATATATATATATATATATATATATATATATATATAGAGAGAGAGAGAGAGAGAGAGAGAGAGAACTGATATGCCGCGCGACAAACGCCGCGCGACAGCCGACCTCCCTTCGTTCATCGTCGTCGTTCGTCGCCGTCCGATCACCGTTGGCCGCAATTTCGGACTCGTTGGAATCACAACTCGACGGCGCACACATTGGCATCAGATTCCGGCCGGATTGTGGCCGGAATCCAGCCGGAATCCGGCCAGAAACGCGACAGAGGATCTGTTCGGCGCTTTCAGCGGAAATCGGCCGGAATCCGGCCGAATCACGGCCGGAATCGCCCAGCAGACGCTCTGTCGCGTTTCTGGCCGGATTTCGGCCGGATTCCGGCCACAATCCAGCGGGAATCCGGGTCCGGCCGGAGCGCCGGCGAGTTGGCCTTCCAACGCATCCGGTCCGGCGGCCGTTGGTGACCGGACGACGGTGAACAGGGGCGGAGAAGCGGCGAACGTCGGAGGAGAAGCCGGAGTCGCGGACGGTTGCGCAGGGATTTGTCGCGCGGCATATCAAATTCCTATATATATATATATATATATATATATATATATATATATATATATATATATATTGCAATAACTGTTATGCGCAATGCATTTGTCATTCAAATGGTAAAATTGGTATGATGATATTGAGGAAACATTAATTCATACGGTGTTATGCTCATCAGTTTTATTCAATCATGATTTTTTTAAAAAAAAATCTCTTTTAGGTTATTAAGTTCATTTGTGCTCATCATGTCTTTTGTCCTTCTTTGACTTCTAAATTGGGTCGAGGATGAAGACTGAACAGACGGCATAAGATCATAGTTGCATCTTATGAAATCTTTTGTTGCTAGTAAATTTGTTTAACTTTTTTATTTTCAGAACCAGATGAAGATTGGCCCATCATCTCACATATGTCATTCGTTGATATTTCATAGACTCCTCAGATTCAGCGAGACATGGATCCAAAGGTAAGTAAGAAAATCATGTTAGTTGAATAAAATAACATATCATATATGTATTTCTATAGATGCATGCTTGTTGGGATAGAACATGCATGATTTCTTTTTCTTTTCTAAAGAAGTTTATTTTTTATTTAATTTAGGTAATTATTGAAAAGTTAAAATGTTCAAACTCATCCATAATTTATACTAATCTTGATATGGTAATTTAGCATATCAGGTTGTTCAGTCTCATCAATACCTGCATATTGAAAGAATTCTTTTAAATCTAAAAATCATTTTCAAGATATGGACTAGAAGAATTATTAGAGCTTTCATAATTCTCATGGAAAAATAATCACTTGTTTAGAATAATTCTTAACATTTATACGTAACACTACAAATGTATTTATAATTCAAATGTGATAATATTTCTAAAATAATAGGTAAGATGATATTGCATAAACATCAATTCAATTGTATCCATTGTTGCTATAGTCCTGATATTGAATTGTTTTCTTTTAATCTCTTGATTGTAGGATGAAAGTCAAGGGCGGGAGATTGAGCATGAGATCGTACGTAGGTGTTGTTTAAAAGTGTATATGTTGTTCTTACGAAGTTGTTCGTATATATGTGTGGTTTATATGTTATACTATGCCTTATTTTGTTGTTGGATACATTATAATTTTTCTTTTTTGAAGTTTTATTATTATGTTGTGTGGGAAATTTTTATTGTTTTATGGTGTATAGTTATTATGCAATAAATAAACAACTTGATATTGAGTGATAGTTGTATTATAGTCCCCGGGGCAATGGTGCCGCTGTAGGACATCCAGATTGTCAACCAGGTACTCGCGATTCGATCCCCAGCTACGGCGTATTTGTAGGTTGGCCGCTGTGCGTTCTTCTCGATTTACCTTGGTGACCGGTGGAAAATTTTAGTGGGGCCGGGCCAATCACCCCAAAGGATAGTCAATGAGATTAACTGGGATTTATCATTTTTTGCTCCCTAGACATAGTTGAGTTGGTTACGATGGAATAGACTTGCAGAAGAGGGCAAGGGTTCGAATCTCGGCGAAGCCGAGCAATACCCTCCTCCATCGTGACCAACTGTAGTTTCTCGATTTATCTCCTCACAAATGGTCGTGGGGCCAATTGTGTGGGATTGCTAGGGTGGCGAATTCCACCTTTTGCAGAAGATAATTCTAATATAAGTTTACTTTTAATTTTTTATTATTGAGATTCTTGATACATCATGTACTTGGAAAAGTGGAAAGAAATATATTTTTTATTTCATCTAAAATCTTATAAATTTATTGGAAGCTGGATCTACACAAAAATTGGGATGGAATAGTTAATACGCTTTAAAATAGTATGTCAGTAATCTTTTAATTTTTTTGTGTAAAATTATTATATATTCTTATTTTTGTACCTGCTTATTATTATCCAATAAAGGTAGTTAAAATTTTATATTGAATGTTATTTTTAAAAGAACTACCTCTATTAGTTAGTCATTTTTTTAAAAAATGATCCTCATTGCTAACCCAGAAACCCACCATCATTCTCCATTTAGATGAAAATTCCTACAAATACGCCGTAGCTGGGGATCGAAAATATCTGGGTAACAACTTAGATGTCCTACCGCGGCACCATTGCCCCGGGGACTAGTTAGCCATTTTAAAACTCTATTAAAACTAGCTTTTAGAATCATCAAATTATACAATTAAAACTTTATATATATATATATATATATATATATATTAAAAAATTATAATATAAAAAATAATCAAATCTTTTGTTATAAGAGTTCAATAAAATCATTAGTGATATATAGAAATTAATTATAGAAGTTAATCAAATCTTTCTTTACATAGAGTCAATCAATCATGAGTGGAAAATGATATAACCAATTAGATTGATTTGATTGAGAATAATTTATTTTTGATAGAATATTTATTATTATTATTATTCATTCTTTTTTATTTATTAATTCTCATTGTATAAAATTGTATTTTTAGCTCGTGAATAAAATTATGTGAGAATTTTTTTCAAAGTAGAGTCAGGTTCCTCTCTATAAACAAACATGTGTGATTTTTCTCCTCCGAGGACAACCATGATGCCTATCAATTATTCCACTCAATCTACAGTTGAAAAACCTTTTATCACTATCTCTTCTTTTTTTGGAAGCGATGTCTCATCCTTGTAAATTATAGCCCATAAGTTGAACGATCATAATTATTTACAATAGACTCAGTCAGTAAAGATAGTTATCTGTGACAGAGGAAAGCTGCATGGGTTATCTTACGAGCGACTCCTTTCAGCCCACATCAAGCGATGTATCGTACTAGACATGGCTGATTGAGAATTCAATTGTGCTTACTTGGCTAATTAATTCCATGGAACCTAATATTAGTTATCGTTATATCTGGTTCAAGACGACCAAGGAGGTGTGGGACATATCTCGAAAGATGTATTTCGATCTGACAATACTTCTCAGATATTTGAGCTACGATCGAAGCTGAAAAATTAAAATAAAGTTTAAATTCTATAATACAATACTTCTTTAATCTTCAAGATCTTTGGCAGAAACTTGATCTATTTTTTTGAAGAAGATTTAATGTGTGCTGGCTATAGTATCAAAATTCACCGCAATATTAAAAAAGAGTGTTTGTTTGATTTTTTGACCGGTCTTAATCATAATTTAGATGAGGTACGTGGTCGTATAGTTACACGTGATCCATTCCCATTTCTTGAAGAAGCCTTTGCGGAAGTCCGACAGAAAAAAGTCCATCGTAAGGTCATGCTTACTAATGAGATTATAACACCACAATCCAATATAGGAGATGTTTCAGCTTTGGCACACCAAATCAGCATAAAACAGGTCTTTAGTATGAACACAACAATCTGCCAAGCCATACCAAATATAAATGTTGAGAAATATATGGGAAACCAACAAATTGACAACCTCAAAAAAAGCATGAAAGTTGTGAATTTCATACTCAATTAATTGAGCTAAGAAAAATCTACTATTTGTGGTGTTGATTGAACACCACATGCCCTCTTCATTAAAGAATAGATTGAACAATATTATAAAATTTTCAATCAAATGGCCTTCAATGTGTCTTCTAGGTCTAATGTTGGTTCGTGCTCTATGACTCAATTTGGTAAACTCAATTCATCCTTTCGTAATCATTCAAGGACCCCTTAGATCATTGATTCTGAGGCCTCTAACCATATGACAAGCGACTCAAATATTTTTTTCTTTGTATAATTCCTGTTCTTGTCAAATTACTATTAGAATTGCTGATAGATCATTTAATGTAGTTGTTGGTATAGGTGATATTCAATTGTCTCAGCATATTTGTAAAATACGATAATTAAATATTTTTTTTAAAATAAAGGTTAATGGTTAACGGGTTTAAAACCCGAAACCCATTAGGAATCCATTAACCCCTCCCCTTCTCTCGCGACTTTTCTTCTCCCGCCTGGAAACGCACCCCTTCTCTCTGCCGAAACTGAAGCAGCGCTCTCTCCTTCACTTCATCGCCTACAGCCAAGGAAGGCAACTGCGATTCTTCTCCTTCCACGCAGTCGCTTCGACCGGCGTGAGGTTTCCTCCCTGAGCGACACCCACGGCAAAACCTCTGTTGCCGTCACATTCCCTCTGCACAGCCGACGCCACCGCTTGCCGCCGTTTCTCCTCCGTGGCCTAGCCGCAAACTTAGCCGCCACATCGCCGTTCATAGCCCAGCGAGCCGTCGCCTTTCTCCGCCGGTGGGTTAGGGCTCGGATAGGTTTGATTTGGTAAGGGTTGAAATTCTTATTGGGTGTGATGGATCCCTTCTGGTTTTTGGGGATTTTCGGTTGGATTTCTGAAGGTTGCTTTGATTCGGCAGATCGATCGGCGGAGCGTGGCGATTCTGGATCACAGCGGGTTGGATCTGGGCAGAGCGTGCTAGGGCTTTTGATCCATTAGGTAAACATTGTTATGGCTTTGCTGGATTTATTGGGTTATCTCCTGATTAGCAATGAAGTTAAGGAATCAAGTGGTTAAATGAAACCTTGCTTTCTGAGAATGGTCGGCCTGGTCTAGGCTTGTTCTTATGGCATGTCCATTGGATTATTTGGTTCTTTTACATGCATCTGTTTACAGAGTATAAGACAAGAGAAGAAATGTTAAAAATATTGAGGAATATTAATGAGTAATGATACAGCAAGCTAATTATGAGAGTAGCTAGTTTTTAAAGATGTAATATGTTGATTATGCATTTATAAGGATAAGTTCAATCTTAAAAAGCTTCCTAGCATTGACGGTGGACATCAGTGTCAATAACACAGTATTAGGAAACAATGAACTGGGTTTGATCGTTAATGGTTAGATGGGGGTCGATAATCCATTAATTGGATTTATTAGCTAAAAGGGGATGAATTTCGATGGATTTAGTTGGATTAAATTATGGGATTTAGTTACTGTTAATTTGATACAGTATAATATTAGTAAGCGTTGTATTGTTGGTTATTCTAATTACAGGACAGTGAACTGGAGTTCTAGACGGAGGTTCTTTTCTGACACGGACCACTTTCTGAAGGCGGGTATTTTATTGTGATATGTATAGATTACTATTACTGGCAGTAATTTTGTTTGCTTATATATGTCTATGTTGAGCATTTATCACCTCTTGTTATTGGTACCATGCTATTATCTGCTATTCATTTGACATATTAGCATCTTGATAGATTTACTGTTCATTGGATATATGTCATCTTATTTCTGTTGCATATACTATGGTTACATAGCATCTCTGCATTATTACATGCTGGCCAGCATTCTGTCCACTCGGTCACGCAGTAGCAGTGACGTCAGAGTGCACAGAGGTCACCACCATATCCACGCGACCTCACCATTTGAGTGTGATGGATCAGACGGGCATAGTTCCCACGCGACCTCACATATGGGTGATGGATCAGACGGGTATGATATAGTTCCCACGCGACCTCACCATTTGAGTGTGATGGATCAGACGGGCATAGTTCCCACGCGACCTCACATATGGGTGATGGATCAGACGGGCATCAGGGTGACCAGGACATGTCATATCTACATGTTGCATATTGCATGATTACACTTGCCTTTGGTTATGTTTACTGTATTTGGTTATTGCACATGTTTGACATGCACTTACAGGAGGCTTATATATCTGTTATGGACTACTTTACATGGTTATCGGGTACTAGTATGTACACTTCTTTTGTTTTTCAGTTATGCATTCTTATTACCTTCAGTAGATTATACATGCATGACTATTACTGCTAGGGATAGTTTACTATACATGTCCACTATATACCCGCTGAGTTCTTTGAACTCACCCCGTTGGATTATATGTTTTTCTTTCAGGTTGATGTCTATCTGGAGAGAGCCGCGCTGCTAGTCCCCCTGGCGACAAAGTTGGTTTTAGTTCGCTTATGGTATTCTGTATGGTTGTTTTGATATCGTATTCTTGGAGTTTACTTGTAGTATTTGGATTCGGTACATTGGTTGTTTCCGCAGGTTTTCTCTTGGGTGTTCCTATCGAATATGTTTTCTATGCTAGAGTGTGGATCATCTTATATTTTGATATTTATCTTATGGTGTGCATGTGTATGTGACATTGTTGTTACTTTATTTTGTTTATCTATCGTTATAAATCCATAGATTGTTATGGATAGACTGTGTTGGCCTTATTGTTATATATGTATTCAGGGAATTGCAATTGTTACAGGGGAGATGCTGTCGAAATTTTCGGGTAGCCGTCTCCCGGGGCGTGACAATTTATTTGGTATCAGAGCTAGGGTTCCGAGTCTTTCGGTATTTACGGATTTTCGGAGTTTATCTTATACCAATTTATTGGTATTAGAGAAAAGGTATGCAATGTCTTTCGGTTTTGGTGCTTCGGATTTCTGTTTGGAGTCGTTATTACGACAAGGTCATGTTTTGGGACTAGCGGCGACAAAGCATCTCCAGACGACAATAGGTAAAATGGTTAATCTAGCAATTTTATATCTTTGGTAATACTTGATAATAATTTTAACAGTAATAACTCGGGAAAGACATGCTCCTGTGCGGAGACGCGGTATAGGACGACCACGTAAGAGTATGCTCGAGTCTCTGATGGTATATGAGGTCGTCTCCCTTGCATAATTGGTGTAGTTTTCAACTTAGGATTTTAATAAGGTCTTGATTTAGTGCTTATCGGAGTCCTTGAGTTTATCCAATCGATTATTAATTGATCCATTATTGTTTGTGTTAATATTATTAGTTTTGGTTTAGTTGTTTCATAACTCAATTTATTTATTTAAAAAACAATCCTATGCAAGAAAATAGGTTCGTGTTTAGTATTATATATATTGAATCGAAGTGTTGTTGTGATCAAAGTTTTATGGTGGATATCAACTGTAGTGAAGAGATATTTGATGTGAAGTGTTGAGTAAGGTGAATAATCAACATCGAGTACGATACAGATTTCGGGTGTCCCAAATGCTTGATTATATTAGTGTGCTAAGATTGTTCTTTGGTATGGATCATGTGTTGGTATTGGTATTCAAAATGGAATCTGTAATGATATTGATTGTAGCAGCGATTAGTGTTTCTGGGATAGTGATTATAATGATCTATATGGACAATGGTGCTATAATAATTTTTAATAGATGGTTGACATTGTTGAATTTCAAGATCCACGGTATCATGGTGGTTACATTTGTTGAGGTTCGTCACTTAAAAATAAATTATTGGATCATCTATTTCAATGATAGTAGCATTGAGCCAACGATAAGATGAATTTCAGGGACTAGACTTGCTTACACAAAGCCATATGTCTACGGATTGTGGAAAGAGATTTTTGGTACATGTGTATAACTGTATCGTCCTAGAGCCATTTTCAATCAGGACATAAAAAGTTACTGTATATCCCAGCTAGATTTATGATATAGAGAGAGAGAGAAAAAAAAATGGACTGTTGATATGATGGAATCAACATAACTTGGACATCTGATTCTCTCTATCTAAAATGCTTTATCACCTTGAAAGTTGAATCCTGCACGAGGTTCCTTAAGACGTTAGTGATGTAGGAGTTTCTTTCAACTCTCCTGAATTTAACTGTTTACAAATTGTTATTAACTAAGGTACTAGAGCCATGGGAATTTCATAGATTGAGACTATTCAATTTATGGAGATTGCTTGTGGAATAGGACCAACATTTGGACTTGAAACACCAAGGATTCTAATTTTAATTGGACTATGTATGGATCTTAGCTTTTAATGAACTTGATAACAAAGCAAAGTTTGAATCAAACAAGGAGCATTAAATTAGTATAACTCGGTCAAACTAATGTGGAGGAGGCGTGATATTTCAATTTTTAAAGAAATATTACTATACTATCTCTCCTTTGTGGTTTAGGATAGCCAAGTAAGACATGCTGGAGGACAGTATTGATAAGCATTTTATCATGCCTGAAGGACTCTGAAAAAGAAATTAAAGCTTGGTTTCAGATCAAGTCAGAAAGGAAGCTCAGCAATATTGTGTATTATTCGAACAAAGCACTAGACTTACTACAGAGTATGGGACACTATTATCATTCTTGGGTCAGGGATTTTTAGTTAATTGGTTGGCGAATTAATCTTTTGCTTGTACAACACTGAATAATTTGTCATTTTTGTGCCTTCTGGTTGACAGTTATCACTTATGAAGACATTAGTATGTCTAGTGTGCCACCTGTTGTTATCACTCTGAAGCTCCTTGAGTTCAGAATCTAGATTTTTGATTCAAGACATGCATCATATGAGCACTTGAATTACCTTCATCAACTAAGGATGTCATGGATCAAAATGGATATTTCCTAGTAGTACGTCACTGAAGAAAGCGTAGGTGTTCCTCAACTGATATGTCGATTGAAGATCTAACACTGGAGGGTTTATCACTAAGTAGACCATTGTTGCTTGAGCTGTGACATGCTGTTAGGTTATGTGATGCGGCTGTGATAGGAGAGAGGAATACATCAGTTTTGCTGAAGGAATTACAATACTTGGTGTCGCAGCAACACAATCAGGAAGGTGCATATACTGTTTGAGATTCTCACATGCTTGCTTGGGCTACTAGAGGCAAGGAAGTCGAAAAAGAAAAAAAAAAAACATCAGTTATTGCACCAAGTTTACAGTACTTAGTATTGTATATTTAATGCCCAAATTAGGTCCACCTAAGAAAAGCTGGAGTAGAAACCTTTTTGATCCACACCTATATGCTTGTATAGCATAGCTGGAGCAAATTATTAAGGAAAGCTTAAAACTTTAAGTTCATGGCTAATTTATCTTAGTCTGTTCCTTAGGTGACTATATGAATTATCCTGGATGAACCAATTTTGGCTAGCTTGTAGGACATAACAGTGAACTGGCAATAAATCTTGAGGTTCTTCATGTAGTTGTCATGGTTTATACCATTTTCTGTCCTCTGCTGTGAACGGGCATAGCAAGACCAGGTGAACTCGAAGAAAAGTAAACTTGTCTATGTTGTCTTCTAGAACCTATAACTAACAATTTTATAACTTGGAGTGCAACAGACCATAATATTATTATGTACTGTGGTGTGAATGTTTTTGGAGCCGCACTTCATCAGGAAGTATCTTATTTGGCCATCATGCGATCCATTGCATGATGTCTGGTTGGACTTGCTTCATATACAAGGCTGCTTTGTCTGAATATCTTTGATATCTCACTTGTTTTTTTTTTTAGAGGTGAGATACTCTACAATGTAATTGAGGTTTGTAACTGTAGTCTGCTGATAGACGTTTGAAGATTAAACTTGTGTTGTAGTAATGTGATTGGCATGTCATTTGTCCTCCTGTCCTACTATTGTTGAGTACAAATGATCATAAGAATGGATCTTTGAGGTACTTCACAATTCCCATGGTTCAGCTAGACAGCATAGGAAATTATCAAATCTAATGAGCCTTCAGAATACAATAGCTGCTCAAACTCATCTGTTTCTTATGATTGACTGAGCATTTACATATATGGATTATAGCCTTTATATCATTGTCAAATCAACCATGTATCACAGAATTCTCTTGTAATTGCTCATAGAAAAGTGAGGCAGGGAGGCTAATCAATGTATATAGGATGTCCTGACCTTGTTAAAGAGATGTGTTATTTTGAAAGAAACTCATGTTGAGGGAAGCAACACAAACTGATTCTGCACTCAAATTTTCTTCTGAACTTGACCTTTTTGAATTTGGAGCATCAGTTGACAAGGAAATGATTTCAGGGCTAAATGACAACTCCCTATAAGCTAAATTCTTGATGACATAAGCTGAATTCACTTTGAATTCAAAATACTAAAACTGAAGTTAGGAAGTAAAACTGGAATTTTAGAATTCAGCTTCAAATCTGGAACTCGTTATGAAATCTGGTTAGAACTCAGGAATTACAGAGATTGGTTCCATCTTAGAGGATTACTAGCTGACATTGGTAGCATTTCTAAAGGAAATCTTAAGTTGTTTCAGTTAATGGGGGAAAAAAAATGCTTGGTTAAATAGATTCCTTTCTCTATTTGAAAGTGTTTGCACTATTACTATAGTTTGATGATCAAGAAGCATAAAAGAAGTTGAAGTTTCAACTTCTATTTGTTCTTAACTTTAGTAAGAGAGGTAATAAATAGTCAGCTAAGGATCAAGTGTATATGGTAATGTATATGTTGCATTGGTAGTTTCTTGCTTTGGGTGATATTGGATTGTTATCATTGGTTGGATCATTTAATCATTGATCTACTAAGCTAGGTGACTGATGATGGTTTGATATTGTCATACCTGAGGAGGAAGAGGGAGAAGTTTGCTGTATGGCGGCAGGATTTTCAATTATTGACGTAGCAATTACCTTGTGGAATCTTGTTGTGTTTTTAAGTTTGGCTTGTTTGGGGATCCTTAATCTTAGGTTTAGTTGAGTAAATTGAATTGAAGCACAGTGAAAGCATAATGGAGTGCTACACAATAAAATTCATAGATCAGATATTGGAAATATAATCTGAATTACTATGGTATTTTTGCACTGTAGTGTAAAGGAAGAAATTTGGGGACCAAATTTTTATTAGTGGGGGAGAATGTAAAATACGGTAATTAAATATTTTTTTTAAAATAAAGGTTAATGGTTAACGGGTTTAAAACCCGAAACCCATTAGGAATCCATTAACCCCTCCCCCTTCTCTCGCGACTTTTCTTCTCCCGCCTGGAAACGCACGAGCGTTTCCCCTTCTCTCTGCCGAAACTGAAGCAGCGCTCTCTCCTTCACTTCATCGCCTACAGCCAAGGAAGGCAACTGCGATTCTTCTCCTTCCACGCAGTCGCTTCGACCGGCGTGAGGTTTCCTCCCTGAGCGACACCCACGGCAAAACCTCTGTTGCCGTCACATTCCCTCTGCACAGCCGACGCCACCGCTTGCCGCCGTTTCTCCTCCGTGGCCTAGCCGCAAACTTAGCCGCCACATCGCCGTTCATAGCCCAGCGAGCCGTCGCCTTTCTCCGCCGGTGGGTTAGGGCTCGGATAGGTTTGATTTGGTAAGGGTTGAAATTCTTATTGGGTGTGATGGATCCCTTCTGGTTTTTGGGGATTTTCGGTTGGATTTCTGAAGGTTGCTTTGATTCGGCAGATCGATCGGCGGAGCGTGGCGATTCTGGATCACAGCGGGTTGGATCTGGGCAGAGCGTGCTAGGGCTTTTGATCCATTAGGTAAACATTGTTATGGCTTTGCTGGATTTATTGGGTTATCTCCTGATTAGCAATGAAGTTAAGGAATCAAGTGGTTAAATGAAACCTTGCTTTCTGAGAATGGTCGGCCTGGTCTAGGCTTGTTCTTATGGCATGTCCATTGGATTATTTGGTTCTTTTACATGCATCTGTTTACAGAGTATAAGACAAGAGAAGAAATGTTAAAAATATTGAGGAATATTAATGAGTAATGATACAGCAAGCTAATTATGAGAGTAGCTAGTTTTTAAAGATGTAATATGTTGATTATGCATTTATAAGGATAAGTTCAATCTTAAAAAGCTTCCTAGCATTGACGGTGGACATCAGTGTCAATAACACAGTATTAGGAAACAATGAACTGGGTTTGATCGTTAATGGTTAGATGGGGGTCGATAATCCATTAATTGGATTTATTAGCTAAAAGGGGATGAATTTCGATGGATTTAGTTGGATTAAATTATGGGATTTAGTTACTGTTAATTTGATACAGTATAATATTAGTAAGCGTTGTATTGTTGGTTATTCTAATTACAGGACAGTGAACTGGAGTTCTAGACGGAGGTTCTTTTCTGACACGGACCACTTTCTGAAGGCGGGTATTTTATTGTGATATGTATAGATTACTATTACTGGCAGTAATTTTGTTTGCTTATATATGTCTATGTTGAGCATTTATCACCTCTTGTTATTGGTACCATGCTATTATCTGCTATTCATTTGACATATTAGCATCTTGATAGATTTACTGTTCATTGGATATATGTCATCTTATTTCTGTTGCATATACTATGGTTACATAGCATCTCTGCATTATTACATGCTGGCCAGCATTCTGTCCACTCGGTCACGCAGTAGCAGTGACGTCAGAGTGCACAGAGGTCACCACCATATCCACGCGACCTCACCATTTGAGTGTGATGGATCAGACGGGCATAGTTCCCACGCGACCTCACATATGGGTGATGGATCAGACGGGTATGATATAGTTCCCACGCGACCTCACCATTTGAGTGTGATGGATCAGACGGGCATAGTTCCCACGCGACCTCACATATGGGTGATGGATCAGACGGGCATCAGGGTGACCAGGACATGTCATATCTACATGTTGCATATTGCATGATTACACTTGCCTTTGGTTATGTTTACTGTATTTGGTTATTGCACATGTTTGACATGCACTTACAGGAGGCTTATATATCTGTTATGGACTACTTTACATGGTTATCGGGTACTAGTATGTACACTTCTTTTGTTTTTCAGTTATGCATTCTTATTACCTTCAGTAGATTATACATGCATGACTATTACTGCTAGGGATAGTTTACTATACATGTCCACTATATACCCGCTGAGTTCTTTGAACTCACCCCGTTGGATTATATGTTTTTCTTTCAGGTTGATGTCTATCTGGAGAGAGCCGCGCTGCTAGTCCCCTGGCGACAAAGTTGGTTTTAGTTCGCTTATGGTATTCTGTATGGTTGTTTTGATATCGTATTCTTGGAGTTTACTTGTAGTATTTGGATTCGGTACATTGGTTGTTTCCGCAGGTTTTCTCTTTGGGTGTTCCTATCGAATATGTTTTCTATGCTAGAGTGTGGATCATCTTATATTTTGATATTTATCTTATGGTGTGCATGTGTATGTGACATTGTTGTTACTTTATTTTGTTTATCTATCGTTATAACCATAGATTGTTATGGATAGGCTGTGTTGGCCTTATTGTTATATATGTATTCAGGGAATTGCAATTGTTACAGGGGAGATGCTGTTGAAATTTTCGGGTAGCCGTCTCCCGGGGCGTGACAATATTATTTTGAAATCTATTTTTCATGTACCTACTCTAAAATAAATTTTAATTTCTGTTAGCAAAGTTACCCTTGATTAGTGTTTTGCTAAATTTTTACCTTTTTCGTGTCTTTTTCAGGACCTACTATCGAGGACGACGATTGATAATGCTTGAATTCACAAAAGTCTTTATTACTTCGAGAATAAAATGGTTGTCTTTGTCGTCTCATGTTGCTTTTTTTATTTTAGTAATAGGGAAATAATGTCTTGACACGGTCATGTTTTACTAAAATTGAGCTATGGCAGTCTCTCTCCACAGTCAAATAAGTGTTTTGCATTTGTTTCTTGTTTCTGAAAGACTATCCGATGCGAAAGGATGAATTGATAAAGCTGTGGATAACAAATGGTTTTGCAAGTTCAGAAGGAAATTTTGAAGCTGAAACAGTGGGCAACCGCATCTTTGATGATCTTGTGTCGAGATCATTCATTCTCTTGGCACCTTCCCGTTATTTTGAAGATGTAACCGAGCGCACGATGCATGATATGGCACGATCCATATCTGTAGATGCATATTGGAATTCTTATCAAGACTCGGCGGAAGATATTGGAATCAGAACATATCGTTTGCAAATAGTTGAAGGAAAGTTACCAGATATGACTCAGGTCTTATGCAAGAAACCATCGTACTTGCACACTTTTGTGTCCCTTATGCCATTATATTCATGTTCATTGAGTATCAATCTGCTTAAAGTCTTCTTAGAACTGAAATATTTGCGGGTGTTTGATTTAACTGACTGTGGCATCAGGAAGATAACGACGTCAATAGAAAATCTGATACATTTGAGGTAACTCAACTTATATTACAATAAATTTTGTAATAAAGACTTGTATCTCAATCTGGATTTCAATCAGGAACTTCGAGAGCTACCAAAAGAGTTAGGGAATATATGCAAAACCTTCGGGAGTTTACCTGTGGATTTCAATCTGGATTTAGAAATGGATAATAGATTGACACACATTCCCTGTGGATTATCTAGACTAATTAATCTTCGAAGTTTACCTGTCTTTATTGCTGGGGACGGAACTGGCGCATGCTCAATTTTAGAACTTGAGGATTTGAAACTTCATGGAGAAATGGAAATTAAAATTTCTCATGATTTTAAGAATTATTCTCACCGTGGAAGAAAAATCTTGAAGAATACATATCTTAATAAACTATGCATAGAGTTTCATGGTTCAAAAACATATCACAAGGACATGTTGGATGATCTTTGTCCCAACACGAGCTTAAAGAAATTGCGGATAAAGAACTATAGTAGCCCACAATTTCCAACATGGTTTATAGAGTTACAACTGCCAAATTTGGTTGCAGTTGGCCTCCACTGTGATCGTGGGCATATTCCTCCGTTTGGAAATCTACAGTCTCTTAAGACGCTTGAGTTCTCTATGCATGGCATTGCACTCTTGGGCGCTGAGTTCCATGGGTACGGAGGCTTTCCTTCCCTTCAAGAACTCTACTAAGACTTAATTACATGGCATGTATAATTTAGAGGAATGGTCAGAGTCTCATGATGACGAGTTTTTCCTTGCACAGTCTAAAGATTTTCGATTGTCCTAAATTGAAAAATATGCCGAGACTTCCTAAAATCCAAAAACTTAGATAGTAAACTACAATAGCAGCATATTCTCATTTATTAGAGGAATCCTAGCGCTTGACATATTAAACTGCAGTAGAAGCCTACTCTCGTGTATCGGAAGACACACGTCTCTCTCTAGTCTCCCATTGAGGGGGATGGACGAGATGACATCTCTTCCAAGTGACTGCATCAGAAACCTCACATCCTCGACAAATTTAGAAATTACAAACTGCAGAAAACTCCAATCTCTTCCTTGGGATGAAATACAACACCTAGAAATGTCTCATGCGTTGGTCGTTGAATGGTGTGATAATTTGGTATTCTTCTCGTCAAATGTGAGACGTCTCAATTCTCTTCGGTTGCTACAACTCTCAGGTTGTCCAAGTATAATATTGCATCCTGAAGAACTCGTACAAATCTTGAATTCAGTACATTATTTCAAAATACAGATTTGTGGCAACAAAGTCAATTTACGTGGCCGATTGCAATACTTATACACACTCAAAGAATTGTATCTCTATGGTGCGCATGGTAGATCATTTACCTATAAGCACAGAAGTAGTTACAGAATCCCAAAAATACGTATTTGTTGTTGCCATGAATTGGAGTCGTTGATGACAGCAGAACCAGCAAGCAATGCGCTAGAAGAACTATACATAGATGGAATTTCCAATCTCACGACCTTGCCCTGACTGGCTGCAACATGTCAAGTTTCTTCGTTTACTATCAGTTAAGAACTGCTCACAATTAGAAATAGTGCCAAGGAGTTTGCAGAATCTACATATGTTGGAATATTTGACGATTTCCGGTAGCCCACAACTGAAAAGTAGATGCGAAAGGGATAAAGGCGAAGATTGGCCGATCATCTCACATGTACCAAATGTTTATATACGCTCTTCGGATTCAACCGGGCATTGTGAAGAGGTAAGATAGAAAACCATTATAGTTGAATAAAACAGACCATTATAGTATTTGTATGGTTGCATATATATATAGCATGATTTCTTTTTTTTTATTTAAAAAAGTTGAGTTTTCAAACATCCACTCGATACTAATCTTGATATGGTAATCTATATATAAGACACTACAACAAATATAACTTTCCGCAGCGCGTCATCAACGGCGCACAATTAAAGTGTGCTGTTAATAATAGTTTTTACAGCGCGCCTAATTAAGTCCGCTGCGGAAAATATTTTATATTTTATAATAGAAACCGTCTCTCAAAGCTTCTTAGATTTGAAAGGTTTGTTTCCATAAATTTGGCTGATCATGTATGGTCTCGTTATAATCCTCAGTTTATTTCTAGTTTCTCTGACTATAATCACATTTGTTATACATCTCTTAATTGCAGCACAAAGTCTGAAGACAAACTTGCCTCTCTGGATGAGTACATCTCTAGAAGAAGAATTATGAGGTTAGTTGATGCATTTAAGTTGTGTGCTCATTCTGCATATATCTACGACCTTGTTGGATGAATCTGACTGCCATCATCAGTTTTTTTGTAATTCAAACTGGATTAATCTCTGTCATGGTGATAAGATCAAGATTGTGATCTGCTATCCCATTGTTGTCTTCTTCGGTCCATTTGTAGATCATTTTGTGATCAGTTACATTTTGCTTGAATTGACTGTTGTTTAAAAGATTACATCCTCCTATGCCCTTTTGCATTTTGTAACAAAGAGCTATACATAGATTTGCATCATGTTATTATGTCGCTTAGCCTACCACTACCTTTCCTATCTTTCCATCCAAGTAAACTCACTGTTATGTCCACCTTTATTCATAAACTTCATCCTGATTCACTAAAATTTCCGACATTCATCCATTATGTTATAATCTGGTAAAGGAAATGCTTGTGTTTTTTCTTGCTCTTTTTCAAATATCTAATTTTTTGCCAAATCTTTTCAAGGTTATATTCTTCACTGATCCGGTCGATGAATACTTGATGCAATACTTGATGGACTATGAAGACAAGAAGTTCCAGAATGTGTCGAAAGAAGGTCTCAAACTTGGAAAAGACTCAAAACAGAAGGACCTCAAGGAATCCTTCATGCTCAGTGATCCAAAGGATTTTGCCTCCAGCATATACAAATCTGTGCAGAAGAGCATGGACATCAGCCCTAATGCAACAGTGGAAGAGGAAGACGATGCAGAGGAACCCGAGGTTGAAGAGAAGGAATCATCAACCAAGTCAGATGATAAAGAAGACCACGATCATCATGTTCCTCTTGAGGATGCAATAGGAAGCATAGTAGCTTGGGCATCGATGTTTATAGTTTTATCTGATTGATTTGGACGAATCGATATACTGTTTGTAGTAAAAATGAATATGAATTTGGATTGTTTTGTCTAACTAGATATAGATGATTATTTTTGATATATTTGAACTATGATTTTATAATTGTGAATGTGATGTTATCTAATATTTGTATATTGGATTTTAAATGTTAGAGCTTTGAGCAGGTTATAATTATTTGTATTTCCATTATATATTTGTGTATATAGGCCTATTGTATTTTAAAAATATAATTATCCGCAGCGCGCGGGGCGCGTGCTGCAGATGCACCTTTCATCAGCACGCGGGGCGTGTGCTGTGAAAAATCGTATCTTTCCGCAGCGCGCGGGCCACGTGCTGCGGATGCACTTTTCCGCAGCGCGCAGGCCGCGTGCTGCGGATGCACCTTTCCGCAGCGCGCGGGCCGCGCGCTGCGGATGTATCCAACACTTTCAACAGCTTAAAGTTATGCAGCACGTGATGTGCGCTGCGGATAGCTTAATTGCGCGCTGCGAAAAGTCAAATTTGTTGTAGTGAGAGGTTGTTTAGTGCCGTCGTATACATGCACGTTGATGGAATTCTTGTAGAACTAAAAATTATTTTCAAAAAATAGATCGTAAAAAAACAGAAGAATCCTTGGAGCTTAAAATTCCCATAAAAAATAGTCACTTATTTAAAATTATTAACTATAAATTTAGACATTTATATATACATATAAATCCGTTTTTTTTTTGCGTTGTCATTCAAATGGTAAAATTGGTATGATGATTAAGATCTAGTCCAATTGTAGGTGACTTGCTGTACCTTGGTCAAGTTAAGATCTAGTCCAATTGTAGGTGACACGGTGGATGCAATGCTTGACTCGGCCTAGTGCACGACCCCGTCCAGTGCTCGACTTTGCTTAGTGCCCAACTCCGCTCAATACATGACTCTACCCAGTGCCCGATCGCCACTTGAACGACACGTGGAAGGTAAAGTACTCAACGGTTAATCACCTACCCCATTAATACGACATTGTCTTGTACTGTGCCAGGCATGGGCGACAAGACCCTCAACAACCACGATGATGGGATATTTCCCTAACCGTTGATATGACGTCCCCTCTGACTCCTTATATAAGCCCCGCTTCTCACGGGTGCAAGTACGGACAAATACACAACTCACCTTTTCCACCTTCTGCATTCTTTCTTCCTCCTCACCTCTAAGCGACGGACTGACTTGAGCATTGGAGTGGCTGAGTCAGAGCACCCCTGACCTTCATTCTAATCCTTCTTTCTCTTTGGAGATCTACTGGGCCAAAGGCGGAGGCACGTTATACATTACCTGGGCTGTAGCTCGAGTAACATTTTTTTTTAGTTTTAAATTATCAATTGATTTTCTTTTTTAATAATAATATGAATCTATTTTTTAAATATTTAGCCCGAGTAATGATTTTGTTAAGTTAACAATTGATTTTTTTTTTTAATATATAGCCCGGTTGTTTAGTTAACAATTGATTTTTTTAATATATAACCCGGTTTAAGGAAAGAGAATATTTTTTTAACGAAAGTCACGGGAGGAAATTTAGAAAAAATAAAATACCTAACCCTCGCGTGATTTTTTTATTTCTCTACAATTTCTTCTTCCTCCTCACCCGCCCAATCGCCTCCACTGCAATTTCTTCTTCCTCCTCACTTGCCCCACCGCCCGACCTAACCCTCACGTGATTTTTTCTTCCGTCGCGGTTTCTTCTTTCTCCTCACTCGCCTCGCCATCCGATTTCTTCATACTCTTCTGTCCCTGTTCCTTCATGATTGCTTACAAGTTTTCTTTCTGTGAATCATGACTATTATAAGCGATTGCAGTCGGCGTGACTATTGATTCTTTGAGATATTATATTTGCTCTCGCAGAGATACATGTATCTTCTTATGATAAATAAATTATTGTTCAAAATTAAAATTATTACTGTATACATGTTTTATAAAAATTTATTGACATCCTTTCACTATCCGATATTTCATCATTTCCTATTGCATGTCTTACAAAATTATTAGAAATTTATAAGATTCTCTAAGCTGATCATATCAAATTTATTTGTGTTAGATTATTTTAACATCAAATCAAGAGAAAAAAGGAGAAATAATATTCTATCATTCTTTAAGCTAAGAATTGAAAATCCTTTATCATCTTAGAGAACTAAAACTAATGCATCCATTCCTAATAAGGAATTCGAACCTCCCTCTAAATCTCAAAGAGTTGAGTTTGATGAAACTTCACTTGAATGAGATCCTAGATTGCGTATTTCAATGTGGCAATATCTTGTTAATTATCGTGATGAAATTAGACAAGCTCATATCAAAATGGAGTCATATCAACCTAAATTACAAGAGTACCCACGGTCTGAATCTGGAAAGCAACATCGTTGATTTCAATATACATGGTTTAAAAAATTTCCATGGTTAGAGTACTCTCCTTCAAAGGATGTAGTATTTATTTTCCATGCTATCTTTTTGAATCAAGTGAAGCACAACAATCTACATTCACAGTTGAAGAGTTTAAAAGTTGGAAACACGTTAATGATGGAGCCAAGTGTGCCTTTTTGTCTCACATGAGAAATTCTAATTCGGTGCATAATAAATCTGCAAAATCTGTTATTGATGTGATAAATGTAACTCAACATATAGATAAAGTTATGAATCAAGAATTTTTTTAACAGATTCAAAAAAATTGATTAAGACTTGCAGCAACAATTGAGAGTGTCTGTTGGCTTGGTTTGCAAGCATGTGGATTGAGAGGTCATGATGAATCTTCAGATTTCCAAAATCGTGGTAATTTCATTGAGATGCTAAAACTTTTGGGAAAATGGAACGCTAATATTGGCGATGTTATCTTAAAGAAAGCTCCGGGAAATGCAAAGTATACCTCACCAGAAGTTTAAAAAGAAATCTTGCATATTATTGGTAACAGATCAGTCAGAAATAAAATCCATGATGAAATTAGAGATTCTAAATTTTGTATTTTGGTGGATGAAGCGAAGGATGTATCAAACAAAGAACAGATGACTATAATTTTGAGATTTGTTGATGTATATGGTTTCTTACGAGAGTGTTTTTTTTTTCAAATTGTGCATGTTCATGATACCACAGCTGCAACACTTAAGAAAGAAATATGTGATGTCCTCACTAGATATAATCTAGAAATTCATAATATGCGAGTTCAAGAGTATGATGGTGCTAGCAACATGTGTGATGATTTTAATGGATTGCAAGCTTTATTTCTTAAAGACTGTCCCTATGCATATTATGTGCATTGCTTTGCCCACCAACTTCAGTTAGCGTTAGTTGCAGCTGCTGAAAAGGAGATCTCTATATGGCTTTTCTTTTCGAATATGACAGCTATTGTTAATCTTGCTACATCTTCTTCCAAACGCAATACTGAGTTACAATCTGCTCAAGTTAATGAAATTACACGTTCTGTTGTTGCTAGTGAGCGTGAGACTAGGCGAGGAGCTAATCAGATTGGTACTTTGCATCGAGTAGGAACTACTCGTTGGAGCTCCCATTTTGATTCTATTTGCAATTTAATAGATATGTATGATGCAACTATTAATGTGCTTGAATGCATTATCACTGATGGTTCCTCTATTTCGATGCATGGGGAAGTTAGTGGTTTCTTAATAGTGATGAAGTCTTTTGATTTCATTTTTATTTTGCATTTGACGCATAAAATTATGGGGATCATAGATTTACTTTGTTGTGTCTTGCAACAAAAGTCTTTTGATATCATAAATGCAATGAATTTAGTCTCTACAACTAAAGCACTTTTCCTAACATTGAGAAATGATGGTTTTGATATTCTGTTTTCATATGTCAAATCATTTTACAAAAGATTGGATGTTGATATTCTTGAGATGAGTCCTCGTTATAAGTATCTTAATCATTCATGCCAGCAAAAGGATACCATCACAATTGAGCATCACTTTCATTATGATATATTTAATGCTGCAATATATTTTCAGTTGGAAGAGTTAAATTCTAAATTCAGTGATGAGACAATAGAACTTCTTGTACTCAGTTTTGCTTTGGATCCAAAAGATAATTTTAAATGGTTCGACATTGATAAGATTTGTACTCTTGCTGAGAAGTATTATCCTATGGACTTCACTGAACAAGAAATGCATAATTGGAGATGTTAACTACAACATTATGAGCTCGATGTAGTTTCTCATGAAAGTTTTTAGAAAATGCCCACTATCTCAGAATTGTGCCGAGATTTATTTGAAACAAAAAAATTATAAAATTATAATTTGATCGACAAGTTGATCCATCTAGTTCTAACTTTGCCTGTTTCTACAGTAACTACAAAGCGTGCATTTTCGACTATAAAGCATGTAAAAACAATTCTTCGTAATAGAATGGGAGAGAATTTTCTGATAGATTCTATGATTATCTACATTGAGAGAGAGTTTGCTTTAAGTATTGATTCAGATTCTATAATTGATGAATATTATATTTTGAAGAATCAAAAATCTCAACTTCAATAATATATATGGATCATCTTTGTATCTTTAGAGTTTGGTATTGAAGGTATGCACATTGCACACTAGAACACAGCTTAGTTTGGTATTGAAGATTCTGTTATGCAATTACATTGATATGATTATCATGGTACCATCCTCAATCTAACTTAAATTTTTTTTCCCAATCAGAGCGTGCATTGTTGCCAATGATTAACTTATTATCATTGGCTATCAAGAAGGGATTTTATGGCTAAACCTGGATCACCAATTTTTAAATGTGTCTGAAGAAGTGAGGTTAATTATTGAAGGTACAATAGAAAAGCATTCTATAACAAAAAAGATGGTGTTAGTTGGAAAAGTGTTTCAGTTTAATTTGGATAAATTGGTAGGAATTTTTTTCCTTTACATAGAAATTGATCCAATTATTAAGAATTACTAAAGGACCGTATATCTAGTATTAGTTATTTTTCGTCGTGTTCATTACATGATCAGAGCAGATTGTTGGTATGCCACATGGTATATATACCCAAGGGGTGGAGGCATGTGTTATTCTGCTTTAGTCCGAGGGCCGACAACGGACTAACGATGGCCAAGGATGTTGAGAAGTAGAATGTCGACTGAGTTGGCGGCGCCGCGGTAATGAGTTGAGGGTGAGAAAAAGGAAGGCAGGTTGAGGACCGAGATTAGCTCGGGTAGATCGGTTGTCCTAGCTCCGCCATTGTGCAGGGCTGATCTCTCCTATAGCAGGTCATGGGATTTGTATTACTCTGTTAGTGCAGAGGTCTCCGATGACTCATACGGAGGCGATCTTAAGCAGGAATACAATTGTTACCGTCTGTGGGAACACTAAACTAGGATCCTGAATTGGGATGCTCTGATGGATGACCCTATAAGACCAACCATCATAATTATGACCCACGACAAATTCAATAAAATTGTGCCCACCGTAGTCCAAGCGGCCTTACAGAATCAGCCTGAAGCTCCTACTCCATCTTCGAGGATACCGACCATGTCTTCCATTTATTAAAAAAAAGTATGTTTTTTTTTCAGATAATGTAATTGCAATTTATATCGATTGAAGTACCGCTGTGCTAATTATGTGGTCCTCTGGGCAGAATTCCTTGCATTAAGTATGCATAGTTAATGTACTTGAAAAGGCCATCAAATTAATTAGTTAATCTAATTATCTAAGTGAATTAAACAGACATGGATGTACATCTGTGTTCCGTTGCTGCTCTACGTAGGGGAGCGGAATCTAAGAGCTTTCCGGTCCAAAGCTTACTCTGTCAAGATCTAGATCTTAAAGGTAAATATTTTTTTCATCATCAGACCCCATTAGTGTCTCCTGTATTTTTTTTTGACTAGTGACAATATGCTCATATTATCCTTCAGCTTTTTATTTTTCAATAAAGAATATTGAACTATTTCAATTAATGTGATGAACTGATGCAACATTATTAGCTATAACCAATTCCTTGATGCAGGTCTCATTACTACCAGGTAATGTGTTAACGGTGACCATGTCCAAGCCGCATGGATTTCGCTATCGATTTAGAAAAAAAAAAACTTAATGGATCGGGTTTGGGTTAAACCCGAAACCCATTAAGAGATTCTCAACCCGAAACCTCCGCGATTTTTTCCCTCCGCAACGCTTCCTTCTCCGAGCGTTCCCTTCTGCACGCGAGCCGAGCGTTTCCTCCTCCACGCAAGTTCGGCGGCAGTGATGGCGGGAGTTGATGGCGCCGGCAAAGAGTGCGGGCGGAGGGGGAATATAGGGAAACCTAACCCTAGGCGCCCGGTTCATCTTCCTCTGCTCGTGTCCTCTGTGCGCCGATCACCATTGCCGCGCGCGAAGAAGAGGTGAGGAGGAAACCATACTCGGATGGGCGAGTGGAGAGAAGGAGAGGCCGCTGCGTTCTTCTCTTCTTTCTCCTCTTCTCTGATTCGCGAAGCACTGTCGGCTTCGCCTGGTTCTGCGGGTTGCTTGAAGAGGAAGAAGGCAGCAAGGAGACCTAGCCGCAACCTCCATTGCCGGTGTGCAGGTTCTAGGCTTCAAACCGAGGTAAGATTTGGGTTGCTGTTTGGATTTCGTTGGATGCTTGATTCGAATTTGAACTGAAATCCCAGATTTGGTGGAGTTGACGGTGGGGCTCGGCAGTGAGGGAAGGACCGAAACTTGGCTTGGATCTAGGGTTCCTAAGGCTTCAATCGGAGGTGAGATTCTTTCTTGGTTCGTTTCTTTGGGTCGTGCTTGCTGTGGGAATGGTTGATTAGGGGGATTTCGGCTCTGTGGCTTGGTACTGGTTGATAGGGGGGCGGTGAGTGCTGGATGTTGGGGTTGATGATCCAATGTTGCTTGAAGTTAGGGTTGTTTTGTTGGATCTGTTGATTTCTGTGGGAATAGTTGGAGCTAGGTTTTGATTGGAATATTGATTTATATTTTGTTGGAGTAGAATTACTGGTTTGTGGTTCTGATCTACCCGGGATTTGTTCTGTTGATGGATCCAATTTAATTGGATCCGATTGAGGAAGAAGGGGATGGTGATGGAGTTTTCTGTTGGATTTTAGGGGTTTGGATGTTTAATTCTTGCTGATTCTGTGGATTACTGTTTTATTAGGTTTTGTATTAGTTTTTTTTGGTTGTGAGTGATTGTTGGAGGTGGCTGTTGATAGATTAGGTTTTGATGTAGGATCTTGGATCCGATCAAAATCTAATTTGGGTTAACATTAACATGGATCCGGGTGTGACCATTGGCACGGATCTTATTGGTTGATTTAGATCCAGTTGGAGGTGGAACATGAACTTAACTCGTGTTTAAATAGCATAAGTTAATCTGATGAGTTGGATTTAGTTGAAATAATTGAATCATGGATCCGGATGTAATGGATCCAAATTGGGTTAGGTGTGGTATAGTTTTAATTATGATTCGGGTTAGGTTAATTTTGATTGGATTAGATTAACCTTAAATTCGGCTAGGTCTACGTATTTATAAGTGGATGTTGTTTATCCCTTTTGCAGGTCCTTGATTATTGATCTGGTTACCTATGTGGTTTATTTTTAGGGGGTTCTGTTATCGACATTCGTCAGATCAGGTGGGTAATCCTGTGCTGGTCAACACAGGTCTATTCGTAAGTACTTCTGTTGCTATTTACCTTGTTGATATCATTGTCACCTTGTTGTTTAAGACCCTGTTGATCGAGCAAGATATTTCTATACAGTCATATGATATTGCTGTTGATCATGCCTGATTAGATATAGGCCTAACTGTTGAATTGAGCATCATGACCTATACATGATAGAAGTAGGATTATTGTTGCGCTAAGTTGGGTGCAACCAGGACTAACTAGATAACCCTCCTGACGCTGCCCGCTCCCCACTTGATTAGTAGTGGTTTTGTTGTTGGTGCAGCTTTCTTGTCGTACGTCCCAGTTCACTGCACTGGGTGAGTGTTTGGGGGTGACGAGTGCAGACAGTAACCATGCATCATATGCACATGCATTTGTTGGTGGTTGTATATTACCTTGATGGTTGTGGCACTTGTTGTTATATGTGGTTGTTGCACTTGATTATATTCATTATGCTGATATCTGTTGCTTATTGACCTTGTTCATTCTGTTTCGTATGATATCCTGTTATCTTATTCTATATGTTGTTATGCACTTTCATCTAATATCCACTGAGTATTGTATACTCACTACCCAGACCCTGGGGTTGGCCTTGTTTTCTCCCCAGGTAGTAGATAGGATGTTGGTTGAAGCTTGGAGGTCTGCCAGTCTGCCCCATCATCTCACAGCAGGAGCAGGAGTCGTTTCCTTGTGGGGTCCTTTTTTTTTTATATAGTGTGGACTAGTCATTGTTTTCCTTATATGTTGTATGTTATTTGTTATCTTGTGGGTTTTGAATTTATGTTCGTAGTCGTGTGGTTAAGAACTTTATTCTCGATTGTGGAGTTTCCGTTATTATAGATTTGTGGAGTTGGTTTTATCGTTGCTTGTGGTAAGCATTATTGTAGTGTTTTGCGATCTTTCGTGGTTATATAGTAGTATATGCATATGTTAGATGTGTGGTTGTGGCTGTGTGGGCCTTTATTTGATAGTTAGTAACTTGTATATTTGTGCTGTATTAGTATTGGCCATGTGGGCCTATTATATCATTATGTATCAAGAAAAGTTGAATTGTTACAGAGTAGATGTTGTCAAAATTTTTCGGACAGTCGTCTCCCGGGACGTGACAATTTAGTAGTATCAGAGCAGGTTAGGTTCTTTCGAGATTTGTCGTATTTTTGGTCTATCTGATACCAAATTGTTTTGGTATCAAAGCATAGTTCGGTCCATGTGATTTTGTGGATTGGTCGTTAGATTTTTCGGTCTACCTTATTGTAAAGTCCACATTGTTTCTTGGATTTTTTTCGTCGTAGTTTCGATTTGTTCGATCCAGACTGTGAGATGGGATGGACAGTGGCATGATCACTCCAAACGGATGTAAGTTATCTTTTGTATTTGATTTAATGATAGAGATTAATAGTAGTTATGTTGCTAGGTGATATTATAGCCCCTGTACAAAACCGAGCAAGTGGTCGACCACGGAGACGACCTGTTAGGTTTATAGAGACGGACAATTTTGAGGATGTTGCTGATAGTCGAGAGCAGACCCGTGATCCTCCAGTTGTGGGACAGGGTTCTCAAGCTCATAAGATACCGTTGACATACCCTGTACCGGCTACTGCTAGTTATACTATGGATAAGAGCCGGATATCGATGTTGACAAAGTCGGTAAAAGATCGATTTACTCTCTTCCATGGGGGATCTGACCCATGGGTGGCGCGTTCCTGGTTGGAAAGTCTGACGGATACCTTCGACTACATCACTTGTACTGATGTAGAAAAAGCTGAATTAGCTATCTACCACCTTCGGGATCAGGCTGTCACGTGGTGGAAGCCACAGAGAATGATTTTCGGAGGGCAGGAGATATCATGGCGAGCATTTAGAGAGGCTTTCGAGTCATAGTATTTCTCAACGACCTTCTGTTTGGCGCGGCGCCAGGAGTTTCTGAATTGTAAGCAAGGTGACCATTCGATCATGGAATATAATGCGGAATTCTCAAGACTTGCAGAGTTTTGTTCGCATTTAGTGGCTTTGGATAGTGATCGGATGTTCCAGTTCACCCAAGGATTGGCTGCCTATATCCGGGTCAGAATGTCGGATTTTCTGGTTAGTTCTTACAGAGAGGCGTTGGACTGGGCTTTACTCATTGAGATGACTCAGCAGCAAGTAGCTCGGGAAAAAGACACAGAAAGGTCAAAAAATCTAGCTGTGTAGAAGACTGGTTAGAAAAGGCCTGCTCAGGGATCAGGTTCTCGAGATTTTACGAGACGACAAAAGGGTAAACAACCATCTTCGAGTGGGTCCCAGAAGAATCAGGAGATGGATGTTATGGAGAAGAGGTGTTTTCAGTATGGATTCGGTAGTCATCAGGTAGCGGATTGTTCATCAGATAAGACAGTTTGCTATTACTATAAGCAACTTGGTCATATCATCAAGGATTGCACTCTGAGAGCTCAGTTAGAGCTCACTTACACTACCACTTCAGGAGGACGATCTACATAGTCGCGACAGTAGAGGATACCACTGAGGCATAGGGCACTGCATCAGCAGAAAACTTTGCCGCCTCTAAGACAGTTGTATCAGATACAAGGAAAAGAATATGCAATGTTACTGACAGCCCCACAGTCAGAGATCTGTTATTCGCGATCCCGTTGCAACAGCAGTTACCAGCAGTACCATTCTCCTATAGTATGCCTCCTCTACATTCATCAGTCGTCACCAGTATCCCAGAATCAGTCTCAGTCAGAACAGAGGCAGTCTGCGTCCCATTCAACTATACAGTCGTCCGGCACAGAGACTAGTCGCGTTTATGCTATCACACGAGAGGAGGC
Organism: Curcuma longa; assembly: GCF_044706935.1. Classification (NCBI taxonomy): domain Eukaryota; kingdom Viridiplantae; phylum Streptophyta; class Magnoliopsida; order Zingiberales; family Zingiberaceae; genus Curcuma; species Curcuma longa. The sequence continues at coordinate 5,516,143 of NC_133861.1, forward strand.
ATAGTGGGCCGATGGATCGGTCATCCGGGATATGATTTCTGTTTATTCCATATATGCAGATACCTTGATTGATACTGGTAGTTCACACCCATTCATGTCTAGATTGTTTTTGAGAAAAATTAGAAGAATTCCTATGGTTAGATCGTGTAGCCTGGCAGTATCCTTATCATCAAGAGAAATACTGACTACCAATCAGCAAATCAAGGGATGTCCGTTGGATTTCGACGGTCATACCCTTACGGTGGATCTTCAGGTGTTGGATATGGCGGAGTTCGATATTATTTTGGGTATGGATTGTTAGCAACCTATCATGCTACAGTGGATTGTCGGGATAGAGTGGTTACTTTTCGACCTCTAGATCAACCCGCTTGGGAATTCGTTGCTACTCGGAATGATGCAGTATCAATTATTTCTGCTATACAAGCTCAGAGAATGTTAGACGGTGGGTGCCGAGGGTATTTACTGTTTCTGAAGCAAGCAGACGAAGTCGGAGTTTCTTGTCCTTTCGATGTTTGTATCGTCCGCGATTATCAGGATGTTTTTTCGGACGAGCTTCCCGGCTTGTCACCTCCGAGGCAAATCCAGTTCACTATTGAGGTGATTCCAGACATGACACACGTGTCTAAGGTGTCATATCGGATGGCACCGAAGGAATTGGAGGAACTTAAGATCCAGCTACATGAGTTATTGGATCGGGGTTTCATTCGTTCTAGTGTATCACCATGGAGAGCCCCAGTTCTATTTGTGAAGAAGAAAGACGGGTCTATGAGGTTGTACGTTGATTACCGTCAGTTGAATGCGGTTACAATAAAAAATAAATATCCTTTGTCGCGTATTGAGGACTTGCTTGATCAGCTGAAGGACTCCTGTGTATACTCAAAGATTGACTTAAGATATGGGTATCATCAGCTGAGAGTGCGAGACGAGGATATACAGAAGACAGCCTTCCGTACTCGCTATGGACATTATGAGTTCTTGGTGATGTCATTTGGACTCACCAATGCTCTAGTCGCATTTATGGATTTGATGAACCAGATTTTTTTGGAGTATCTAGACCGGTTTGTCATAATCTTTATTGACGACATTCTGATATACTCTCGATCGGAGGAGCATGAGCAGCATCTTCGTATTGTATTGGAGACATTACGTCGCAAGCAGCTATATGTAAAGTTCAGCAAATGTGCGTTCTGTTTCTCTTCTGTGGAATTTCTCAGGCATGTGTTGTTTAGCCGAGGTATTTCTGTTGATCCTCAGAAGATAGAGGTTGTTACTGGTTGGGAGCAGTCGAACACAGTTCAAGAGGTCTGCAGTTTTTTGGGTTTAGCTGGATATTATTGGAGATTTGTAGATGACTTCTCTCGTATTGCTACCCCGCTCACTCGTCTGATCAAAAAGGGGATGAAGTTCGCCTGCTCAGAAGCTTGCGAGGTCAGTTTTCAAGAGCTTAAGCAGCGGTTAGTGAGTGCCCCGATATTGGTGATTCCTGCTGGTGAAGACGGATTCATACTTTATACCGATGTGTCATTCCATGGATTAGGTGCAGTATTGATGCAGCGTGACCGAGTGGTTGCCTATGCTTCTCGTCAGCTGAAGGATCACGAGAAGAACTACCCTGTTCATGATTTAGAGTTTGCCGCTATTATCTTTGCTTTGAAGATTTGGTGACATTATTTGTACGGGGTTACTTTGGAGGCATTCATCAATCATAAGAGTCTAAAGTATTTGTTTACGTAGAAGGAGTTGAATCTCAGACAGAGACGCTGGATGGAGTATTTGAAGGATTATGATTGTACCATCAACTACCATCCAGAGAAAGTTAATGTGGTAGTTGACGCGCTAAGCCGGAAGTCTCATAGGATTTTGGCTAGTCAGTGGGTGGCAGTTACCAGTTATCGATCTGGTCCGACAGTTTTCTGAGTTGGGATTGGTGGAGCTTGGCCAGACTCAGCGAGGAGTGATGTTTTCTATGATGGCTCAGTCACCCATAGTAGAGAAGATCAAGTCAACACAGGCTAGCGACCAGCATATTCAGTTTATCCGCAGTAGGGTGGACTCCGGACAATAGTTAGAGTTTTCTTGTGACGCAGATGGAATACTTCGGTTTCGAGGAAGACTCTGTGTTCCAGAGCAACATCCGATCCAAGAGGAGTTATTATAGGAGGCACATCATTCTAGGTTCGCGATACATCCTGGTGATACTCGTATGTAGCGGGACCTAAAACGCTCCTATTGGTGGAACGACATGTAGAGGGACATCGCAGATTTTATTACAAGGTGTTTAGTGTGCCAGCAGGTGAAGGCTGAACGCAGAGACCAGCCGGGTTGCTTCAGGAGATACCAGTACCCCAGTGGAAGTGGGAGCATGTTACGATGGATTTTGTTACAGGCTTACCTAGGACCCGGAAGGGGCATGATGCGATTTGGGTAATCGTTGATCGGTTAACCAAATTCGCTCATTTTCTTCCGATACGTCGGACGGATTCGCTGGATCGTTTGGCGGAGTTGTATTGCAGCGAGATTGTTATATTACATGGAGTTCTCGTGAGTATTATTTCGGATAGAGATTTGCATTTTACCTGACGATTCTGGCAGAGTCTGCAGCAAGCACTGGGTACAGAGCTTCGTTTTAGTACAACATTTCATCCGTAGACAGATGGTTAGTCGGAGCGTACTATTCAAACTCTGGAAGATTTACTAAGGGCTTGTGTTATCGATTTCGGTGGCAGTTGGGAGGATCACCTGCATCTGGTTGAGTTCGCCTATAACAACAGCTATCATTCTACTAGTCAGATGGCTCCGTATGAGACTTTGTATGGTAGACCTTTTCGATCTCCCGTGTTGTGGGAGGAGGTTGGTGAGAGACAGCTGTTAGGTCCACAGGGTCTTCAGCAGGATGCCGAGCTTGTACACGTTATTAGACAACGTATGTCAGAGGCTCAAGATCGACAGAAAAGTTATGCGGATCAGAGACGGAGACATCTGGAGTTTTCCGTGGGCGATCATGTGTTCTTACGTGTATCACCCACGAAAGGGGTGAAGAGGTTCGGATTAAAGGGAAAGTTAGCTCTGCGCTACATTGGACCATTTGAGATTTTGGAGCGGATTGGCTAGGTGGCATATCGCCTGGCATTACTGCCGACACTTGCTGGTGTTTATAACGTATTTCACGTTTTTATGCTGTGGAAACACGTACCTCATCCTACACATGTTCTGAAAGAAGTATCTATTCTTCTTCAGTCGGATGCGTCTTATGAGGAGATTCCAGTGCGAATCCTTGGCTATAAAGAGCGGCAGTTGCGAAAGAGAACCATTCGACTGGTGAAGGTCAGGTGGCAACACCATAAAGATGAGGAGGATACTTGGGAGCTGGAGGATACTATCCGGGCTCGATATCTTTATCTATTTACATGAGGTATGATTTTTAATTGTTATGGTATTTCTGCACGGAAGTATACAACAACAACAACAACAACCAAGCCTTATCCCACTAAGTGGGGTCGGCTATATGGATCCTTTTACGCCATTGAGCTCTATCTCCTATTATATCATCATTTATATTTAAATAAATTTTATCTTGTTTTATTGTTGCTAATCAAGTCTTTTTTGATCTACCTCGCCCTCATTTGATATGCGTATTTGTCATAGTTTCACACCGCCTAACTGGAGCATTTATCGGTCGTCTAAGTACATGTCCGTACCACCTTAAACGTGTCTCACGGAGTTTTTCCTCAATAGATGCAACTCCAACTTTCTCTCTAATGCTCTCATTTCTTATTCTGTCCATCTTTGTATGTCCACACATCCATCTTAACATCCTCATCTCCGCAACTCTCATCTTTTGCTCATGTGCTCGAGTCATAGCCCAACATTCAGCGCCATATAACATGACAGGTCTAACTGCCGTTTTATAGAACTTTCCTTTAAGTTTTAGAGGCATTTTACGATCACATAAATCATCTGATGTTCTCCTCCATTTCAACCATCCTGTTTGTATTCTATGTAAGATATCTCTCAATCCCTCCATCGACTTACAAAAATGATCCTAAATATTTAAAACTCTTAGTTTCAGAAATATGAAGAAAGAAAATTTGGAGACTAAATTTCTATTATTGGGGGAGAATGCAAGATATGAGGTGTTTAGAAAAAAAAACCTTAATGGATCGGGTTTGGGTTAAACCCGAAACCCAGTAGGAGATCCTCAACCCGAAACCTTCGCGATTTTTTTTTCTCCGCTTCCTTCTACGAGCGTTCCCTTCTCCACGCGAGTCGAGCATTTCCTCCTCCACGCAAGTTCGGCGGCAGTGATGGCGGGAGTTGATGGCGCCGGCAAAGAGTGCGGGCGGAGGGGGAATATAGGGAAACCTAACCCTAGGCGCCCGGTTTATCTTCCTCTGCTCGTGTCCTCTGTGCGCCGATCACCATTGCCGCGCGCGAATAAGAGGTGAGGAGGAAACCATACTCGGAGGGGCGAGTGGAGAGAAGGAGAAGCCGCCGCGTTCTTCTCTTCTTTCTCCTCTTCTCTGATTCGCGTAGCACTGTCGGCTTTGCCTGGTTCCGCGGGTTGCTTGAAGAGGAAGAGGGCAGCAAGGAGACCTAGCCGCAACCTCCATTGCCGGTGTGCAGGTTCTAGGCTTCAAATCGAGGTAAGATTTGGGTCGCTGTTTGGATTTCGTTGGATGCTTGATTCGAATTTGAACTGAAATCCCAGATTTGGTGGAGTTGACGGTGGTGCTCGGCAGTGAGGGAAGGACCGAAACTTGGCTTGGATCTAGGGTTCCCAAGGCTTCAATCGGAGGTGAGATCCTTTCTTGGTTCGTTTCTTTGGGTCGTGCTTGCTGTGGGAATGGTTGATTAGGGGGATTTCGGCTCTGTGGCTTGGTACTGGTTGATAGGGGGGCGGTGAGTGCTGGATGTTGGGGTTGATGATCCAATGTTGCTTGAAGTTAGGGTTGTTTTGTTGGATCTGTTGATTTCTGTGGGAATAGTTGGAGCTAGGTTTTGATTGGAATCTTGATTTCTGTTTTGTTGGAGTAGAATTACTGGTTTATGGGTCTGATCTACCCGGGATTTGTTCTGTTGATGGATCCAATTTAATTGGATCCGATTGAGGAAGAAGGGGATGGTGATGGAGTTTTCTATTGGATTTTAGGGGTTTGGGTGTTTAATTCTTGCTGATTCTGTGGGTTACTGTTTTATTAGGTTTTGTATTAGTTTTTTTTTGTTGTGAGTGATTGTTGGGGGTGGCTGTTGATAGATTAGGTTTTGATGTAGGATCTTGGATCCGATCAAAATCTAATTAGGGTTAACATTAACATGGATCCGGGTGTAACCATTGGCACGGATCTTGTTGGTTGATTTAGATCCGGTTGGAGGTGGAACATGAACTTAACTCGTGTTTAAATAGCATAAGTTAATCTGATGAGTTGGATTTAGTTGTAAGAATTGAATCATGTATCCGGATGTAATGCATCCAAATTGGGTTAGGTGTGGTATAGTTTTAATTATGATTCGGGTTAGGTTAATTTTGATTAGATTAGATTAACCTTAAATTCGGCTAGATCTACGTATTTATAAGTGGATGTTGTTTATCCATTTTTGCAAGTCCTTGATTATTGATCCGGTTACCTACGTGGTTTATTTTTAGGGGGTTCTTTATCGACGTTCGTCAGATCAGGTGGGTACTCCTGTGCTAGTCAACACAGGTATATTCGTAAGTACTTCTGTTGCTATTTACCTTGTTGATATCATTGTCACCTTGTTGTTTAATACCCTGTTGATTGAGCTTGATATTTCTATACAGTTGTATGATATTGTTGTTGATCATGCCTGATTAGATATAGGCCTAACTGTTGAATTGAGCATCATGACCTATACATGATAGAAGTAGGATTATTGTTGTGCTAAGTTGGGTGCAACCAGGACTGGCTAGTGCCCGCTCCCCCACTCCCCACTTGATTAGTAGTGGTTTTGTTGTTGGAGCATGTGCAGCTTTCCTGTGTGCGCCCCAGTTCACTACACTGGGTGAGTGTCTGGGGGTGGCGAGTGCAAACAGTTACCATGCATATCATATGCACATGCATTTGTTAGTGGTTGTGTATTACGTTGATAGTTGTAGCACTTGTTGTTTTATGTGGTTGTTGCACTTGATTATATTCATTATGTTGATATCTGTTGCTTATTAACCTTGTTCATTCTGTTTCGTATGATATCCTGTTATCTTATTCTACATGTTGTTATGCACTTTCATCTAGTATCCACTCAATATTGTATACTCACTATCCAGACCCTGGGGTTGACCTTGTTTTCTCTCAGGTAGCAGATAGGATGTTGGTTGAAGCTTGGAGGTCTGTCAGTCTACCCCATCATCTCACAGCAGGAGCAAGAGTCATTTCCTTGTGCGGTCCTTCTGTTTTTATATATTGTGGACTAGTCGTTGTTTTCCTTATATGTTGTATGTTATTTGTTGTCTTACTTGTGGGTTTTGAATTTATGTTCATAGTCGTGCGGTCAAAAACTTTATTCTCGGTTGTGGAGTTTCCGTTATGATAGATTTGTGGAGTTGGTTTTATCGGTGCTTGTGGTATACCTTATCATAGTGTTTTGCGATCTTCGTGGTTATATAGTAGTGGATGCATGTGTTGGATGTGTGGTTGTGGCCATGTGAGCCTTTATCTGATAGTTAGTAACTTGTACATTTGTGTTGTATTAGTATTGACCGTGTAGGCCTATTATATCATTATGTATTAAGAAAAGTTAGACTGTTACAGAGGAGATGTTGTCGAAATTTTTGGACAGCCGTCTCTCAGGATGTGACAATCGA
>NC_133861.1:5523062-5565823 GCF_044706935.1 Curcuma longa
ACTTAATACGAACTTTGATATTCTATTATTTGTTCTGTTGGAGCCGTGGAGACCATTGGTAGCAACTTTGGATGGAACTACGGATCAACGAATTTTCATAGTTGATTTTAAAAATTAACTGGAGCATGTGATTCAAATATATGAGAGAAGGATTTGGATTTGCTAGGGTTGTAATTGAACCGACAAAATTTGATATTCGATTTGATAAGAATTTATGTATGTTCGTTCAATACATACAAAATCAATTAAATGAAACAAACTTGAATAATTCATTAAACTAAATGAATAAAGTTATAAACTAAACGAATAAACTTGAACATATATGTTTAGTTTATTAATATTCATAAATAATATTAATAAATAATATTAAGAATAATATTCATAAATAATATTTTTGAATAACATTCATAAATAACATTCTTGAATTATATTCATCAATAAAACTCTTATCAATAAGTTACATAAATAAAAATTAAATAAATAAATAAATTTATATTATCAAATTCAATAACCAATCAAATAAATATAAAATATAAAAATTTTAAATAATCAAATAAATTTGGATTGAGATCGATAACATCTAGACAAATCAAACTTAAATTAAATTTGAATTAAGTTCAAGTTCATAAAAAAGAAATTAAATTAAGGTTGAATAATTATTTTAACAATTTAATTTATTTTAGATTTGATTTAATTTAATTTAATTATCTTATTAAATAAATTTAAATATCATAAAATTTAATTATATTTGGCTAAGTTATGACATGATTTTTCAAAGACATGGCACATGATGCGCACTATATCTAATTGATAAGAGTCAATTTATTCATTAAATACCATTGACATTAACAGATGGAGATATTGTCGGACATATTAAAAATTTATTAAATTTAAATTATATAGAAATTAAATGCAATCTTAATATGTACAAAGGACTTAGTTAATAATATCAAACTATCAAATAAAAAATAATAGATTACTTGAAATGATTGAATTGTCTTGTATAATCGAACTGACTAACTGAGTTACTAAGTGTCGAGTTGTAGGGTTAGCTAAATTATTTAATGTTGAGTCCATCAAAGTGAGTGCCAAGTTAGTCGAATAAAATTTTATTAACATATTAAAAATAAATAAATTTATAGACAAATCAAACTTAAATTAAATTTGAATTAAGTTCTTCATAAAAAAGAAATTAAATTACGGTTGAATAATTATTTTAACAATCTAATTTATTTTAGATTTGATTTAATTTAATTCGATTATCTTATTAAATAAATTTAAATATCATGAAATTTAACTATATTTGGCTGAGTTATGACATGATTTTTCAAAGACATGGCACATGCACTGTACCTAATTGATAAGAGTCAATTTATTCATTAAATACCATTGACAATTAACTGATGGAGATATTGTCTGACATATTAAAAAATTATTAAATTTAAATTATATAGAAATTAAATGCAATCTTAATATGTACAAAGGACTCAGTTAATAATCTTAAACTATCAAGTAAAAAATAATAGATTACTTGAGATGATTGAAATATCATGTATAACCGAACTGAGTTATTGAGTATCCAGTTGTAGGGTTAGCTAAATTATTTAGTGTCGAGTCCATCAAATTGTCGAGTACCAAGTTAGCCGTCGAATAAAATTCTTATCAACATATTGAATAAATAAATAAATTTATATTTATCAAATCAAATCTTAATTTTAAATATAAAATTTTAAATAATTAAATAAACTGAATTTGATAACATTTTAAACAAATCAAGCTCAAATTAAATGAAATTATTTATAAAACAATTTGAATTTATTTTTTAAATTTAGATTTTAATTTAATTCAATTATCTTATTAAGTAAATTTAAATATCATAAAATTTAATTAGATTTGGGCTAAGTTATGACATGATTTTTCAAAGGCATGCAGGGCACATGATGCACATTATATCTAATTGATAAGAGTCTGTTTGGTTCAAGTAATCATATATAACTTTAGTTATGTGATTATTAGGTAATCACATAACCAAGATTATGAGATATAAAATATAATTTAATGTTATTTGCCCCAACTCCAAAGGATGCAGACTCCACGATTCCTTCAAAATTAATTTAGTCATCCTACAGTGGCCTACTTATATATGATTACTACAAATATTCCTGAATAAAGTACCATGAGTGAGCGTAGAAACAATCATATGAGTGTCAGATTTAGTCCACTAGATACTCTTCTACATACGTGACATGTAATAATGGAGGATCAGGTAATGGCTATCGGATCTGGTCTTTTAAGATTACAGACATAAGATGCTCTTTTAGGTAAATATATAAACCCTGGAGAAAGCATGCAAGAAGGAAGGTGATTCTGTTTTTCCTCTTCTTCCTCCTCTATTATTATGCTATTTTGCTTTTCTCAAGCCACGTCGGAGTGGTCACGCCGAGTTCCCTCGGTGCCCATCTTAATCCTCATCGAAATATTACAGGTATCTTTGACGTCTTCTATGTCTCCATGACTTTCAACATCGCCGCGTCTCCTATTTTATCTTACTAACTCACCAAACCACGGTCTCACATAGGAACAACATATAATTCACGCTTTAGAAAAATTCCCGTATACAAATCAAACTCGGTAGGGATTGAGCCGAGCCATGCCATCTCTATTAATGCTGGAGGTGAGTTTTTAAAATTGGATTTGGAGCAGTCCATTCCCAAACCTGTAAACAAACACCATTTAGAACAATGACACGCTACCTGCTGCTGATTAATCTGATATTAAACCAATACAACTATAAAAAAAAAAAATCATGAATGAGAGGGTGATCGATTCAAATTAGAAAGTACTGGTTTCGGTGAGCAGTAGCTGCAATTCTGATGCCGATGAAGCAACTTCTTACCTAGTTTTCACTTTGCATGGATGTTTCCTTTTGCTGCTACTGCAGTTACTTCAACTTAATTCCTTGTTGAAATCTTTCTTCCACAGCTTTTAACCTTCGACTTTCTTGACCTGCAGCTGCTTGTTTATTTTCCTTCCTATCTCCTCTAACTTCGAGCTCGCCATCAGTCACTTTCTTATGACAATCAGGTCAAAAGCCATGCCTATTCTTCGATGACTTTTCTTATTCCCTGAAGGTGATGGTCGAGCGGGAATAGAACCAAAGCGTCTCCTTTGTCATACAGTCCCGCCCCAATCTTCACCAATTACTTTTTTTCCCCTTTTTTTAATAATCTAAATGTCCATTTCCTTGTACACTCAATTAATCCTAATTAATTTGCAAACGATTCCTCACCTAGCCATTAGAATTCCATATTTTTTATTTCACTGGAGAAAACATATTTTAAAATATATTAGTTGAAGTTTCCAGATTTTGAAAACGTCGAAGACCCAGCGCCGCTCGTCGGAGGGGTCAGAGGAGGATGGCAGGGATTTAGGCTTTCGACCGCGCTTCTTCGGTTTGTGCTTCTTCGTTGGCAGCAGCAGCGTCGGCGGCGACAAGGGGTGGTCGTAAAGGAGGAAGCTTTCCTCGATGGCGCCGGCGGAGAGGCTATATATGAGGCATGGGGGAGAGGAGGAGGCGGACAAGGATGAGCACGAGGAGGCGGAGGAGGCAGACGAGGATGAGTCAGCGAAGGGGAGCGGGCCGGACATGGACTAGCCGTTTCTGGTAAGTTTCTACGGATGAAAACGTTTCTCAGCGTTTCGGAAACGGGGATGACAGTGTTGTCGCCGTTTCCAGACAGCGTAGGTCCAGAGAAACCATCACCAACTACTTTGACAAGTGATCGGATGGATCAGAATTGAAATTTGAAGACTTGTTTGTTAATTTTATGAATACACTATTTTTCAGGTCATTTTCAGTGAAAGCTCAAGGCATATTACGTAAACTCTTTATAATAGTTATTCACTTCCATTTTAAATTCTGATTAGCTTCATTCTGATAGGAATTTCACTCTAATTAATTGGGTTTCAGTATTCGTAGGCATCATTGGGCAACTTAATATAATGGGTAAAAATTAAAAGAGTCCCTTTTTTTATCGGAACATCATTCGTAACTTGCTATAATATACATTATTAATTAGTATATGTGAGTGTGTAGCAGTAGTTATGATTCGTAACTGCTACAATATTTTATTGATCAATATTGATTTGAGTTTTAAGGTTTAGGATTGGTGAGGAGTTAGTGAGGGTGTACATTTTCTGTTTGTGAGAAGTTAATGAGGGTGTGCATTTTGTGCCGATGAGGAGTGAGGGCATACATTTTGTTAGAGAGGGCTTACATTTTAGGGTTGGGAGGAATGAGAGCAAGTAGCTTGTTATTGTGGATGTATAGTTAAATAAGATGAATAGATCCATCAAGAAAGATTTATCTAGTCTTATAGCAAACAACTCGTGATAAAGACGTATCAAATTCATTTAAAGTGAAGGCTTTGTCAAAAAGCCTAAAGAAGGTAAATAGATCCATCAAGAATGATGTATCTAGTCTATAGCAAATGACTCACGGTAAAGACACATCAAATCCATTGACAACTGATCACTTGCTAAAAGTGAACATGGGATGGACGAGGGATGATGACACATGTGTAGATGGGGAGGACTAGGAGGTGGGAGGCACTAGGAGGTGGTCCTATGCTAGGATGGAGGCTATGATCCCTAACTCACAGGCTAGGGCTAGGAGCGGAGGGGGGCGAGCACACTTAGACATCTTCTAGCTAGGCATTGCACTAGAGTCTAGAGGAGCTAGACCCTTGAGGATGGAGGATAGTCAAAGAGGATGTTGGGATGCATGTGTTGCAGGGGCATCTATTGGAGAGGACTATATGACATTGAGAACAAAGTTCAATCGATGTTTAATCCCCCATGTTTCATTAAGGGAGATGGGTGATCGATCGTAGTACTTTTGATGGTAGCTATGGCGAGAGAATGATGGTACTCATGTGAACACATGTACAACATACCTTGTATGTCTATTCAAATATGACACTTCCTAAAACATGACATGAATAGAGATCATTGGTCACTATATGATTGTGTACTATTTTGATGATGTATATTTACTTTTTCATCAAAAAAAATTAATTTGAGTTGAATAAGATCTCATATGCATATATGTTGTAATGGTTAAGAATTGTTATTCATAGCAATTACTATTTATAACTATTATAACATGGTATTGATGAGCATTGATTTTTAAGTTAAACAAGATCTCACCTATAAATATATTATAGCAGTATAGTTAATTGTCACTATAATATATTACTATTGATTTAAGTTAAATATGATCTCATCTATATAAATTATAAATGTTATAGCAATTATGAATTAGCTGCTACATAATATAGCAACTAAGAATTATTATTGTACACAATATGACAGCTATGAATTATTGCTGTTAATTCATAATTGCTACACAATACAATTAACATTTGGACTGGTAGAATCAAAATTTTTTTGAAAAGATAATGATTTATCTGATTCATTGAAATCATTAATAACATTATAGGACACTAAATCATTCTATCAAGGGAAGGGTTAAGGGGCAAGGTAGGTGTGAGGTGATTCTTGTTAGCTATTCTAATTCATTAAATAATTAATCAAAGCGTTTAAACATTAAGGATGGTTTTGAGCTAATTTAATATGTATTTTCATAAACAAGTACTTGCAGTTGACCCGACGTTACAAAATAAATAAATTATGAATATATTTTTCTTGGAGGATCAATGTAATGCGCTCAGGGGATGAATAAAGCTTCTTTAAAAATTTGATTAATTTTAAAATAAAGTAAAATACATAGTGAAAAAATAATGAAGTTGCTCATAATTATTTAATGTGATTCACAATCCTCAATTGTTACTCTATGATTTTAGTGATCCGTTAGATGAATCGTTTTTTTGAAATATATACCACTAAATATTCTCTTCATTCGACTTTTTTTTTTTAGAGAGAGAGAGAGAGAGGGAGAAATATCATAGAAAATATGTACAGGATGCATAAATGATAATAATAAAAGTGTAAACAAATAAAATGTTCAAAATAGCAAATGTAAATATCTAGACTAACCTAGAACTATAATTAACACCTCTCAGTGTTTGAAGATTATGAGTTGAATAAGTTGTTGTTACCGGTGGGAAATAGAGTTGTTTTTATAGAACTTTTTCTCTATTCAAACTGTCAGAATAATTTTCCTGATATGAGAGTTTTATCCCACTCGAAACGCTATATTCATCTAGACTGTTTTCACCTGATCTACCAAATTTGGATCGACCAAACACTAACCACTTTAGCTTTTCCATCCAAATATATTTTGTTAACGGGATCTAATATGTCTCCTAGAACTCCGATGACCAAGTGTAAGGACCTGTGTGAGTTAGAGGGGATAGAATGTTTTTGATCGATCAATAGATTTCGTAGTGGAAATTTAAAACAAACTCGACACTCAATGTAAAATGTCAGCACTTTTGATTTTACTTGATTCATCACCTTCCAAAGACGACGATATCCAAGATTTAATTCTAACAATTATCCCACTATCCTTTTCCTTCTCGGATACCTTCTGAAGACAGAAAAATCTCTTACAATCTGATTTCACGACAAATACAAAGAATACAGGTATACAAATTAATACAAATGAAAAGAGAAAATAATTTTATATAATGATCTTGGCTTTGCTTGCTCTTTTATTGCTTTATAATTCCTTTTGGCTATGAGAAATACAAGAACACTTTGTTTCCAACCTCTCAAGAATCCGCATTGTGAATTCTCTTCAAAATCTTCTTTTATAGATTACTTTCGAGTTGTTTTCTATCTAGCAATCAATTGTAGCTCTACGAATTCGATCGTTGCTTTGACTTGCAACTTAACGGCTCAATTTTACTTTATCAATCTATTGCTAAACACCAACAATCAATTACTGAATCTACCAATCGATTGCTAATCCATATCAATTGATTATAACATCTTATATATATTGCTACAGTAACAATAATCGATTATTAAAACTTAACATTCAATTGGTAGCTCAATAATCGAACCAAACAATCAATTTCGTAATATTATATTCGTTGCTATATATGGTACTAGCAATCATTGCTGAAATCAAATAATCGATTGCACCAACTGTTGCAAGACAGGAAGTTCTAGAGAAGTCTAAAGAGAGTGTTGGAGGTCCATGGCAACTTATTGGTTTATTGCCACTTTTCTGATCCCCCTAGGCATGAGAGTGCAGAAGCTATTAGAAGAGTTGTCTATCTTGGAGTCAATATAAAGATGATCACTGGTGATCAACTTGCTATTGGAATGGGGGCAAACATGTATCCATCATCTTCGTTGCTTGGTCAAAATCAGCCGATGAACTTTTATACATATGAATCTCACTCATTGTAGAAAAATCAATCAACAATAGTATTTAATAGCAATCTCTTTATTTTTGTTGATTTGGCATCAGATGATCTTTCTACTAGGCTACCACTTAATATTACTCTAAATTTGATGATGAGTTCTTTTTAATTTTGACGATTGACGAAGAGGATTTGAAGATTTTATCTTTTTTAAAGTAATTTTTATATTTTTATTTTTTGAATTTTGAGTCCAATTTTAGATTTTTGAGTATGTTAAAAAAATTTCTTTTTTATTAGAATTTTTTTTCTTTTTATTAAGAATTTTTTTACATTGATTTTGGCTCTATTTAAGTAATTATTTAATTGATATTTATGATAAAGTTTTTGAATTAATAATATTTTTGATAGTGTCGTTTATTTTCCTATCTCATGATATTTTTTTGAATCAATAAGTTTTAGAAAATTGATTTTAACGTTCACAATTAATCAATGAAATCAATATTACTCATAGGATAATCATTATTCTATCCAACATCAACAATCAATGAATTTTTTTTTAAATTTTAAAATAAAACCATTAAATTGACCCACGAGACAATATTTGTTAGACGATTTACATGTATATAATAGATGGGTAGGGCAAAAATGTATACACCATTTAAGGGGAGTGTTGGCCAGTACATATATTTTAGCTATTATTTCATATTTAGTTATCTAATAAAAATATTTCTATAATTTTTTTTATCACAAGTTTATTATAAATAAGAGTTAATTAAAATAGAAAAAATACCTCTATTTCTTTCATAAAATTCTCTATGCCTAATTCTACTGATATAATTCAAAACTATGAAAAACTATAAATAAAAGTAAATAAAAAATTTGAATGGACTCAATAGGTTTGTGCAACCTTTCAACTTAAGTAACAATATTATTGCAACTTTTTTATAGTTAGACACAAAATAATAAGATCATAAATAAAAGAATAATTTTATTTATAAAAATGCAATTATAATTAATGATTCACTTTATAATTTGATTGTCTAAATGGACATCTTCTGGAAGTATACATTTTTCAACAATGCTTCACATTTTGAGAATATTTTGAAAACTTTATTTCTCCTCAAAATTATTTTTTTCATTTACTTTTCTATTTTGATCTTGATTCCTAATGGTCGATGATTAATTAATATTAAAATTTATTATTTTTCTTAGTGAATTATATGCCGAACAGAATATTAATTCATTTAGAGGTTTGTTTTCATGACTGAATTTTAGAGAATGCATCGAAAATCATTAAACACATAGACGTTGTCTCTAGATTTAATCGAATAAAATTAATTTAAAATAAAAAATAATACACTAGCAACAACTAAACAAGAATTTAAATAGTCTCAAAATTTTAAACGAGGTAAAAGATGAAAAAAAATTGATAAAAATTATTTAAAATTTTTAAAAATACTTTAAATTATATTTTTTGAATCTAAAATTGGATTGTTACAAGTTATATCCAGTAACAAATCGATTTGATGTATTCAAGGTCCGTTTAACCGGAATTAAAATAATGACCTCTTAAAATTCGGATCCTCACATCAATTTCACAATGCAATAGAAAATAATAACAAATTCTTAGTGATCCTATCAATATTATCTACTAAATATACTAAAAATACATTGTCACTTTGTAAGTCATCATCTACACGGAGAACTCTTAAAATATAACCAATTCTTTTAAACAAACAATCTTTACTAAAAACAGAAATATAAACTCAAAATCACTGTCGAGATGTTAAATAGAGTAATTCTACTTTTTTATAAAAAGAAAATCTTATTGTAAATAGATTAAGTCACAGTGGAATTATTCCATAAAGAATATTTTACACATATTATATATTAATTATATTAATAAATTTTTTCTATTACAACCATAAATATTCTACAAAGATGTGAGATTTTAGAGGGCATTTTAAATTTACTATAAAAGATTTGCCAGCAAGGACTGAAATAGACACTTTTGCAACTTCATTAAATTATTCAAACGCTTAATTATAATAACGATGATTAATTGTTCCTATCTATCATTTCTTTATATTTTTCATGTACCATACAGCCATAGCATATTTATCCGACAATATTTATTTATTTATTTATTTGAATAAAAATTCAACTAAAGAGGATTTTTAAATTCCTCCCTTTTTTACTCAAAAATAAATAAAAATAAAATAAATTTCTCTTTTCCCAATGTCTACAGGCACGAAGGGAGTGTGTGACCCAACCAACTACTATCGAGCGGCTGGCGTGCGACGCCACCGGACGCCAACGGTCAAAATTTCAAACCCCAAAAATACCCACAAATTCACCGTTTCAAGCTCGTTTGCGGTCCATCGAGCGCCGAGATTCGTGCGGTGCCGGATGAAGGCGAATCAGGTGCGTTTGGTGGTGAGTCGACGGTGGAGATTTGCTTCGTGGTAATTGATGTCGTGGCGTTTAATTTCTCTCAACGAATCCCAACTAATACTTTGGCGAGGGTGCCTCCCCTGCCTCGTCATTCACCGCCCAAGCGTTGAATTGCTTGAGGAGTTGGGATGTCGACGACTCCTTCCTCCGGAGGAGGAAGCTTCCGGAAGTCCGGCCACCGGAGGATCGACGGCATCCGGGCGGAGGACGAGGAGTCCAGCGATGAGTCCGTGGACTGTGGTCGCGGCTACGGCTACGACGGCGGAATGTTGCCCATTTTCCTCAACGACCAGAGCGATCTGGTCGAGGTGATGCTGGAGCTCGACGAGGATTCGATGGTTGTGCGGAGCGTCACCACCCCGACCTCTGCCACCGCTGCCGCCTCAGTGGAGCGGGCTTCGTCGGGAAGCCTGAGCCGGAGCTCGTCGACGGCGTCGAGGATCCGGCGCAAGTTGGCGTGGCTGTTTTCGCCGATTCGACGGAGGAAGCCGGCGGACGCGATGACCGATGATGAGCATTCCTCTTCGTCCGGCACGGCCCCCGCCGCCGCTATGTCGTCGCGGGATGCCCGACGGATACGGGCGCGGCTGGATCGGACGCGGGAGGGAGCGCAGCGGGCGCTTAAGGGCCTCCGCTTCATAAGCCAAACGACGACGGGGACGGCAGACGCCGACGAGCACTGGCGACGGGTGGAGGAGCGCTTCGCCGCCCTCGCCGACAACGGCCTCCTCGCCCGTGATGACTTCGCTGAATGCATCGGTCTCGTTCTTCTTTCTATCATGCTCTTCTCGCCTAATCTGTAACTTCATTGCCAATCTTGATCGGGTCACTTCCTGGTGGTGAAGCGGCACTTAGACATGCTGCTGCAATCTCATTCTATTTCCTCTTCCTCTGTTTGCAGGCATGGTGGATTCTAAGGAATTCGGTGTGGGCATCTTCGACGCCCTTGCGCGAAGGCGGCGCCAAAACTTCGAGAGAATAACCAAAGACGAACTCTACGATTTCTGGCTTCAAGTCTCTGACCAAAGCTTCGATGCCCGGCTCCAAATCTTCTTCGACATGTATGCTTTTTATTTATCAAATTTATCAATAGCGATGGTGGTTAACAAGAACATCTGTGTGTAATCTTTTGATTATCTTCCTCCAATTTGATTCCTTTTTTGTTTAGTGTGGATACGAATGTGGATGGAAGGATAACAAGAGAGGAAGTACAAGAGGTGAGATGATCCTTCCTCTGTTGCCGATTGCTAGTATTGTTATGATAATTTTAGAATATGGGAGAGTAATGTGTCGGTTGCAGTTGATAGTTTTGAGTGCTTCGGCCAACAAGCTGTCGAAGCTGAAGGAGCAGGCGGAGGAGTACGCCGCGCTCATCATGGAAGAATTGGACCCAGAAAACCTCGGCTACATTGAGGTGAACGCAAAACGCCTAATTTCTTTCATTACTTTTTGTTCCTTTTTCTTCTTTCACACTTTTCGACTGCACTTCGACTGATGCATCGAAGCGTTCGCTTTCGCCTTTTTGCCAGCTGTGGCAGTTGGAGGCGCTGCTGCTGCAGCGGGACACGTACATGAACTACAGCCGGCCACCGAGCACCGCGAGTGGAGCAGGGTGGAGCCAGAACATCGCCGGCGGCAGGACGAAAACATCCTGCCGACGGCGGTGGTTTAACCCGCGGCGCGCAGCGACGTGGCTGAGGCTGGCAGCGTGGGAGAACTGGCAGCGGGCTTGGGTGGTACAGCTGTGGGTGGCGGCCATGGCGGGGCTGTTCGCCTGGAAGTTCACGCAGTACCGCCACAGTGCGGCGTTCTCCGTGATGGGGTATTGCCTTCCCACCGCCAAGGGTGCCGCGGAGACGCTGAAGCTCAACATGGCCCTCGTCCTCCTCCCCGTCTGCCGCAACACCCTCACTTGGCTCCGCGCAACCCGGGCCCGGCTCTTCTTCCCCTTTGACGACAGCATTTCCTTCCACAAGGTTTGCGCAACTCATTGAATGCTTCGTGGCGTGCGTGCCCGTCGCCATTCTCAACCAATCCTCTCTTAAATTACTCAGTTGTTATGCTGTCAATGTCCAAAAAACTAGTTGTGTGTTCCCATACAACTCCCATCTTCACACTCCATGTGCAGAGTTTGCATTTATGCCTTAAACATTACCCGGCAGATTAACCATATTACTAAGCAGATCCCATGCTTGCAGAGCAGAGTTCCAGGTCCAGTCGTCCTCTTTCCCTGCCTCCTCTCTAAGTTTTCTACGTCGGTAGGTGAGAAAGCCATGACCAACATCACCGCAGAACACCTCGATGTTTTATCCTGCCAAACCATCAGAACCAAAATCTTTGCGTATACATAATGACGCTTATGCAAGCTTTAGGAAGATACATATATTATCCTAGCCAACTGCCGCACGTGATTTTCATATTGTTACAGAGAAAAATGTTCTTGTTCTTAAAATTAGATATGGCTTCTTGTCCAGATGATTGCGACAGCAATAGTGGCAGGAATCCTGCTCCATGCCGGGAACCACTTGACATGCGACTTCCCGCGGCTGATCAACTCTTCCCCGTCGGAGTACGAGACGGTGGCGCAGTACTTCGGATCGGAGAAGCCGACGTACTGGAGCCTGTTAAAGGGGGTGGTAGGGCTGACGGGAATTGCCATGGTGGTGCTGATGACCGTCTCGTTCACGCTGGCAATGCACCGGTTCAGGAAGAACAGCGCGCGGCTACCGTACCCCCTGAACCGTCTCACCGGATTCAACTCCTTCTGGTACTCCCACCATCTGCTCGCCCTCGTCTACTTGCTCCTGCTCGTCCACGGCTACTTCATCTTCCTCGTACACAGTTGGTATAATCGGACGGTAAGTTTTCTCCCTTCTTCTCTGCTTAAACTTGCAAAGATGGTTTATTTATTAATTGTTATGGCGTGGGAGTCACGTTACTGGAGGTTGGTTTACCGTCCCCACGTCTCGGTCTTCGCTCGTGGAAGAGAGAAAGCCTTGCTCCTGGAGACTGGAAATGGTTCTATTTATCATCGCAATCTAGCTAGTTTATTTATAATTCTCGAACTGACAGGGCAAGGGATTAATACCATGATCATGACCTCTCTTATCTCTACTATTAAATAGCATATCTATTCTTGTCCTGTCACATTGAATATGAAGTTTTAACTTAATTGATACGTGCAGCGTAGGGTCTTTAGCATAGACGCTAGTTTCTTATTAATTTAGAATTTGCATGGTCCATAGCTTTTGGATAGATCGACTCTTCAATTCTGCAATCTTGGGACCGGCAAACATCATATATCTCTACGGCTCCATGTAGTAGTAGTTTCTCCCCTGTATTATTGCGAGTTAGGATTTTTACAATGAGCGACTCCCATAAGCCTCCTACTTTTCGTGTAATCACTATCATCATGGCCCCTCAAAACTAATTTATTGTTCACCTTGTCGTGTACAAGTTGAAATATCTGAGGCAAGGAATCTCCTCTGAAAATAAGTCTAACAAAGTTGGTGTTATCTTGCTCCCTTGTTAATGGCTTCGAAAGTTGTTGCCAAGGTTTTTAGGCTCGAATTGCTCAAACAGTGGTTGTTGAGTATTTATATATATACTTTGTTGTTGATAAATGTCTTCTTATCAGTTCGCAGAGTATGATTGCATGACTTGATGATTATCTACAATGAAACAATTGATTAGGAATCGAATGGGAGGGGGAATTGCCAATACATATTGAGTTGAATATAAATTACTTTTCTTATTTGAAACCGTTGTCTAGGAGGAAATGGCACTCTACCTAGCCGTTGGTGGTGAAAGGGTTAATGGTCCAAAAAGAAATAGGAAGAATCAACTAGAAAGAAAAATGGGGGGGTTTACTCTACTCCAATCCTAGTTTCGCTTTCAATTGGAAACTGATGGAAGCAAGTAAATCTAGTGAGAATGTTTTGCAGAATTCTTCAATTTTGTTTTTATAACTTACTGCATTCAATTTATAGACCGAAAGACTCCTTCCAAACTTGTTCAGCTGCACTGTTCTATTAGAATTTGAATATAAATTATTCTTGCTAATTTGTGGTCCGATGAACAGACTTGGATGTACATCTCTGTTCCGTTGCTGCTCTATATAGGTGAAAGAAATCTGAGAGCCTTCCGTTCCAAGGCTTATTCTGTCAAGATCTTGAAGGTACAAGTTCCCTTTCTCTATGTGACATTTAGTTACTATTCTGTGATTCTATGAAGCAAGGCTCCTGAATGTTCTATCTGTATTCCATACTACCAGATTCTGATTTATCTATGTAGGTCTCGTTGCTACCTGGTGGTGTTTTGACTGTAACAATGTCCAAGCCACAAGGGTTTCGCTACAGAAGTGGACAGTACATATTTTTGCAGTGCCCTACAATCTCACCATTTGAATGGTTCATGATCACACTCTTGTTGCCATCTCTTATGTTGATTGGGCTCAACACTTGAATACAACTCAGCATCATCCATCTCTTCCCTAACAGGCATCCTTTTTCAATTACATCGGCTCCTGGTGATGAATACCTGAGCGTCCACATACGAGCCAATGGTGACTGGACTGAGGAGCTCAAACGAATTTTCATAGAGAACTACTTCTCACCACATTCGTTAAGGATGGCATCATTAAATGATTTAGGTTCTGCACAGAGAAGGTTTCATGAATTTTGAACAAAAATCCTAGATACATTGATAAAGAATAAGTTCCGACTGAATTCAATTCTTGTGCAGCATGGTTAGATTGTTTGTTGATGGTCCTTATGGTGCACCAGCACAGGACTTTAGAAACTATGATGTTCTACTGCTTGTGGGTCTGGGCATAGGGGCAACACCTTTCATCAGCATACTCAGGGACCTTCTTAACAATATTAAAGTTTCAGATGAACTAATGGTAAAGCGATGGTTTACATATCCTTGCTTCATTGGATTTGTCATATTTTTCAATCAATCTTAATGGATTTGTTCTTTGTTCTTCTGAATCATATCAGGATTTGGCGATGGACATGAGCAAGTCAGAAGTCAGTAATAGCAGCCTCAGCTTCTCAACCAGCAGCAGCAGTACCAAGAAGAGGTCATATAGAACTAGCAGTGCTCACTTCTACTGGGTCACAAGAGAAGCAGCATCTTTCGAGTGGTTCAAAGGAGTAATGAATGATGTGGCTGAAATGGACAAAAAGGTTAAGTAAGCTATGTTTTACCTCCTTCAAATCCCTATATCGTCGTCCTTAATTTCGATGCTTATTCAAGGATGTGTTACATTATGGCTGTGAAACAGGGTGTCATAGAGATGCATAATTATTTAACAAGTGTTTACGAGGAGCGTGATGCAAGGACTACTGCAATGGTGCAGGCTCTGAATCATGCTAAGAATGGAGTTGATATTGTCTCAGGAACACAGGTTAGCATCTATTTTTATCGGATAATTTGAGAAAAATGTTGTGCAGTGGGTTGCCAATTGGTCTGTGGTACAGTGACAGTGGTGGGCACACCGTTTATTCCCTTTGAAAATGTTTACTCTCCTAGATTCTGAATCTTAGATCACCACTTTAGTATGATTTATAAACTTTGCATCGATCTAATTGATCGTAGCTGCAAAGTATTAGCATTTATTTCTAAGTATACTGATGAGGGAGATGATTAACTTGTCAGGTGAGTGCACTCATCATTTGCAAGACCAGGTTAGCATCTAACGGATAATTTGAGAAAAATGTTGTGCAGTGGGTTGCCAATTGGTCTGTGGTACAGTGACAGTGGTGGGCACACCGTTTATTCCCTTTGAAAAACTCTCCTAGATTCTGAATCTTGATCACCACTTTAGTATGATTTATAAAAACTAATTGATCGTAGCTGGAGCATTTATTTCTAAGTATACTGATGAGGGAGATGATTAACTTGTCAGGTGAGACTCATTTTACGAACTGGAAAGAAGTAACCAAATTAGCTGCCAAACATCCTGGAGCAACAGTAGGTAGTACACAAACTTCTAAAATATTCCAATTGCTAGTTTTTATGTGGAAATGTGAGGTAAGCCACTCAAAAACTGATAACTTCTAGCTGCAATGTAAGTTTTTTCTAACTGGGAGGTGAGAATCGACATTATATCGCTCCTGTTAAATTGGAGAGTCTGATTACCGCAAGCATTGGCGTCATCAACTACTAATCAACTAGCAAATTGTCTACTGAAATCTGTAGTAAACTGGTTATTTCGATTGTTTCAGAAAGTCCTATATTCCAAATACATCAATGCATCAAAATGTCAACATTATTAGCTAGACAAGTTTGCTTCTGCTTTCGCGTTAACTTGATTACTGCGCATACATCATTGGCAGGCGTCTTCTACTGTGGAACACCAACTCTAGCAAAAGAACTAAGAAAGCTATCGCTTGAGATGAGTCACAGAACATCGACGAGATTCCATTTCCACAAAGAGTACTTCTAATCAAACAGATTCGGTTGGGGAAGAACACCGAACTTTTGTTTTGAGGTAAATAAACACAACCCTGCATAAATGTACATAATTTGCATAAAAGTGGTTACAAATTTACAGGTAGAGAATGAAGAGAATGGAACTTTCGGTCATCATCATCAATTATGAAGTTGCATATATGTACAGACAAAAGCATTAATTACAATAACATTACACTTGTTTTCTTGATTCTGTATATGTTGTAACGAAAGAGTTGGATGAAAATTACTATTTTATTAAGGACCTTATTGTATTTTATTCTCTCATTATTAAGGGTCTTTTATTCAAAGCCCTTATTGAATTGAATTGATTGAATTTCACAATTAATCAAGTATTCTAATATAGCCCCAAAGACCTAATCTTCCTATAAACATGGCCACATCTTGTGTAATGCATCAAAATTATGTTATGACATGATGGAATTCATATATATCTCCAAAATAGCATAATATTATCCACTTTAGATCTACGCTCTTATGGTTTTATTTTTGGACTATATCTAAAAAGTCTCATACCAATATAAATATCTCTATCTTATAATCCCAGGATCTTTCTCATATATTTCTAATATAGGACTTTGATTGTATCCCAATAATTTACCCCTCAAACAAAGGACCATGGAAACCTCTTTTTAACGGTCTCAATGGACCCTTTATTGATCCGGATCTCAATGGACCCTTTATTGATCCAAGTCTCAACGGAGCCCTTACTAGAAGCCCCCCAATCTTTCCTTTATGAGATTTCTCACATGGCACCACATAGACTTGCTCTGATATTACTATTATAATCCAATGAAATTCATATATATCTCTATAACGATATAATATTGTCCATTTTGTATCCACGTACTCATAATTTTATTTTTGGATTATACTCAAAATGTCTCATGTCAATATAGATATTTCCATTTTATAATCTCAAAAATCTTTTCTATGTATTTTTAATATGAAACTTTGATTTGATTGTATCCCAACAAATTATAATCATACATACCTACAATTAGATGAATTGTTGTTTGACCCAAAGAAATTAGAGCTACCCTATTTTCCAGAGGAAGAGATAGAAAGAGAATCGAGAAACACAATAGGATAACACTACAAATGACAAGTTGAAACTTGATCGATGACCTGATTAGCTAACCATACAGTCGTCATTTAGAAACAATTTCAAACTGACTTAGATACTACAATTAAAAAGCCAGTCGCATAATTTGCAAATATCTTCTAAGCTCGGCCACAACAAACATTCACTTGTCACAAAATTAGGGAGCCAGTCACCATATACGATCTCCTAAGTGAAACAACGACGAGAATTGGTCCATGCTAGTTCAAAGCTCTCCAAGGTAGATTTGCTTGTCACTTCCACAGGAGCCGATGATAGGTTCAGTTGGATGGAATGCAGTCTCATTCACAGAACCATTATGTCCAGGGAGCTTGTACAATACTCGACGGGATGTAGTGTCCCAGATATAGACCATCCTATCTGCACTCCCTGCAGTAACCTTGCTCCCGTCTGGTGACCAGGCGCACTTGAGCAAATTCTTCTCAAAGTTGTGTTGGTGCCCGGTAAATATCTTAATGCAACGGTTTTGAGGAGCATAGGGTCGCATATCCCAAACTCGAAGCGTGCAATCCATGCCATTTGTCAAGAGGTAAGAACCGTCAGGACTTAGCTGCATACCTGTTATCATGTCTCCATGACCTTGTAGCATCATTATTACCTCATTTCGACGAAGATCCCACACTTTCACATCATTGTCCAATCCTCCAGTAAAGATCTTATCTGCTGTATCAGAGAAACTTACAGCGGTAATCTGGTACTTGTCTGGAAATGTCTGGATTGCACCTCTTTGCCGCAAATCCCAGAGTTTGGCCGTTCCATCATCTGAGCCACTGACAACGAGCGGTGGACCTCTTCGTGAGGGGCAGCATGAGTTAACAAATGATGAATGCTCTGCCATTTTCTTGATCTGCTTGCCAGTTTCGACATCCCATGCCCTCAGAGTCTTGTCAGGGCTAGCTGAGATTATCTGAGTTCCATCAGTGGTCCATTGGAGGTCTAAAATAGCATTCTTGTGCCCTCTGAAGACCATGAAATTTTTGCAGTCTCCATGAACATACCACAAAAATATATCTTTGTCATGGGAGCCAGATGCTACTACTGTTCCTGCTGGGTTGAACTTCATGGTATATACTGCACTTTGGTGACCTGTGAGCAGCATTATTGGTGACTCCAGACTGGAAGTGCGTTGTTTTCCACCAGAACCCGGGCCTTGACCTTGAATAGAACCATGTGGAACAGTTGCCCATTCTGTTCCTGGCCTATGGCCTGAAACTACCAATGCATTCTCACCAAGGGCAGCAAACATATTTGAGCTACAATGCAAGGAAAACAAGAGGCAAGATCTTTTTCGCCTGACAGTAAAAGTTGCACAAGTAAAAAAAAAAAAAAGCAAGGAAATCAATTGTGAGTAAAGAACCATAAATATAAGAGATAATCAGTTCTAGTGGAACACAGAAAATCAAACAAAACGATTTGACAACGAAATGCTCCAATGAGATTGTTCTAAATTGATTTCTATCATAGAAATGAGAAAAGATTCTCTCGAATTATCCAAGAAGTTTATTTGGTAAGAAATTGAGAATCAGATAGTAAAAAAGGTCATGCTCCATTTTACAAGTATTATGATTCACCTATACAGCACCACATGGTGTAAAACTCCATGCTACAGAAATTGGACAGAACTGACAATGCTATTGATTCATTGGCTCAATTGGTCAAATGGGTTGAACAGGTAAACAATATCATATGAAAATTTGTATTTTCAAAAGTATCAAACATTTCATAGAAATCTGATATATATATATATATATATATATATATATATATATATTAAAGGGCAATAACAAAATATAGCAAAACTTATTATATAAAAAATGGTAAGGGATTTTACCAAACAAAAATAAATGGAATGGAATATATTTAATTTAAAATTAACTATTATCAATTAAAATTTTAATATGATATCAGTTGACAATGAAGCCTCTTACTAGTAATTGCAAACCAAATAGGCATCAAATTACTATTAAAGGATTAATAAAGGCTTATTTTGTAGAAATTTAATGTGTACAATAAAATATCTCAGAACTTTTATATAAACTTAAATATAAAAAACATATTTAATTCATAATAAACTATTATGATAAAAAGGTGGCCACCCCTGTGGTTTTGCCAAGGGGTCACTTCGCCTAGTGGCTAGGCGGTCCAACTAGGCAGTCTAACTGGGTAGGGAAAAGTTTTTTTATAACAAAAACATTTAATTCAGAATAAACTACTATGATTAAAAAGGTGGTCACCCAAGACGTTTCTCCAAGGGGCAGCTATGCCCAGTGGCTAGGTCAGATAGCCCAGGCAAACTGCCTAAGCGGTCTAGATGGGTATAAAAATAAGTAGTTAGTTCATTTGACATTAGTTATCTTATCTATATTTTTGATATTAAAACATGATTGTAACCTTGTTTAAATCAACTAATCTTCCAGCTGATATGATATATTATATTTAATCTTTATTTATAAAGTATAACTTATTTATTTGTGATTACAAACTTATTTTGACAGTTATATATATTCACTAACATTAGTAATTCCTAATTTAATTTGTTTCTTTTTACTGTTTTAATAATGATTGTTTAGGCCTTGCTTAGGTGCTAAGCAGTAGGTCAACTACCTAGACCCTAGTGGATTGACATCATCTGTAACTAGCTTTTAATACCTCACTATTAATTAAGAATTAAATATGCTATTAATTGTAGAAAAGGCCTCTTACTAGTAATTAATGGTCAAAGAGGCTGAAAATGCTATTAATGTATTGATTGGGAATTAGGTTGTAATGAGATTTCAGCCACCTAACCTGCAGCACACCATCAAATTGATTTCCAACTGATTTTGCTACCTTTCAATTTAATCTGGATTTTCCAGTTTTAAGTGGGTTTTCTCATTCCTAACTTTTGCTCTCGACTGAAGCATATTGGCATAAGTTCCCAATTAACTGATTGAAGCAGCTGGTCCAGACAGCTTGGCTTTAAAAACATTGTCTAAACGTACTTTACATTATTGTGTTAATAAATAAAGGAAAGACTTGGAGCCCTAAGAATTGCAAGCGCAAACTGTTCTAAGCTAGTAAAGCACTGCCATTTTCACACATTAATAGAAATGAGGTTGGCAGATTGGACATGGCAACACCACTTTGGGCTCATTACGTCAACAAGATGTAGGCCCTTATTTGGGATTAGTTATAGAACCTTTATTCCTCATTGAAGTTTAAGTTTATATCGCTAATATTAACTAAATAATTCAAATCACCACTAATTATATTATATTTACTTTTAGTAATATTAAGAAGCTTTAGTTTCATATTTGGTGATGTTACTATGGATCATACAATGGAAGATCAGTGCATATGATGCCTAACAATCAGTGCCTGATCATATCAATTGGGCTTGTTCATTCACAATTCTGCCATAAAAAATTAATTCCACCTTAAAAAAATTCAAACTCCATCATACAGCTACTCGAGGTTTGGAGATGTTGGAATCTCTGTTCCCTATGAAATCCTCAAAATTGCATAAAAAGGACCAACAAGACTTTGCCTAGTAAGAACAAGAACACAAAGTGGCTAATAACACTGAAAATCTCCAACTAAGAAATAACATTGACAGTGACTTTTTGTGTGATTGTGTTATATCCATCGTTCTTGTTTTAAGAAAGACAGCAATAAACATTCATAACCAAATCCCTCAAGCATCATGTAGAGAATGAGGACCATTCTCTAAAATGCCTGAATATTTCACAACTGGGAGAAGTATGCACTGGTCCCAAAAGTAGAAGGAGAAAGAAAATGTCATCAACGCTACCAAGGAAATATGCACATAACTGAAAAGAAAACATGTTGAAGCTGCAGAATTTTAGGCTAAAGTTAGTCATTGATTATTTTCTAGCGCAATATGCAAAACATTGTTTTTTGGATCATCTAGAAAACTAGCCATCGTTTTGAACCAGTTAATTACTATTTGTTGTTTGACCATTTCAACAATGATTCAACCAAAAGAAAGCATTTGGACCATATAACCCTAATTTAATGACTAAGGAAACAATCATAAAGATGGGAGCACCAATATGCAATGCAAGTATTTCTAAAGACACATCACTTGATAAACGAAAATCAGGATTTAAGTTCATAAGATACCTTTGTTGAGTTCACCAAAGCAGAAACCAACCTACACCACTTGAACTTCTCAAAGCCGATAGTCAAGTGAAGTGCTACCTCCTGCATTCAAAGAAATCCCATTAATTTCACCATCTATCAATTTCCTTTAATCATTTCTGTTACCCTCTAGCAAACAAAAGGTCTACGTAAAGAAGATAAGGCCAAGACTCTAGCAACTTCTCATTTAAGACATGCAACAAAACCATCAATAAAGTTATTTGTAATTATGTTTGTGCATATGTCCAGACAAGCAAATATAGAGTAAAACACTGCATCAAAATAAACTTCATTAAGCATATTGATACAACATATAGTGATATTAACCTAAAAAAGACCTAACTGCACATGTAGAGAATCCAAACAAAAGGTCGACAAATGAAACAACCAATTTGGTCTTAGCAGTTCCTTATAACGTTAATCTGTGTTCTAGATAAACTATGCTTGGCACATAAGCTAATATACGTTTTTATCAATATGTGAATTCCAGCAAAATTCATTGGACATTAGAGATTGCTTCATCTTGCTATAAAGAGATGAAAGATGGTGAAACCAATCAAACGATAGGTGTTGGTAGACTGATCGCAAGAAGCATGGATGCATCTCAGAATCGATTGTTGAAATTATACAAGGATCAGCTACGAGTGTGATCCCCTTGTCCATTCTCATGAGCAGAAACCTCTCTATGACATATGACATAAATTTGAACGAAGTGGTTAAAAAAAATTCTACTGTTTGGTGTCGTCAAAGGAAGCCAGGTGGGGTGATGTCAATAGCGGAGAAGGGGAAGGGGAAGGAGAAGGCGATGGTGGGATCTGGATGGAAACTAAAGGGGTCGAAAGTGTAGGCAGCATAGGAGGAGGTGACGCGTGATGCTGGAGGATGCGGCAGATGCGGAGGAGCTGTCGGATAGGGCCACACTGCAATGTAGAGGAGCAAGGGGAAGGCGTCGGAGGGAGCAGGGCGCCTCTACCAGGTGCCGGGGTTGTAGAGGCCGATGCGGAGGATGGAGGGGAGGAGGCGTCGGATGAGGACTCACCGAGATCGGCAGGATGCTCCGGGCGGGTGGAGAGCGAGTAGCCCTGGCGGATATGGAGGTCGAATAAGCTGAGATGCCCTCTCACCGGCGGAGCTGAGAGGCTTCTCCTTCTCGCGGCGGCGGCGACGAGGGTGGCGGCGGTGAAATGGCTGGGACTTGGCGTGCCCTAGCCGATATGATCCGACGTTCTCGTCCGTCGACTTGGGCCTGGTGGTCGTGATCCAACGGTTGGCGTAGGACTGAGCTCTTCTGCCGTGTTGGGCCGGTCTAGCCCGCGGGTCAGGTCAAGCATGATCCGAAAATAGATCGAACTTGATTCGGTACCAAATTGGATTGGGCACAGCCACATGTTGGGCCAAGCCCGGCCTGCGTGCCAAGTTGGCTCGATTTTGATCCGAGAATGTTTTGAACGGTTAGAAAGTCTAAAAATATTAAATTACCCCAAATAATTTGCAGTATTTTGATCAACTTCAGTTTAAAATTATCAAACTGAACTAAAAAAATTTTAAAATTTTCAAAAATTATTCCTATAAATATCCCCAATCTCACCTCTTATTTACTTATTTCCTTATCCGTTATTCTCTAAAATCGTATTCTCTATTTTATTCACTAATCTTGATAATTTAAAATTTTATTATTTATTTTATAATAATCTCACCTTAATGCTCATAATTTTTCATGGACTGCTAACAAAGTCATAAGAATATTATAATTTTTATTTGTATTTTTATTAATGTAATTGTTTATCAAAAAATATTTTCATCATTAATAATTATTAATAATTTTAAATTGTATAATATAATATAATGAAAGGTCATGATCGTTGTTGTTAGTGCAATCAAGTTCAATTTGATTTTAATAAAGCAAGAATGTGTTTTTATATTTGACCACATGTGTATGTGTTGATTGAATGACTAAATAGGTTAAGGTTAACTTAATACTTTACAAAGTATATGAAAAGTAACATATATATTGAAAAATTCTAATAAGGAATTGATAGATGGAAAGTCCAATAAGTGTTAAAGTTTAATAAGTAGTTAGCAGATGGAAAGTCCAATATATTTTGGTGTTAAAGAAGGTCAATAAGAAGTTGATAGATAAAAAAAAGTCTAATATGGAGTTAGCATTGGAGAAATCAAATAGATATGAAAGTCTAATAGGGAGTTAGCATTAGAGAAATCAAATACGGTGCTGACAAGTGATGAAATCCAAGTCAAAAGGACTAGATGTTAACAATTATAGAAGTATAAGTAAATCATGAAAGATTGAATGTCCGAGAGGAATGGAAGTTTAGGCAAGTCATAATTGACAGCATGTTTGGTAGTGATAGAATTACATGCATATCCTAATCTTATGGAGGATCAAATGTTTAACAAGTGATGAAATCCCAACATGTCAAGGTTAACTAGATGTTAAGTAAGCAAGTGATGAAGTCTTAATATATCAATGTTGATTAGATGTCAGAAAAGGATGAAGTCTCAAAGTAATGAACTCTAGACAAGTGATTAAGTCGTAGTAGGTTAAGATCAACTGGATACCAGATAGTAGGTGAAGTCCCAGAGAAATGATTTCTAAGTATTGGAAATCCTGAAGGCAAGGAAATCTCTAGGCACGAAAGTCCAAATAGATGGAGGTCAATTATATATTAGGCAAAGATGAAATCCTAATAAGTCAAGATTAACTTCTAATAAATAGACCAAGAGATCTAAGAGACATGGGGTCCTTTAAGATGATGCAGATTTCAACTTAGAGTTGTTAAAATATCAATTGGTTGATATAAAATTTTAATTAATTAACAGTGTAATCGACTAATAAACTTAAACCTTCAATAGTTGTCTGTTTAAAGAATTTTTGATTTGGATCAATACCTTTATGTGTGAAATAGAACAATTGACTAATCAATCGACTCATGCTAAAAAATTAACAAATAGAATGTTTTTTGTTCGAAGAATAATCAATTGGGTAGCCAATTGATATGGATGAGCAATAAACTAATGCTACATATAGAAAAGAAGAAAAAAAACACATAAAGTTATTGCCCATGGTCAAATTTTCATTCGATCTATGGTGCACAATAGTGGAGTGCATTAGGAATTTTAGCATCAGCAGGAACCTTATAAAAGAAGGAAGGTTTAGAGATTTCTACATCAATTCTTGGAGGTTGTTGTCTCATGTTGAGAGAGAATTGTTGCATTCTTGAATTATCCTAGAGCAATCCAAGAGAAAACAAACCAAGCAAAAGCAAAGCTCCAAAATTAATATGTATCCACTTTGTATTAATGTAACAATATGTATTGTAATAGCCCCGAGCAATGGTATAGTGGCAAAGTGTTTAGTGGGTTACTCAAGTATCCACGATTCGAATCTTAGCTATAGCACACTGTAGGTATTTTCCTTCAATGGAATGAAAAATCTAGAATGTTGATTATTGTCCGAGGAGTCGGGCGCGCTTTTGAATTTGTCTGTGGATGATTTGTGAGATCGGATCGTCCACTTTCAAGATTAGTCAGATCGCAAGAATTGAACACACCTGAATTATTAAAAACATATATGTATTATAATAAATTTGTCCATTTCAAGAGGGTAATCCAAAAAGAAGAAAGTATAGATGGAATTTCAAGAGTGATCCATCAACAAATCAGATTGTTGAATAGGAGTCGAACACATGTATATGATTATATTTCCATGCAAATTTGTATTTCCACTATGTACTAGTTCAGTTATATGCAAACAAAATCAAATCTATCAATTCAACCTCATCTAGTCGCACTCATGGCTCAAATAGTAGTTTTTGTTCAAGTGATCATGAACTCCATAATTCTAATGTTGGATAGTCTAGACCATCCAACTTTAATATTAGATATGGATCTCTTTGAGTCCACAAGTATGAATCTCAACCTATTTCATATCCATGACCTTAGAATATTCAATCGATTTCAACTCGTACATGGGTCAATGGCACTGGCGTAGTCAGTGGGTGGTTGCACTGGGCTGAAGCCCAGTGCAGTCCAACAATTTCTAATTTAATATATTAAATCAAATTTTAAAAAATTAAAATATTCTAATTCAGTCCATTGGTTAGTCCAAGGTAGTTATTGATTTTGATTACGCCATTGAACACACTCACTGGCGTAGTCAGTGGGTGGCTGCACTGGGCTGGAGCCCAGTGCAGTCGAACAATTTTTAATTTAATATATTAAATCAAAATTTTAAAAATTAAAATATTCTAATTCAGTCCATTGGTTAGCCCAGGGTAGTTGTTGATTTTGATTACGCCATTGGTCAATGGTCTCTCCAAAGATAAATATGTATTACGATGTATAATAATAGATTTAGTCACCTAGTATGCGCCTCTCTTTTCAAAATAATTATTTTTTGTCATATTCTCTCAAATTTAAAATCTTGGATTCATCCTAGCCTCCAGAGTTGCTAAACAAGTTCAATATGTATCAAATGCTATCAAGAAGATATAAACGCTTCAAAACGATCAAATCATTTCAAGTATAAAGATTGGTTCTTAAGAATTGTGCATTTGAAAGTGGATACATACAATTGAATCAACTGATCCGATCCACTACTAAAGTAATGATTCATGGAAATTCACAACCATCAATTTGAAAGATTGACTTGCAAACTACATCCACACACATCCACATCATCAACAAGGAGAAGGATTCTTCTCAATGGATATAAAGTTCAATTCATTCCCCATCAATATCATCAATAATTGACTCAACTTCTCATTCAAATCAGGCTTCTCAAATTTTCCCCGTTACAAAATCACCTAAATCTCCACAATACTCCATGGAATATCAAAACATTTTTGTTGTTTAATTTTATTATGAAATAGTTCATCGTGATCAATTGTAATTTTTCGATTTATCTTTTTATATATGGTCATGAAACCGATCGTGTGAGAGTCGTTGACCAATTCCATCTTTTACAGAAAAAAAAAAATACAGTAATCACGACTCTTTCTAGCTGATGAATTCCAAGGGAAGCTTTGGTGTGTAAGATTTGCAAATTTAACAATGGATTAAGAAGACTAATCACGGGATTAACACAACAAAAGCTCCATTTAGCCGCCTATAAAACCTGCACGAAGCCTTCTGCTTTCCCCAAGAGCGAAGCCAAAAACCGCCGCCGCCGCCGCCTCCTCCTCCTCCTTCTCCTATGCCGGCGAGGCTGAGCGGCCCCAGTGCGGAAGAACTCAAGGTTCAGCGTTCCCTGCTGGGCTCCTCTGTTCTCTCGCCAGAGCAAGAAAGGCCATAAAAATCTAATTTTTAGGCCTTTTTTATCCCTCGTTTTAGGGCAACTATTTCTTTTCTTTTTGATCAACCAAGAGGTTCTCATTTTTCTGATACCCTTCTGGTTGTTCTAGATTGAATGCTCTTCCTACCCTGTTCTTTGATTTTGTTTAAGGACAAGGTTGGAGACTCCCATCTTTCTCTTTGTTTTGGATTTGAGGAGCTTTTAGATTTTGCTTAGATTTCATGGCGGCGGCTATCGATATGTTCAATAGCACCCCTGTCTTCGCTATTGACCCTTTCAGAGAGGAGCTCATGAACGGACTCGAACCATTTATAACAAGTGCTGCTGCTGCTGCTTCCTCTTCCTCCACCAACGTCGTCGCTTGCCTGCGAGTCCTCCTTCCCATCAATCTTATCCCCTTCTTCCGCTCGTCAAAATCCAATCTTTCATCTGTATCCTCGTCAAAATCCCACCTTGGATGCTTCTTATCCACCGACGGCGAGCTCCGGCGTGGTTCACCGAAGCTTCGTCAGCTTGGATGACCTGGGCCTCACCGGCGCCACCGGGCTCACTCATCTTAGCTCTACCCAAATCCAGCATATCCAAGCTCAAATCCAGCTCCAACAGCAGCAGCAGCAGCAGCAGAGCTTCGTCGCCAGTAAGCAGCACGGCAGCCGGCAGCAAGCTGCCGTTTCTCTCGCACCGAAGCCCCAGAGGATGAAGCACGCCGGCTCGCCCCCTCCGGCGAAGCCCGCGAAGCTCTACCGAGGGGTGCGGCAGCGCCACTGGGGGAAGTGGGTGGCCGAGATCCGGCTGCCCAAGAACCGGACCCGCCTTTGGCTCGGCACCTTCGATTCCGCCGAGGAGGCCGCGCTGGCGTACGACCAGGCGGCCCATAGGCTTCGCGGCGACTTCGCCCGCCTCAACTTCCCCAACCTCAGGCACGCCGCCGCCGCCGGCGGTTCCCTCCACTCAGTCGTCGACGCCAAGCTGCAAGCCATTTGCAAGAGCTTGGCCAATTCACTAAAACAGGGAACGACAACGGACGGCGCCTACACCGACGGTTCAGCTCTGCCTGTGGCGGCGGACGAAGATGCAGCAGCATCAAAAGAAGAACCTTTCTGCTTGGGGTTCGAGGACTACAAAGGAGATAGCTCCTCGGAGTGGGAAGAGGAGTTGGGTTCGCCGGCGCCACCCGTGCTGGAGATACAGCACCTGGACTTCACGGAGGTGCCGTGGGACGAATCGGAGAGCTTAAAACTGCGCAAGTACCCTTCATGGGAGATCGACTGGGACTCCATCCTTCCCTCCCCCATCTAGTTCAGTCAACCCATGCACCAAATACCAATCTAAGTCAACTATCTAGTTCAGTCATCTGTGTTTGTTTGTCCCAAGTCAACTCAAGTGCCCAATGCAAATGGAATTTTAGACATTTGCCTTGGTTTTCTTGGATGAAACTGCCAAGTTCTGTCCATAAAGTCTGTAAAATATACTGTTGATGCTGAAATTATTAAATATGAGACC
This sequence comes from Curcuma longa, assembly GCF_044706935.1. Classification (NCBI taxonomy): domain Eukaryota; kingdom Viridiplantae; phylum Streptophyta; class Magnoliopsida; order Zingiberales; family Zingiberaceae; genus Curcuma; species Curcuma longa. The sequence continues at coordinate 5,551,405 of NC_133861.1, forward strand.
ATGAACACTGTCAAATTCCAACTATCAACCCTTTCTTTCATTAACAAAGCCTGCAAATGCTTCTTCACGCATGGTGGGGCACAAGACGCAGGAACAAGAGGAATCTGGAGTAGCCTTTGATGAAGACGACCAGCAGAGGATGTTGAGTCCCCACAAGAAACCGCCCAACCAATCCCAGCCAGCCTCTGTCACCATTAATTCTTCTTTCCTTCCTTGGCACACACAAAGAATCTTATCCCTTTTGCTTTCAGAAAAATGCTTGGGAAAACCACATCCAATGAGTCTTTGAAAATGAATCAGTTAAAAGTTTAAGAACTTTGAATATGGTTCTTTTCTCACTGAAGAATATATTCATCCTAGTCTGAAACTGATGGCTCTCAATTAGCTCTCTTTTTTTGTTCTCCTTTCGCCTTAGCAATGAGATTGTCTCTCTTGACATTCAAGGTTAAATCCAATAAGGGCCTACAAGAGTTTTTTAGCATAAGAAAGTGATTTTATTTTGGACAAAAAATAAACAGAACATCCTACATTTAATGAATCATCAAATGAACGTCTCTTTTATAAAATTCGTCAAATAAGTATCCTATCATATTTTTTTAATCTAAGAATATAAAGACCTTTTCTTATTATTGTAACAACTATGGTTGATTGCTCCAACGTGTAACAATTTCTTTATAATTGCTACAATATGATAAAATATAACTTTTCATTCTAATCAAAATTACTATAATATACAATACTATTATATCAAAATATTTTCAACTAATTTGGTCAAAATTACTTAAACTCTTTTTTAAATCAATTTAAAATTTTTTATAGCAGCTACTAAGTACTATAACAACTAATACAACACTGTAATAGCATTGTAGCAGCTACTTAAGTCATTGCTACAACTATTGTAACAACTAATACAACATTAATAATTGCGATAAATATTTTATAGATAATTTTGACTATATTAATAAAGAGTATTTTAATATAATAATATTATTTATACTGTGATTTTGATTAGAGTAAAAAGTCTCATTTATCATATTGTAGCAATTATCCATTATAGTAGTCATGCTGTATAGCTCTAAATTAAAGATATTCTTGAAATAAAAAATATAGTAAGACATCCATTTAATAAATTCTATAAATGTGAGATACCCTATAGAGTGGTTGCATTATATAATACAACTTTTGAACACTCTTGCTATTTTTATATTATAATTTTAAATTCTAAATAATATATAGGAATGCGATAGAAGATGATTTATAGTTTTATTATCACATATAAAGTAAAACCTACAAGATATCATATCATGTGTTTACTTTATTCTTGGAGACAAACAAAAAGGTCAAAATTAACATGGTGGCAAGATTACAAATAAAATAAAAGAAAATGACCAAATAAAGGAATAAGATATTATGTTGTTATATGGATATCCAATGGGAGACCATGAGTAAAGTTTAAATTATCAAATGTGTTTTTTTTTTCAAAGTAGGTTTTGGAAAATTAGTTTTTTTGTGGTTATGTTTTATTATAGAATTTAATGTTTAACAAAATGCATGCTTTTAGTTGGTAGATCTTTTTAGCTTTTATGCATTTCGTCACGAATATTCAAAATCTATTTATTACTCATTGTCAAGAGAATTTTGAAATGGGGGTAGTGAAGTAAGTTTGATGATGAACTTAGAATGAGTAGCTTCTATCTTGAGGAATGACATCAAGCAAGCTCGGAGCTAATCCTAAAAACCTTATATATGATTGTTTTATTTTATATTTATTAGACCTTATGATTATATATATAGTTTAAATTCTAGGTAAAGGGTTGTTACCGAGAAAGCTTAGTTATTTAAGCCTAATTAGCACTTAAGTGTGTTTGTGTCGAGTTCTATTATATTGGTTTAGGACATGAATAAATGCAATCTAAGTGCAATAGCGACCTAGAATCCTCATATGTAAACCTAGCAAGCTAGGTCAACCTAATGATTGTATTAAACTCTTGCATTAATATTGTATTATTTTTATTTTATTTTATTTTTATTGCATACTATCATTACTTTGATCTTGACACACGTGCATTTTTGCTAATTATTGTTTAGTTTTGTATTTGTTAAAAAAAAATTCAAGGTCATTTAATTATCTCCTCTCGGTTCAACTGCAGTTTCTCGATTTACCTCCTCACAAATGGTCGTGGGGCCGATCGTGTGGGGCCGCTAAGGTGGCGGATTCCACCTTTTGCAGAAGTGTTGAGCCCTAGGGAACGGTGCAACGATAGAGTTATTTTAGAGAGCTATGTTTTGATTCTTGCCTAAAGCATGCATATACTTTATTTGGTGGAAAAAATTATAGAAAGCAACATGAAGTACGATTACTTGAATGGATCTGACTACCACTTAACGGAGTGGTCATACTACAACCTATGGTTCTAATACCCAGATGGATCATGACGCTCTATAGCGATGGATTGATCATGAAGCTCGATTGTCGGTGGCCTCAATGTGAGCACTCTCAGATTTACCCTTGTGGTCGATGATAAATTTCTGTTGGACCGCACCAATTACTTCCATGATTAATCGATTCAAAAATATTAGAAACCTAGATTATATTTTAAAAAAGTATTATTTGAGATGTCCCCCAGACACAGCATGATGATAAGAGGCATGGTGGATAATCCTGACATCCAAGGTTTGATTTGTATATAGGGCATTATATGTCTGTAGTGCTTGAACTACTGGTACTGTTGGGTTGTTGTGTCAAGAGTCACTGCATTCTAGATTTACCTAGTGGGTGAATCATCGTCGACCTCTAGGACTAGTTGTGTTGATTTGAATGCATGATTTATTGAACAAAACAAATTTGTAATTGAACAAATTAAACTTGTAAAGCTGTTCTTTTTTTATCTAACTTATGATGCTTGTTTATGCTTGTTGTCGAAAAGACGATTACCATGAACAACCTTTTATAGGTCACAAATCAAACCCTAATCTCTTGATGTTCTTTATTGATGTCAAGAAGCCTCTCTCAACCTCACTTGGACGCCTTCTTTTTAAAGGCAGACAAATGAAAAACACGTCTGCACATGTGCAGACGTGGGCGGTTATCACGTTATGTTATGCAGACGTGATTCCAATATCTCCCACTCGTTCAAGTTAAGTCACAAAGATAAAAATAGTCACAAATACCATATTAGAACATCCAATTCATACTTAAGGAAAAATGGTTCATGCGACAGCAAACATACTAAGTGATTTATGCTAAATAAGTTGTTACACCTTATATAGCCGCTCTTCCCAATAAATTGGAGACATCACCATCTTTCATGTATCCTGGATTAAATCATTTACATCAATATGAACATCTCTAATCCCTCATAATGACTATTATGTCAAGAGTATGTTCACATTATCTCCATTCAATACAATTATTCACAATTATATTTTATGTACTCAATAAAAAATATAATTGGTCGACCAGTGAATAGATGTCAAAGATATAAATCTATTTTAATCTTCATTTTTAACTAAAATCTATAGGACCGGTGCGCGCTAGAGGAGTGGTGAATAGCGTAATTATCATTCATTCGTTCTATAAAAAACTCATTACGGATATTAGAAATCAAGCACAGGACACACAGATTTACTTAGTTCCTAACCTCTCAGGATTAGTACATCCAAGGTCTATGTACGGGAGGCGCTCGTCCACTAGTGATCTCCTTTTTGAAACTTTTCCAGAGGCGGAGAAATTCGTCTCATAGTTCAATAAAAATAATAATAAATATAGAAAATAAGACTTTAATTAAGAAAACACCCAAACTTTCTTGTAGGCCGATCTATAAGTCCTGAGCGCAGCGTATCCTTCCCGAAGCTTCCTTGTGTTGGGTTGCAAGGGTGCAAACATAGTCCCACATCTAAAGTACATAGAAAAGATCATGGGGTTAAAAAGATGGAAAGTATCTCTATTGGTATGAGGCATTTTGGGAAAAGCCCAAGAACAAAGCCATGAGGGTTTAGGCCCAAAGTGGACAATATCATACCATTGTGGAGATATTTTGATTCTATTGGTACTAACAAGTAGTATCAGAGCGAGGTTGCTCTTCATCGGACTAACCGCCGGATGAGCCATGATCCAGATCTAACCATGTGGTTTGAACCTTAAACAAAGGAAGTGGGTGCTCCTGTGTCTGAATCAAGAGGACCAGACACCAGGTGAGAAGTCCTAGTAGGTCGGGTGGACCGAGGGGTAAAAAGTCCTAGTTGCGACTAGGTGGGAAGTCCTAGTAGGTCGGATGGATCAAGGGGCAAAAAGTCCTAACTGCAGATAAGTGGAAAGTCCTAGTAGGTCGGGTGGACCGAGGGGCAAAAAGTCCTGGTGAGTCGAGGATTCAGACATCAAAAAATGATGTTGGAGGGCCTGTGGTCCTTTGTTTGAGGGGGGGATTGTTGGGTTGCAAGGGTGCAAACATAGTCCCATATCTAAAGTACATGAAAAAGATCATGGGTTTAAAAAGATGAAAAGTATCTCCATTGGTATGAGACCTTTTGGAGAGAGTCCAAGAACAAAGTCATGAGAGTTTAAGCCCAAAGTGGACAAAATCATACAATTGTGGAAATATTTTGATTCCATCGGTACTAACACCTTGATCGCACGAGTAGGATGTCATTCACGTTTGTTAGGTTGCAAGGGTGCAAACATAGTCTCACATCTAAAACACATGGAAAAAATCATGAGTTTAAAAGAATGGAATATATCTCCATTAGTATGAGGTCCAAAGTGGACAATATTATGCCATTGTGGAGATATTTTAATTCCATTGGTTCTAACAAGTGGTATCAGAGCGAGGCCACTCTTCATCGAATTAACCACCGGAAGAGCCATGATCCAGATCTAACCATGTGAGTTGAATCTTAAAATAAAGGAAGTGGGTGCTCCCGTGTCTGAATCAAGAGGACCAGATACCAGACAGAAAGTCCTAGTTGCGGCTAGGTAGGAAGTCCTAGTAGGTCGGATGGACCGAGGAGCAGGAAGTCCTAGTAGGTCGGGTGGACCGAGGGGCAGAAAGTCCTAGTGGGTCGAAGATTCGGACATCAAACAGAGGCTTTCCGTTTGAGGGGGTCTGTAGTCTTTTGTTTGAGGGGGGATTGTTGGGTTGCAAGGGTGCAAACAGCGTTCAGCAGCACCACAGAATGAAGAATATGGAGAATTAGAGTTGTTCTGCTGTTGCACATTGAGGCTCCTTATATAGACGCTTCTGGGTGCCAAGATTCTTATCTGGGCACCCGAATCAATCCTATCCTGATTTGGTTCCATCGGTCGATCGGGGCCGATTCTTCCTGATCCAGGCACCTAGACCATCCAGGGGTGCCTGGAGTAACATCCGGGCGTCCTGATCCAGTCAACTTAAGTTTGATTTGAGTTGATCCCGGTTCTGCTGCTTGTTTGTTCTTCAGTCTTGCTTCTAGCACTTGATTTTTGCAAGATCAACATATAAACACACAAGCAACCTAAGCCTACTTGTAGTCTATTTGACCTACTAGGCTTACCTAAGTTTTACCCTATAGGTTTAACCTATTAGGCTTATCCTTGCCTAATTTCTAATTATGATTAGTCACTTCCATAGATAAACTTTCCACCTACCAAATATCCGATCACCCTTGACCTTTTTGGACTTTCCTTTGCCTAACCTTCAATTAAGACTAGTTACTTTCATAGGTAGACTTCCTACCTACCAAATATCCAATCACCTTTGACCTGCTTAGATTTTCCCTTGCCTAATCTCCAGTTAGGACTTCCTGCCCAATTTCACTCACTAGGTCTTTCTTATCTAGTCTCCAACCAGGACTAACCTCCTGCTAGGACTTCTCCTGCCTAGTCTCCAACTAGGACTTCTCCTTGCCCAGTCAACCTAACTAAGACTTTTTTTCTAGTATTTTGGTCTAATTAACTTGACTATATATACTTCACTCACATCCAAATATTAGATCATGTTTGGATCAACTCTTAGTCAAACCGATCAGACCTAGATATATTGTCAAATGTTCCGGTTGAGAAGTGTGTCTGGACACGTCACCGGACCTTCCTCATCGTAGGGGTGGAACAGGAGGAGGAGCTGAGAGTGATAAGGGCTTCAGGGCCTTCAGGACCTGCGAACACAACGAGCGTGAGTAGGAAGGCCAGGGGGATGCCCTGGCGTGACCACTCCGACGCTCAAGTCAAAGACGACGGGAGGAAGAAGATGAACAGTTACAGAAAGAGCTTGAGCGTGAAAGAGGAGTAGAAGAGGAAGCAGCTACCTGCCGAGGAAGGAGTGGTCGTTTTAAGGAGGAGATGAGCGTGCATACCTGTCACGTCATCATTTAAGGAATGTCCCATCATGATTAATGAGGTGTCAGGAACAATCAAGTTCCCTGTCCTATCGCCGAAAATGAACCATCTTGTCATGACGCTTGTTGGTGTCAGAGGGATGGCGGCAATAAATAGGGGTGTGGGCTTGTCAAAGGTAATGATGGGATATGTCAGGGCACTGTAGGGCGCTCCGTTAATTCGGCTGGATAAGAGGCATGTAAAGTGAGGAAAAAGGCCGCTGCGGCGATTCGGCGCGATAACCGAAGGGGCGATTCGGCTACAGGGGAGCCGAATAGGCGATTCGGCCACGAGGGGGCTGGATGGGCAATTCGGCTACGAAGAGGCCGAATGGGCGATTCGGCCACGAGGGGGCCGGATGGGCAATTCGGCTACGAAGAGGCCGAATGGGCGATTCGGCCACGAGGGGGCCGGATGGGCGATTCGGCTACGAAGAAGCCGAATGGGCGATTCGGCCACGAGGGGGCCGGATGGGCGATTCGACTACGAAGAGGTCGTATGGGTGGTTTGGCTACGCGGGGGCCAGATGGGCGATTCGGCCACGAGGAGGCCGAATGGGCGATTCGGCCACGAGGAGGCCGGATGGGCGATTCGGCTACGAAGAGGCCGTATGGGTGATTCGGCTACGCGGGGGTCGGATGGGCGATTCGGCTATGAAGAAGCCGAATGGGCAATTCGGCTATGAAGAAGCCGAATGGGCGATTCGGCCACGAGGGGGCCGAATAGGCGATTCGGCAATGAAGTGGCCGAATGGGTGATTCGACGACGAAGTGTGATTCGATTCCTTTCGAAATATAGAAGAGGCCTATGGTGGGGATTTGACCGAACCTGAAGGAGGGACCAGGATCAGACTCGAGTCATGTTAGGGATCCCCTAGGTTATTCCCGTAACATCAAACATTGAAACTCTGGGAGTATATTAGTGCTTGCACCAACAAAATCCATTCATTTTAACCAATTATTTTTCTAGTTATGTTCCACAAACCGAATCATACATAGTCAATAGGATACATGCTAAAGTAGCAGACCCTGATTAAATTTTAAGTAGACAGCTAAATAGTCACTTAGGGTAAAATCGAGATTAATTTATAATCTCAAAGGTCTCATATAGTAGAGAAGCAGGGATCCATTCTCCTACTACCTTTATTGTCGCTATAGCACACGTGGTATGAATCATATGTCATGATGTTATTTTCTTTATTAATAAAGATTGCATGTTATTCTCAAATATCATATAGATTTTGATGTAGACATTCTCAATTCTTAATCTTGAATTCAACTCATGAATTTTAATTTGGCTTCTTCAAGTTTAGTAAATGGTAAGTACATTTGTTCTGATCATTATTGATTCACAAATGATTTGATCTTGATACAACTATCAAGGTAATTCCAACTTACAGGTATGTCTCCATTCACACCTTCTTAACTATCCTATAAGTAATAGTTTTACCTCTATTTATACTTAACAAATAGAGATGATTGTCCATGTGAGAGAAACAATCTCAACCTGCCAACATGCTCACCGAGACTTTATTTAAATGTAACAAAGATATATACACTGAATAGATCATGACATTTCATAAACAATTATCTTACATTATCTAATTGTCTTAAAATATGTTACATTTTTCAAAGTTCCAAAGACTTCATATGTTCTTGAAATAACTTTCTAGTCAATGACTTAGTAAAAGAATCTGCAAGCAAAGTATGTGTAGGGATATACTCAAGAATTATTTTTTTCTTAGCAATTATATCCATTATAAAGTTATACTTTATAGCTATGTGTTTACCTTTGTTATGATATTTAGAATCCTTAGAAAAAGATATAGCAGCTTGATTGACATAGTACACTCGCAAGATGTACTCAGCTTCTTTCATATCTATTATGTCAAATTGTGATGAAAGTCACGTTTTGACTTCTATCACAAACGTTATGTCATTTTCAACTATTAGCATATCATCAATATATAATGATAAAATAACAAACTTTCCTTCTTTCTTTCTCAAGAAAACATAATGATTTTTATTGATCATTTTGAAATCATAAAATAAAATAACTTCATTAAATCTTATGTTTCATTGTCTTAATGCTTGTTTCAGACCATATATAGACATTTTAAGTCTACACATTTTATTTTCTTGGCCTTCAACAATATAACCTTCTGGCTATACTATATAGATTTCCTCATCAAGCTCACCCTTAAGAAAAGTTGTTTTTATATCCATCTAATATAATTTCAAGTCAAAATTTGCTACAATAGTTAAAATGACCTATATTGACACAAACTTCCCAATGAGAGAAAATGTTTCTTTAAAATCAATACCCTCTTATTGGATATATCTTTTTGCAACTGGATGAGCTTTGTATCGATTAATCGATTTGTCTATTTTCCTTTTAATTTTGAGAATACACTTATTCCTAGTAGCCCTTCAGCCTGAAGGAAGATCGACTAATTCCTAAACATGAATTCTTTTTCATTAACTCCATTCTGCTTCCACAATAGTTTGAGGTTCTTTATCATCAATTAGGAGAATCATTAATGTCTTATTCTCAATATCAAACTTTTTTCGAGGAATAATTTTATGGTTACTTCTTCGTAGGTTGAACTGTTGAAAAATCATTTCATTAATTGACAAATCACTCCTATTAGGTTGACTAGCTTCAGATATCCCTTGTGATACCTTTATCGTTGACAAAGTATCATCCTCCTCAAATAGTGGAATAGCTTTGTCAACGTCACCTCTCATTGGAAACTCAGTTTCGAGAAAACTAGCATCTCTTGATTCTAATTTGGAGATGGTTCCATCTTGTTGCTCACCAATGAAAACATAACCTTTGGAAGTCTTAGAATACCTTATAAAGATACACTTCATACCCTTAGGTCCTAGTTTTCTATATTTGTGAGTATGATTATAAACATAAGCAGTTAACCCCTAAGGTCTCAGATTACTCAAATCTGATTTTCTACCTGTCCAGCGTTCACAAGGAGTAGAGAGAACAAATTTAGAAGACACTCGGTTAAGTATATAAGTTATTGCTAATAATGCATCTCCTCAATAGAAAATTGGCAAATTAGCTTGAATCATCATAGACTTGATCATATCTAGAAGAGTTCGATTTCTTTTTTCAGTAATCCCATTTTGCTGTGAAATTTCTGGGATCGTTAGTTGTCTAATAATTCCTTTATCATTGCATATTGTCTTGAACTAATTAGACAAATATTCATATCCACGATCAGTCGTAAGGTTTTAACCTTACAATTCAATTGATTCTCAACTTCATTCATATAACATTTGAAGCAATCTAATACTTTATATTTATGAAAAATCAAATACACATGATCAAAACGTGTGAAGTTATCAATAAATGTAATGAAATAGAAAGCTCCACGTATAGCCTTCATATTCATCGGATCATAAATATTTGAATAAATTAATTACAATGGTGATTCAGCTCTAATAGTTTTACCAAACGGTTTCCTAGTTGATTTTTTAACAAGATAATGCTCACACATAAACAAGTTTATCTTAGAATGAGTGCCTAATAGACACTCTTTAATTAATTTATTCAAACATTCTTGTCTAATATGTCCTAATTTAGCATGCTAAACTTCATTATTAATGTTAACATCACTAGTAAGAGCAATATTTGAAAAATAACCACAATTTCATAATCAGTATTCGGTTCTATATCAAGAACTAAGAAGTCATTTGTTAAAAAAATCATATTCTATTAATGCAGAGTTAATTCGAAGTTCCACACATCGACTGTAAAAGTTAATAAATAACCCAATCCAAGAAGACAATTAACAGAAATTAAATTTCGTCTAATTTCAAGAGCATAAAGGGCATTATGTAGAAGCAAGGTACGTCCATCACGTAGGTTAAGTTTGCAAGTGTCAACTCCTTTAACTTCAATTCTTGCATTGTTTCTTACATATATCCATTTATTGTCAGCTGCTACCCGATGATACTCCACAAATATAGCTCGCTCACGAGCTATATAGCTTATTGCTATCGAATTTATAATCCACAAAGGATAAGAATCAGTTAAAAATACTGTACTAGCAACATAATATTCATGAATGGAAGATAAACATAGATATACCTTTTTCGGCTCAGTATATTTTCAAGCGAAGTGACCCTTTTTGCCATAGTTAAAGTAAGTCAGAGCTTTTAGGTTTCTTTCCATGTTTATTCCCTTTGAATTGCTTTTTGTTTTGGCACAGCCTAGCAATAGCAGCACCAGCTTCTTTTCTCTTTCCCTTCTTAAACTATTTTTTTTATTCTTGGATCCAGACGTTCTAACCGAACCTTCAGCTACAAAAACTTGTTCAAAAATTCTTACGGATTCAATTCTCTCTACCTCCAATTCAACATGGTGTGAGACATCAGAAAAAGTCTTAATACTTTCACTGTGTGTTAGATTATATTTCATCGTTTCCTAAGAATCAGAAAGGGAATGGATTACTGTTTGAACCTGTTGTTCATCAGTCAACTCATGACCAGCAGTCTTTAGCTCATGAATCATATTAGTTATTTTCCTCAAATGTTAGGCCATAAAAATATTTGGGCGCTTTTTGTAACTGTAAAATTTAATTGTTAGCTAACGAAGCTTACTAAGGCTTACTCTGCAGTACTTTTCTCTAAGGGTAACCCAGACAGTATGAGCAGAGGGTAATGACTCATACTCATAAACCAAGTAATATACAATTGAATTTATCAATATACCCTTAGAAGTAAAGTCATTTTTCTTCTATACCTTATAAACATCAATATTACATTTGTGTTGTGCTGTCGGACCATCAACAGATTCTTCCATAATTTAATTGACAGTCTCTAGTACTTCTTATTCCTCAAGAACATATCGTATCTTGATATGTCATATTTTGTAATTATCCTCATTTAATTTTTCTCTTTTATTGAGTTTAGCTATGATATTTTTAGTAGTCATAATCTATCATAATTAAACATATTATTTAGTTATTTAGTGTAAATCATATGTATGTAATTTTTGATTAACTTATACAAAATCAAGTGATAACTATATTTCCACTCATCATTCATTTGGTTCAATCTAATCAACATTAATCAATTATATAACACACATCCCATCAAATGAACTCATTATAAAATGAACATATTATTAAATGAATTAAATGAACTCATCATTAAATTTAAAACTATTAACACAATACCTTTTTTACAAGTTTGTTAACATATAATATACTTTACTAACTCATAACATAAATAATTTTAAGAGATTAGATAGGTCACTATTGCTCCCACTAAGATAAACACTAACGTAGTAGTAATTAATACAATCCCTCTTTCTCTTAACTCAACTAGGACATTCTCAGATAGACTGACTTTTTGATTCTTTAGATCCACATTTGGATTCTCTTTTAGATTCACCTCAATCTCTTTAAGATCCTCTCGAGGAGGTGATCCATAACTATCCACATAGACTAGACGATGAAGTAGCCCTTTTTCATCTCCACATATGTGATGTGCCCTTCATAGCACTCTCATATATGATGTGCTACTTCATTGAGGTGTTTCAGTAATGATCGAATTAGAACCCAGATCCGGTAATTATCCAAGACAAAAAAATCCTATTGCTCGAGTCTCCAAAATAATTTATCAAGCCTCCTAATGTGTCCTATGACTCTATAAACAGGATCATATATTATCTCCTCGATAGCCTTCCTTAGTTTATTTTACAATACATCACGAGGAGTCATAGTGTATATCATCCGTGTTATCTGAAATTAAAATCAATAAAGTCACTACAAAATTGATTAACTAGTAACAAAACTGGCTCATTCCAATTCAAAATATACATAGAACCAACACACAACACATATATAATAAAAAAAATGAATTTTTCTTGTTGTTTAGGATTTCCAGTCGACTATTCGATCAACTACTGAATCCAGATTTCAAATGGTCCAAGTGTAATCAACTTCTCTCTAGCACCCCAAGCGCTACTGTGCTTTGTTTGCTCGAGTCCGATCAAAAACAAACTCCTCAAGTCGAAGTCGAATTCAAGTAGGTACATCTTGGACTACTCAGCTAACGTCCCCACTCGGTAAACCCGAGTCACGTTGTTAATCGAGTCCGAGTACCCACTCAACATATCCAAGTTGCTCGGTTTGCGAACAATGTTGACTCTGTAAGCCAGCCGAGTCTAAGTTGTTTAAATTTAAGTCAGAGTTGTTCTTCTGAACAACCATGTGGCATATTAGGTATGCATTTGGCTCGTTGAATATCTTTCTTGACATCCCGAGTCCAAGTTATGTGTCCCAATTCCAAATGGGATTTAATCAACTCTCAAGTTAGAACTTGAGTTCTGTGATTTGAGTCTGAGTCGAATTCATCGTCCCGAGTCTCATTTAGCATCCTCGTGCCGAAGCCATTCGGCACAACTCGATAGTACTTATGCCAAACTATTCTGCAGTTATGCTCTCAAATGTCAAAGTACTTAGTAGTACTTGACTGATCGAGTTCGAGTGAGTTGTCGAATCTCGAGTGCAAATTTAGTCTTCCTTATTAAAATTAATCTAATTGAACTTTTGTCAATTCTCAATTGATGGAAGGAATGATACAGTAAAGGAAAAAAAAATTATGTTTCATTCCTTAACGCAAACATCACCTCTGCATTAAAAAAAAAATTAATGCATTTTTTTAGTTCATCCTAATTTTTTTTCTCGCATTGGCAGTTTCAACTCTCTTTTTTTTTTGCATGAATAGTATAATCACGGTTCATGAGAATAGTTACTTTCCTGTTTATTTTTTTCCTTTTCGTGTGAATACTATCACTACTGTTCATAATTTATTTTTTAAAATTATATTGATTTACTATCGGTATAAAATCTTTACTGATTACAGAATCAATATTTTATCTTAAAAAAAATATAATAAAAGTAAAATTTTATTTTCATGAATACATAATTCAAAAAAAAAATATTATACTTTTACTTCATGATCATGAACTACATGCATGAATGTTATGTTAACGTTTTTATTTCTTTTGTAAGAATAAAATTAATGTATATCATTTGAAAAATTTATACATGCAAAATTCGAACATGTATATCAAATTTGTTTGACCCTTTGCATATTCATGAAATAATCTCAAAAATCATGTATTCAAAATATTACTTTGATACCATTATTGATTTGAATGCATGATTTATCAAAATAAATAAATTTGTGATCGAACAAATTAAACTTGTAAACACTTACAGTAGAGGTTGTTGTTCTTTCTTGATCTGACTTATAATGCTTGTTTGTGCTTGTCGTTGAAAAGATGATTACCACGAACAACTTTTTATAGGTGCAAACCAAATTCCTAATCTATTGATGTTCTTTATTGATGTCAAGAAGCCTCTCTACACCAACTAGGTGTCTTCTTTTTAAAGGCAGACAAATGAAAAACACATCTGCACACGTGTAGACGCAGGGCCGGCTCAAGGCATAGGCCACTAAGGCCTATGCCTAGGGCCCCAATTTTAGTGGGGCCCCAATTTTATTATCAATCAAACAATGTGTTCATTTAGTGAGATCATAGTGTTTCGATTTCTACATAGTCACATCACATTTGCATGGCTATACATGAGAATTTGATGCCACTTAATGCATTTGATGCATTGCTCACGCCTGCACGTCTACATGCATGAGAAGTTGCTACATGCATAAGAATTAAACATGGCTAAATTGATGCATCATTCTAAAAAGAACAGTAAAACTAATTAATTTTATATTAATTATAATTATTATATTATTATAAAAAATATAAAATTCTATTTATATTGTCAATTTTCTTTTTTTTTATCTTGTTTTATATCTTCATTCTCTCAAGAGCTAACAGATCAATACTGTGGATCTCATTTATATGATATAAAAAACTTAAAATTACTTAATGATAATTTTTTAAAAATAAAATATTTAAATCTTAAAATTTTTTTTAACACATAACATGTTATCTGATGATATTAATGATTTAAATTTATTTTTAGAATTAAATGTTTTTTAAAAAATAATAAATCTAGAATTATAAATCACAATT
>NC_133861.1:5565848-5579550 GCF_044706935.1 Curcuma longa
AGAATTCGACTTTGATAAGACTAAAATAGAAGTATTAATCAATTAATAGAATGTATAGATCGATTAATGGATGCAAAACTTTAAAACCTCAAAAAATACGGTTGCTATAATATCACTATAGTATTGATGCAGCAGTAGTGAACAGTATTTTGCTACAGTGTTGCTACAATCATAGTCAATTGATGGGTTTAATCATTCAGCTAATAGGAACAGTATACAAAAGCTTTAAAACTCGATTATCATCAGTCGACTGATAGAGTGTCTCAGTTGATTAATATCATTATATTGTTCAAGCAAACAGAAAATTCATAACTCAACTACATGATTTGACTAATTAGAAAATAGTCGATCGATGATGATGGGTAGTCATTGATGTTGAAATGGATGGAGCCGTTGAGCTAATAGATAAAAGCAACGTTCGAATTTATAGTGGACTAGTCGATTGATAGGCGAAAATCAACCTCAACTTGAAGGTTATAAAAGAAGAGTCTCGAGGAGATTATTAACACCGATTCTTGGAGGTTCTAAAGCGAAGTGCTGATACATTTCTGAATCAATAAGAGATAAATTTCAAGCAACAAGAAAGCGCTCAAAGTAAAATTCATGTAAAATAGTTTACTTTCATTGTATTTATTTTTATCTCTTGTATTTGTTTATGTTATGTATAACAACATATTTGTAAGATATTTCTCCACCTCTAGAAAGTATTTTATTTAAGAAGGAGAAGGATTAGTTATGGTAGTCGTTAGGATTAGGCCTTAGACGTAGTCGTCTTAAGAAATGGTGAACAAAGTAAAATAAACTTATTTTGCGTCATGTTTCGTTGGCTTCACTTCGAGGTTTTCGTTGCACATTTAGAAAACGAAACGATCGAAGCTATTCACCTCCCCTCTCTAACTCGCGAAATTTTAACATTTATAATCTATTAGACTAATTGAGTTAGTCAATCTAATTAATCCAAATATAGTAGTTGAGCCTGACGATTTAAGTAGATTAAGAGAGTTGGGCAATAGAACAAATAAAATAATCTAACTGAATTGAACATGGCAATTAATTTAGATAGATTAAGTAATCTAGTCTAAACACGTCGAGTTGTCCAATTTACTCTGGTCCATCTAGTCGAGTTAGTTTTACCAATTGAATTAATGAGTTAAATCAATTTAAATAAATTATGTAAATAAAATATATTTTAAAATATTTATATAATAAAATAATATGAATGAATAAGATAAGAAATAATTAATAACCGTGGGAATCCATTACGCGTGACTTTTTGAAATAATTAAATTTGATTACTTAAATAAGCAAATCATGCAGAAGAAGCTCCCTCCCACTGGCCACTACTTGCTACACTGTTCCGTTGCAGACTGACAGCGGCCGCTGCCGACTCCTCCACCCAGATCAAGCAGGCGGAGAAGCCCCGAGCACAGAGCAATGGCGAATCGCAGCGCCAGTCTCCTTCTCTCCCTCCTCCCTTTTCTCCTCTCTCCCCTGCTCGCAACTCCGGCTTTCGCCAAAAAGGTACGCGCTCGATCGATCCCGTTCCCTCTTTCTTTATTTGGGGATCCGACCTCGCCGTGCGATTTCTGATCCATCTCATTCTCTTCGATACAGTCGTATGTCGTCTACTTGGGCGGCCACTCCCACCGGCCAGAGGAGGCCTTGCGGCTCTCCCACTACGAGTTCCTTGGTTCGTTCTTGGGGAGGTAAGAGATCGGGCTCTGAACACACACCGATCCTCTTTATGGTCTTTCACAGAAGTCCTTTTTGATCGCATGCAGCAAGGAGGATGCCCAGGATGCAATTTTTTATTCCTACACCAACTACATCAACGGCTTCGCTGCTAATCTCGAAGATGAAGAAGCTGCTGTGATCTCAAGTGAGGCAATCGCTAGGATTTCTTTTTTTTTTTCTGCCCTCATTGCTCATCGCTTTGATGATTTCTTCTCTCTCGCAGAGCATCCGGCTGTCATATCTGTGTTTCCCAATAGAGGGCACAAGTTGCACACGACGCGATCGTGGGAATTCATGGGCGTGGAAAAGAACGGCAGGGTTCTTCCGAGCTCGATATGGGCGAAGGCCAAATTTGGGAAAGATATCATCATCGGAAACCTCGACACGGGTACTTCAAATTATTCGCATCGAATTCTACAATCTCACTGCTATCCCTTCACATTTCAACAAATCCCATAAACCCAAATTTTTTTTTTAATCAAAAAAAATTTTTTTTATTAACTTTGTGCAAAATAAACTATCATATTCCTGCGTACTCTTTCCCCCGATCATGCTATCGGATAGAACAGTCAGTAACTCCCATTGTCACTTTTCAAGAACTTTTTCACATGTAACGGTCACCTTTTGTTTTCGGCAAGAAGAAGAATATTTACATAATTACTTTTAATTTCTCAAATATTCTGTATCTATCATCGATCAACAATCTTGATTCTTCTCTCCATTAGATGTCTTAATTACTTAGATCTCCATTAGATGAATCAACAATCTCGATTCATCATTCATTCATCTTAAATTAAATGCATAACTTGATAATTTCTATTGAATTTGGAGTTTGATGTTAAATTATGAAGATTTCCCAGGACAGAAAATGCAGTCAACATGTGATTTATTTATGATTGATGAGCAGGTGCGTGGCCGGAGTCAGAGAGCTTCGACGACGAAGGCATGGGACCGATCCCACCTCAGTGGAGAGGAATCTGTCAGGATGGCACTGATAAAGCCATCCACTGCAACAGGTCGTACTGTCTCCTTATCATCTCCTACCTTCCTACTATTCGCTGAACTCATCGTGTGCCATCATCATTGCATTTACAATGTCTGCGTTTCTCACCAAAGAACCGCAGATGCTTCTGCCATCAGTTGGCAAAGGAGCAGTTTGCATGTGTGTGGTTTTCTGATTGATTATTGCTGTCATATGGCTTTACAACCCTTTTTCATTTTTTTTTAACAAGAAATGATGATCTGCACCACATACATGAAGCATTTTGGCTGGTGTTTTGGCAGTTTTCTAATGGTTGAAGGATAAAGAACTGCTTTAGCATAAGAGATTAACCAAGTTGGTCTACTTAATCTTCTCCCTAATCTTTTGGTTTTACTGTTTCAATTAACAAACATGGCAGAGGACTGTTTCTACTGACCAAAGATAGGGTTACCAAATTATTTTTGGTATTTTATCTAGGGACATTTAAAAATTATTTATCAAATCATGTATCATAACTTTATAGTTGTTCAGACATGGCCTCTAGGACGATGAACACATGATATTACCGACGTAATGATCAAGGTCGATTCCAAGAGATGACGATCTGGAATCGATCTCATCATGCCTCTAACATATATGTATTTGAATGTATATATTCATAGAGCCTACTCTAAAGAGGTTGTTAGAATAACGGACCTATCTTTTATTCTTGTTCAAACATCTTTAGAATATCTGCAAAATAGTTTTATAAATTTTAGAAATGAAATATGGCTTTTAATAAATGTTTACTTTGTTTGTTTATTGATAAATAAAATGCCACCTATTCTTGTACAGCTGAAAAACTTATTTAGATTTTTTACAATGAATTTGTTAAAAACTTATTATATAATAATTTGGAATGGCAACCGTTTGATCTCTCGCGCGTGACCCATCTGACGGTGGTTTTTGCAGGAAGCTGATCGGTCTAAGGTACTTCAACAAAGGGTACCTCTCGGCTGTCGGCACCGCCGCGATTCCCGCCGCCGAGTCGGCGCGCGACACAGATGGGCACGGCACGCACACCCTCTCCACGGCGGCCGGCCGGTTCGTGCACGGCGCCAACCTCTTCGGCTTCGGGAACGGAACAGCCAAGGGCGGAGCTCCCGGCGCGCGCTCCGCCGCTTACAAGGTCTGCTGGCCTCCGGTAAACGGCAGCGAATGCTTCGATGCTGACATACTCGCGGCCTTCGACGCCGCCATACACGATGGAGTCCACGTTCTCTCCGTCTCTCTCGGCAGCGGGCCTACGGATTACTTCAAGGACGGGGTGGCGATTGGATCATTCCACGCTGTCAAAAACGGTATCACCGTCGTGTGCTCTGGTGGAAACTCGGGGCCTGCGGCAGGATCGATCTCGAACACCGCGCCGTGGATCATCACAGTCGGGGCCAGCACCATTGACAGGGAGTTCCCCGCCTATGTTTCTCTCAGCAACAATAATCAAATCAAGGTTTTTCTGGTTTCTGATCATTGATGCATCACGTTCTTGATTCGTTATACTTTTGACCAAATTGATCTTTTGATTTGATTGGATTTTTTTTTTTTTGATACCAGGGTCAGAGTCTTTCTCCAATGGGACTTCCGAACAATGAGTTTTACCCTATCATTGGCTCGCAGAAAGCCACGGCAACAAATGCATCACAGGATTCATCGTAAGGAAGTTTTTAAAATACATTGTTTATTGCATTTGTTGTCGATTGATTTTATCACGAGCAAAAGTCAAATTTCATGTTGTCAAACAAGTTACATGGCTCTCCACAACTAACTAATGCAAGAATCGAAATCCTTTTTGCTTAGTTTGATCGGGTTACCACATATCTCAGTTTCTGTTTATGATTTCACAAGCTATTCTTGTTTTAACACTTTAAGCCTAGTCAAGCTTAGAAAACCAACAGAATCCTCATAGAGCATAACTAGATAAATAAAATTAACATTAATTCTAATAGATAACAGATGGTAGTTTCAAACTGATAAGCCTAGCTCTAAAAGATCCCATTATGATGAGCTTATCTCTAAAAGATCCCCTTTATCTGTATATGATTTGATTTTCCCGGAATACATTTTACAATCTCAATGCATAATGTATCATGATTGAAGTTATCAGATTTACATCTCAATAGTCAACGCTTGTACACAATTCTTGGAAGATCAAACATGATGCTGGTACCACCTTCATATAGTTAACTGCTCCTATGATTCTATTCATCCAGCTATGTCTTCATTATTGCAAACAAAAAGTAAGTTGGCTGTTGCATTTAACATGCAGCAAGTTGTGCCTTGAGAACTCTCTAGATCCAGAGAAGGTGAAAGGCAAGATAGTTGTATGTCTACGAGGACAAAATGCAAGAGTAGAGAAGGGGGATGTTGTTCGCCGAGCTGGTGGGATTGGAATGATATTAGCAAATGATGAATCTACTGGAAATGAAATTATTGCAGATGCTCATGTTCTTCCTGCAACCCATATATCATATGCAGATGGTGTAGCTCTATTATCCAAACTCAACTCTACCAAGTAAGCAATTTAACTTTGCACTTTTCTAATTTTAAATCAATCATTAGAGTGCAAACAGAAGATCAACTTTTTAAAGCATCTAAAAATATATATATATATATATATATATATGGTTTAGGCTAGCTTCAATAATATATTTATTTAGGTAGAACATCATTTCAAAAACAATTGGCTAGTTAAGAAAATTGATTGCTGCTTTTTTTTTCCTTTTTTTATAATGGTTGTGGTTGCATCGACTTTTTTGTAATTTGTCAAATTACAATAAAGTCAAAGTTCATGAGATAGGTGCATTGTTTCATTGATATATTTGTTATGCCAACATATAAATTAGATATTCCGATAATTATACTTAATTTCGTATTTGTTATTGCATATGCTTCCATATACCATATCCCTATGTGGTGGGTCAACCACACACTAGCATACACTTTCTAAAACCTCAATAATCACTTACCTACGTGCTGATATCATAGAACTTAATTGATTTAAGGTGTCATTGTAGATGAATCAGCAAAAATACATAAGACAATAATTTAACCATTAATCTAGAATTGAGATATATGCCCCAACAATGATAACACTAATAATCCACCAAGAAAATAAAAGTTGTGGAAGTCATATGTGAAATCCTGCCAATAAGGTAAATCAAATTTTAAATTAAGAAAATAAAAAAATAAATTAAGTTTAATCAATAAATATATTTTGTACATATATATTTATGCTTTTCATTAATGTTGTTAATTCAAAATTATTGTGAAAACGTTGAATTTAAGAAATCAAATTTACTGATGAATTAAAAGCATCAAAGCCATTTTAATAAGGTCAAGGAATGAAATTATTGAATTTTGTAGATTTTTTTAGAGAAATTATTTAAGAATAAAATATACCAGAACACATGGTTAAAGATTATGTCTTCTTTAAAAACATAAAAACTAAAACTAAATCAATTTTTATGACATTGGGTTTGAGGATGAAATTAAAAGCATTATAAACAGATCAATGGTTGAATATTCTAAAATTTGTAGAATTTTATTTAGAGAAATTAATCAAAAATAAAATATATTAAAATTCATGACTCATTATATATATATATTGGTGAAGACTAGTAGAGATGTTAAATAAATTTGGTAGCTTTCATAAGCAGTCACACCATCCATCATAGATAATTCTTTTTTCAATGGAGACTAGTCCGTTGCAAGAGATGGTTGAAGATAAGATTTTTGTCACGGAACTATCACGGAATATTGATAATTCCTCAAAGACCATTTTTGTTGTTGTTGTTGTAGTGGAAAATAAATAAATATTAAATTAATGTGTGAGATGGATATATGTTGTTCAATATTCTTGTCTTTATGATACTTATTTTTCTTAAATCTTGTATGTAGGTCATTATTCGGTCATATTTCGACACCTAAGACAATAATTGGTACAAAACCTGCACCAATTATGGCTGCCTTTTCTTCTCGGGGACCAAATACAATAAACCCTGAGATCCTCAAGGTTATCTAGGAATTCTATTGTTTTTCTTTTCAAAGTCTTTAGTTAATCCAATGACCTTAGCAATTATTGTTCACGGTATGCAGCCTGATATCACTGCACCTGGGGTTAGTATCATTGCTGCTTACACTGAAGCCACTAGTCCAACAGGTCTAAGCTTTGATGATCGTCGTGTTTCATTCAACTCCGAGTCTGGGACTTCCATGTCTTGCCCCCACATTTCTGGAATTGCTGGCCTACTGAAAGCTCTCCACCCTGAGTGGAGCCCCTCAGCCATTAAATCAGCCATCATGACAACAGGTTAACACTTAATTTTCTTCACGTACAGACTAAAATGGTTCATTCAACTTCATAATTGTTTGTTCTATTTTCAAATTGCGCAGCTAGAATTCGAGATAACTTTAAAGAGCCTATGACCAATTCATCCTTTTTGAAGGCTACCCCTTTCTGCTATGGCTCTGGCCATGTCCAACCAAATCGTGCAATGGACCCGGGCCTTGTTTACGACTTAACTCCAAAGGATTACTTGAACTTCTTGTGTGCCCTTGGCTACAACTCCACTCAAATAGCTACATTTAGTCTTGAACCTTATGCGTGCCCATCAAAACCATGTAAGCTGGAAGACCTGAACTATCCTTCAATTACTGTGCCTAATCTCTCAGGTGGCAGCAGCTTGACGATAACCCGAACATTGAAGAATGTTGGATCACCGGGCACATATAGTGTCCGCGTCGAAGCCCCTTTTGGCGTTTCAGTTGTCGTGAAGCCTACCAGCCTAAAATTTGAGAAACTAAATGAAGAGAAGAGTTATAGAGTTGCTTTCAAGGCTAAAAGAAACAAGTTAACTGGAACGTTTGTGTTCGGTCGCTTAACATGGTCAGATGAGAGGCATTATGTCAGAACTCCTATTGTGGTGAAGGCAGTGGCTTAGAGAAATATGCAATACTCAAAAACATGAAAGATGTAGTAGTTCCATAGATCAAGCATTGAAATAGAAATGTACTGGTTAAATTTTATCTTAAATACTGCAAAGGTAAAGGTCATAATTCATACCAATACCAAAACAATTTTCTTTCCCTTTAATTCATACCAACAGTTCAGTGCCTTTGGTTTAGTGGGAAAAAAAGTTAATTAAGAATAAAGATGTTTTTCCTCGAAAAATCCCTGTTTCAACAAATTTCAAATGGAAAAAACATAGTTTTCTGACTGATACGGGTGAATTGATTAGAAGGAAATTATTATTTTATCAAATTATTATTATATCCAAATGAACAATAAAGTTTTGATTTTTCTTTTGTTATAGTTTTATTACTTTTAACTTTTCTCTCCCTCTTCCGTTTTCTTCCAGCAGCCACAGCCTAGAAGAGCGGCATTCATTTTTCCTTAGGATGAAAAGCAATAAAAAAATTTAAAAAAAAGATGATAAATAGCATAGAAACAAAAGAACTTTCTTAATCATCCATGTCATTAAAATATTTTTAATGTTCCTTTTTTAAATAAATTAATTAAATAATATTTTATTTATAATTTAATATTCAAAATATTCGTTTGTACTTGGCTGAGTTCTATTCTATGTGAAGTTGTTTGTATTTGTAAAAGGGAATAGGTTACAGAGAGTAGACTCCTATCAATTTTATCATGCAATTGCTTAGCATATGGGATGAGTAAAAAATATCCCTGAGATATAATTGAGTTGGTTATGATGTAAAAGAATTGTTAAAGTGGACAAAGATCGAATCTCGACGAAGTCGAAATAATGTCCTCCTCCATCGTGGTCAATTGTAATTTCTCGATTTATCTCCTCGTCGATTGATCGTGTGAAATCACTGGATAGTAGATTCCACTTTTTTATTGAAAAATAAAAAATACATAAATAAGGATATAGAGTCTAAGAGAAAGGTTAAGCAATACATAAAATTATAATATTCTCAATATTTTAATTAGATGAGAATATCAGTTGATTTTTTATTTTTGTCAAAGGTTCCATTCATGCAATCAATCTTCTTTTGTGCAGCCAATGCACTACCTAAAAAACGGGAGGTATTTAGAAATTCCCTACGTACTTTGATTGAATGGTAGAAAAGAAAAAACTACATTTTATTAAATCGAGAAAGTTTCAAGATTATCTATTTCATACATTTAACTTTTATAATTCTAAAAACACATACTCACATTTAAGTGTCTTTAAATTTTTCTCAATTTGTTTTAAAATTACTGCTTTCAATTTACAAATTTAAATCTAAGAGTAGAGATACATTAAAGATATTTTATATAAATCGAGATCAATAAAATTTTAAACTAGACTTAAAAAAATTATCACAAATTTATTATAAGGTCTAAGATATTCATTAACCAATACCAATGGATTCTCAGGATTACTCTGAGTCAAAAAATATCAAATTTTTAAATTTTTGAATAAAAAATTTCAAATTATTTCTAACCAAAATCTGTATTCCTTATAAGTGTCTTTAATGCACCCTACCATCTGCCAACAGTATGAATTGATAATATTGATTTTTTAAACTTATAAAAGGCTTAACAAAATTTATCACAAATTTATTATAAGATATAAGACAATCATATTCACTAACCAATATAGTCAATAGGTTCTTAGAACTCTCTTGATTCGAAAACTATTAAACTTTTAAATTTTTAATAATATAGATCTATTAATCAATTTTATCCGAAATTAATTGATGGATTTAGATAATTTTAAATCATTTTAAATTAAAACTAATGTACTCTTAAAAATTTTTTAAATATATTCACACTTTTAATTTTAAATTTAAATTTGATAGTATAAATTGAAAATGATGAATTTTTGAACAGGTTGGAAAAAATTTAGAGACATACGCACGTAAACCCACAAAATAATTGTGAAAAGAAAAGAGGAATATAACAGTAATGTAATCCGTATTTCTAGAATTATAAAAATTGAGTAGGTGAAATGTGTAATACTAAAGGTGCTAGCGATTGTAGTCATTTGACCGCCATCCTCATTGTTTGTGACCTCGAGAAGAGGGAGATATGTTTTACCGTGCACCACTAAATAGGGGGGAAATGATTTCTTATAGAATATTCTGTAAATTTTGTGCTTTTGTAAAAAAAATCTTATAAAAATTGTAAATATACCTTACTCCTGTGAATTATTTTTCATGAAACAGACAAACACTTAGCTCATAACAATACCAATGGCAGAATATTTACAGCAGGTTTCCAACTTAATCACATTTGTTCTAAAGCAGAATAAGGGAAAAAAGGTAAATAGTACATTGAATTATTAGACACAAACACATAAAATTAATACCTGGAACAGACAAATGCTCCTGAATTTTAAGCACACAAGTATTCAACCAATTACCTTTGACTAGTGAAAAATAGGCCTGATTTTTGCTGTGAATGCAGGAAATTCTGGTGGCAAGGAATTCTGAAACTACAAATGTTACTTGAGTCTGTCTTCAACCCAAATTCCATCTCTCTCCAACAAGTTCTTGATGATCGGTATATGTTTCAACCTGTTCGAATCCTCCTCAGTTTCACCCCCTTCCTGTAGCTTACTCACCAGCTCTATTGGCATGCCTTCAACTTCCAACTTCTGCAACCTAGTGAGGTGTTCCAACCCAACTGGAATTGTCTTCAACTGACTGCACCTTACGAGAGTCATCTCATGCAGGCTTTCAAGAGCATTCTCTTCTATTTCAATGCAATTGAGGTGGTTCATATCACACAACCTCAGTGACCTGAGCCGATCGAAACAGTGTGCGTGAAACTGCAGTTTGCTTCCATCATATGCTTGTATGAGAAAGAGCGAAACCAGATTAGGCAATGCAGTGAGCTGTGGTAATGGATCTTCCTTGAGCCTGGACATCTTTAAGACCAGATGAGTAAGATTTTCAAGTGTGCTAAACCACGGAGGCAGCATCCTTTTGTCCAGGTTACCATACAGGTTTAGCGTCCGCAGCTGGGGTGGTGGTTTCATATCACGTAATAGCAATGTGTCATCTCTGTGTCTTGCCATCACTACCAAGCGAACAAGGCGATCCATCTTTGACAGCGATGATGAGAGGACAAAGCTGAGTTGAGTTGTAACTCCTCGAACGTCTAAGCTTCTCATCTGTGTGAGCTTCGCGAGCTGATGAACCATTTTGTCATTTGCAACCACAGCTTTCAGTGTCTGTAGCCCCTTCAGATTGCCTACACCACCAGGAACTTCAACTCCACCTCCAAGAATTGTGTATTTGGAAGTTTGCCGATGGAACTTCTTCACCATCAGATGACGCAGATTTCGCAGTTTCATGATCCCTTTAGGTAACTCTTCTATATTGGTATATATTGCATCCAAGGTTTCGAGCTTCTGAAGGTTCCCTAAGGAATTTGGCAGTTTTTTAACATTGGCTTTACGTATGCTCAAATAGTGCAAGTTGGCAAGGTTGCCTATCATATTAGGCAAGACTTCGACTGGGGCAGCATGAAGATCCAAGACTCTCAGCAGCTTACTGTTCAAGAAGTCTGAAATGGAAACCGGTGTAAAAGTGTGGAAAGATCGAAGTGAGGATATCTTCATGCTTAGGTTCACAGTGGCACCTTGGCAATCTTTAATGATAGAAAGTCTTCGAACCCGATCGTTTACATCTTCTAACTTGCCTTGTAAAACATCAACAAAATGCTCATCTTTTGATCTTTCCATGATAAGCTCTCTGACAACATCATGAACTCGGCAGAACCGAACACGTCCGAGTTCATTTCTATCAGTGACTTGGAGCAAGCTTCTTCCCACCAGCTGGTTGAGGTAGTCCTCAGCCACATTTTCCATCGACATTCCTCCTCTTTCTTTCACAAATCCCTCTGCCACCCATAGCCTAATGAGCCTGTTTCTTGCAATCGGATAGTCCTCTGGAAACAAGCTGCAATGCATGAGGCAGTTCCTGAGATGGTGTGAAAGGTTTGTGATGCTGAGGCTTAAAATTCTGGGCACGGTTTGGAGTTCTTTGTTGTCCTCATTAGCCGTCCATGTCAAGCTATCATGAATGTTCTTCCATGTCAATTCCACCCTTTCTTTGTGAGACAGAAGATTAGCAATCGCCACAATAGCAAGAGGAAGGCCATCACACTTGTCCACCATTTTCCTTGCCCATTGTATCAGATTCTGTGGACAAGTATTTCCCTCCTCTCTCGGAAATGCCTTCTTACAGAAGAGATCCCATGCCATTTCATCTGGTAGTGGGTTTACTCTCACGATCCTTTCCTCACCTGCTAATGAACTCACATCCTGCACCCTTGTGGTAATAACAACTCTACTTCGGCAATTATTAGCAAGTAAAGCATGGCTAATATGAGTCCAGACATCTGCTTGCCAAACATCATCTAAGATGATCAAGTACCTTCTGTAAGCCAGATGCAAACGGAGATTTTCCACCAAAGTTTTGTAATCCATTGAATCAAAGTCAAGAGTGATCTCTTCCTTCCTCTCACGGTGCAGTTCCTTCAGGATCTTCTTGAGGAGATCATCGACAGTATTGCTTTTGGACACGGTGATCCATGCACAACAGCTGAAATGGCTAATGACCATTTGATCCATGTAAACTCTTGCCACAAGTGTCGTCTTGCCAACACCACCCATCCCGAGAACAGATATTATGGTGCGTTGGGGCTCTTCATCTGTTAATAATCTGATGAGCTTGTACTTGATTTCCTCAATCCCCACAAGATCATCTTCCTCCACAAAGAGTGCTGATTCAGCTAAATGGCAGATTAGATCATTCTCTTTGGGCGAGCTGGAGACCTCTGGAATTCTAATACCATATGAATCTTTCATCTTTACAAGCTTCAAAAGGCTGGCTTCTCTTTCCTCTAATTTCTTACCTAATTCGTGCAAAGATTTGGCCTTGACATTGTTGATATGGGTAATTAAGCCAACCCATCTTCCACTGGTCATTAAAAAGGTGGTGTATTCATCGACAATGTCCTCGATATCATAGGCCACATCTTGAATCAGCTTTGCCCAAACATCCACTAGTTCATTTTCGCCTCTATATGTTCTTGTATGCTTCAGGAATGCCTTAGTGAGCTCTAGAACACCCTTTATGTTGTTCATTTGCATGTGAATATTCTGCACAGGCCTAACAAGGAAACTATGAGATACAGAGGCCACAGCCCTAATGATCTTCTCAATCAAGCAAGCGATGACCGCCTCTGCCATCTTTGCTCAACTTTGCGCTATCGCAGAAGGACAAGAAGAAACTGGCTCTCTCAATTTGTGTTCATTCATGATAGGATTACTTTCAGAAAATTCCTGTTTGTCCTGGAGAAATCTGTTTGACTTGTACAACTTGGAACCATGGTATATATGCTAGTTATTCTCTACCTGATGGAGCATAAACTGAAAGATTGAACCAGACTTTCTGTGATTTAGCGCAAACAGCTCTGCAACTTCGACTTGACAAAATGTCTTCAAATGTCAGGTTCATTTACCACATGCTGCTGATGCCATCACCCTATGGCCTCCTTTAACATGTTCTTTTTGCCAATTCTGTTACCAGAAACAATGTCAAACACATCTCTAGTTCCCAACTTTGAATGAAAAAGTTTAACTATTGTATGTGAATTTAATGGAAGGAATATTGTATTGCACGAAAGGAGAATTATAAGTATTATATACTCAACATAAAATTTTATGATTCTATCTGAAACATAAGTATACAACTTAATATGCTTGACTAAGTCATATCTTATCATAGATATCTATGTCCAACTTAATAAAAAAACATAAAGAATTAATAAACCACGCAACCAATGATTGGTTTGCCCTTCATCAGATGATGGAGTAAGTAAATTATAAATCCCTTTGTCCTTAGGTCAGTGCACACAACCATGAGAGTGTGGGTAGAGAGAGAGAAAGCAGGAAGAGAGGTACTAGGGATTAATCTCTAGTGACTTCT
>NC_133861.1:5579650-5656502 GCF_044706935.1 Curcuma longa
TGTAATACTAAAGGTGCTACCGATTGCAGTCATTTGGCCGCCATCCTAATTGTTTGTTAGGGAATGGCCAGACCTCGAGAAGAGGGAGATATGTTTTACCATGTACCACTAAATAGGGGGGAAATGATTTCTTATAGAATATTCTGTAAATTTTGTACTTTTGTAAAAAAAAATCTTATAAGAATATGTAAAATATACCTTATTCCTGTAAATTATTTTTCATGAAACAGACAAACACTTAGCTCATAACAATACCAATGGCAGAATATTTACAGCAGGTTTCCAACTTAATCACATTTGTTCTAAAGCAGAATAAGGGAAAAAAGGTAAATAGTACATTGAATTATTAGACACAAACACATAAAATTAATACCTGGAACAGACAAATGCTCCTGAATTTTAAGCACACAAGTATTCAACCAATTTACCTTTGACTAGTGAAAAATAGGCCTGATTTTTGCTGTGAATGCAGGAAATTCTGGTGGCAAGGAATTCTGAAACTACAAATGTTACTTGAGTCTGTCTTCAACCCAAATTCCATCTCTCTCCAACAAGTTCTTGATGATCGGTATATGTTTCAACCTGTTTGAATCCTCCTCAGTTTCACCCCCTTCCTGTAGCTTACTCACCAGCTCTATTGGCATGCCTTCAACTTCCAACTTCTGCAACCTAGTGAGGTGTTCCAACCCAACTGGAATTGTCTTCAACTGACTGCATCTTACAAGAGTCATCTCATGCAGACTTTCAAGAGCATTCTCTTCTATTTCAATGCAATTGAGGTGGTTCATATCACATAACCTCAGTGACCTGAGCCGATCGAAACAGTGTGCGTGAAACTGCAGTTTGCTTCCATCATATGCTTGTATGAGAAAGAGCGAAACCAGATTAGGCAATGCAGTGAGCTGTGGTAATGGATCTTCCTTGAGCCTGGACATCTTTAAGACCAGATGAGTAAGATTTTCAAGTGTGCTAAACCACGGAGGCAGCATCCTTTTGTCCAGGTTACCATACAGGTTTAGCGTCCGCAGCTGGGGTGGTGGTTTCATATCACGTAATAGCAATGTGTCATCTCTGTGTCTTGCCATCACTACCAAGCGAACAAGGCGATCCATCTTTGACAGCGATGATGAGAGGACAAAGCTGAGTTGAGTTGTAACTCCTCGAACGTCTAAGCTTCTCATCTGTGTGAGCTTCGCGAGCTGATGAACCATTTTGTCATTTGCAACCACAGCTTTCAGTGTCTGTAGCCCCTTCAGATTGCCTACACCACCAGGAACTTCAACTCCACCTCCAAGAATTGTGTATTTGGAAGTTTGCCGATGGAACTTCTTCACCATCAGATGACGCAGATGATGACGCAGATTTCGCAGTTTCATGATCCCTTTAGGTAACACTTCTATATTGGTATATATTGCATCCAAGGTTTCGAGCTTCTGAAGGTTCCCTAAGGAATTTGGCAGTTTTTTAACATTGGCTTTACGTATGCTCAAATAGTGCAAGTTGGCAAGGTTGCCTATCATATTAGGCAAGACTTCGACTGGGGCAGCATGAAGATCCAAGACTCTCAGCAGCTTACTGTTCAAGAAGTCTGAAATGGAAACCGGTGTAAAAGTGTGGAAAGATCGAAGTGAGGATATCTTCATGCTTAGGTTCACAGTGGCACCTTGGCAATCTTTAATGATAGAAAGTCTTCGAACCCGATCGTTTACATCTTCTAACTTGCCTTGTAAAACATCAACAAAATGCTCATCTTTTGATCTTTCCATGATAAGCTCTCTGACAACATCATGAACTCGGCAGAACCGAACACGTCCGAGTTCATTTCTATCAGTGACTTGGAGCAAGCTTCTTCCCACCAGCTGGTTGAGGTAGTCCTCAGCCACATTTTCCATCGACATTCCTCCTCTTTCTTTCACAAATCCCTCTGCCACCCATAGCCTAATGAGCCTGTTTCTTGCAATCGGATATTCCTCTGGAAACAAGCTGCAATGCATGAGGCAGTTCCTGAGATGGTGTGGAAGGTTTGTGATGCTGAGGCTTAAAATTCTGGGCACGGTTTGGAGTTCTTTGTTGTCCTCATTAGCCGTCCATGTCAAGCTATCATGAATGTTCTTCCATGTCAATTCCACCCTTTCTTTGTGAGACAGAAGATTAGCAATCGCCACAATAGCAAGAGGAAGGCCATCACACTTGTCCACCATTTTCCTAGCCCATTGTATCAGATTCTGTGGACAAGTATTTCCCTCCTCTCTCGGAAATGCCTTCTTACAGAAGAGATCCCATGCCATTTCATCTGGTAGTGGGTTTACTCTCACGATCCTTTCCTCACCTGCTAATGAAACTCACATCCTGCACCCTTGTGGTAATAACAACTCTACTTCGGCAATTATTAGCAAGTAAAGCATGGCTAATATGAGTCCAGACATCTGCTTGCCAAACATCATCTAAGATGATCAAGTACCTTCTGTAAGCCAGATGCAAACGGAGATTTTCCACCAAAGTTTTGTAATCCATTGAATCAAAGTCAAGAGTGATCTCTTCCTTCCTCTCACGGTGCAGTTCCTTCAGGATCTTCTTGAGGAGATCATCGACAGTATTGCTTTTGGACACGGTGATCCATGCACAACAGCTGAAATGGCTAATGACCATTTGATCCATGTAAACTCTTGCCACAAGTGTCGTCTTGCCAACACCACCCATCCCAAGAACAGATATTATCGTGCGTTGGGGCTCTTCATCTGTTAATAATCTGATGAGCTTGTACTTGATTTCCTCAATCCCCACAAGATCATCTTCCACCACAAAGAGTGCTGATTCAGCTAAATGGCAGATTAGATCATTCTCTTTGGGCGAGCTGGAGACCTCTGGAATTCTAATACCATATGAATCTTTCATCTTTACAAGCTTCAAAAGGCTGGCTTCTCTTTCCTCTAATTTCTTACCTAATTCGTGCAAAGATTTGGCCTTGACATTGTTGATATGGGTAATTAAGCCAAACCATCTTCCACTGGTCATTAAAAAGGTGGTGTATTCATCGACAATGTCCTCGATATCATAGGCCACATCTTGAATCAGCTTTGCCCAAACATCCACTAGTTCATTTTCGCCTCTATATGTTCTTGTATGCTTCAGGAATGCCTTAGTGAGCTCTAGAACACCCTTTATGTTGTTCATTTGCATGTGAATATTCTGCACAGGCCTAACAAGGAAACTATGAGATACAGAGGCCACAGCCCTAATGATCTTCTCAATCAAGCAAGCGATGACCGCCTCTGCCATCTTTGCTCAACTTTGCGCTATTGCAGAAGGACAAGAAGAAACTGGCTCTCTCAATTTGTGTTCATTCATGATAGGATTACTTTCAGAAAATTCCTGTTTGTCCTGGAGAAATCTGTTTGACTTGTACAACTTGGAACCATGGTATATATGCTAGTTATTCTCTACCTGATGGAGCATAAACTGAAAGATTGAACCAGACTTTCTGTGATTTAGCGCAAACAGCTCTGCAACTTCGACTTGACAAAATGTCTTCAAATGTCAGGGTCATTTACCACATGCTGCTGATGCCATCACCCTATGGCCTCCTTTAACATGTTCTTTTTGCCAATTCTGTTACCAGAAACAATGTCAAACACATCTCTAGTTCCCAACTTTGAATGAAAAAGTTTAACTATTGTATGTGAATTTAATGGAAGGAATATTGTATTGCACGAAAGGAGAATTATAAGTATTATATACTCAACATAAAATTTTATGATTCTATCCGAAACATAAGTATACAACTTAATATGCTTGACTAAGTCATATCTTATCATAGATATCTATGTCCAACTTAATAAAAAAACATAAAGAATTAATAAACCACGCAACCAATGATTGGTTTGCCCTTCATCAGATGGAGTAAGTAAATTATAAATCCCTTTGTCCTTAGGTCAGTGCACACAACCATGAGAGTGTGGGTAGAGAGAGAGAAAGCAGGAAGAGAGGTACTAGGGATTAATCTCTAGTGACTTCTGCTTGTTAAGTTAATTTCACGAGCAGATTATATAAGCCTACTAATTGCATATTAATATGGTTTGGACCTCAATTTGGGACGCTTGCTGGCTGAGTACTAGCAATATTGATTTCAAATGAGGCCAATTAGAACTTGTTTAGGCAGTCAAGATGAACATGTTAGAATGTTCATTGGAGGTGAATTGGGTTAGTTGTCTTGTCTCAGGTGGATTTGGCTTGGCAAAGGTGGGGTTTACTTTTCCAAGGTGGATAGTTATCATTTGTCAAAATCTCACTTGCTCAAAATGGCTATTTTGATATGATGTTCGAGGTGCCTCACTTTGCTTCAACATAGAAGGGGAACGGAAGTTGTTAGTCCATGTGTTTTCAATGTTGAAAACACATGTTTAAGTAAATGGATTGTGTTTAACAAGTTACTTTAGTGTCTTGCACATAAAGTTGATGGATTTTTGGATCAAGTATAAACTCGTGGAAAGGCTTTGAACCATGAAGGGATGCCATCTAGAAATATTTAATCCAAAAATTAAAGATATTTTCTTGGGCAATTCGGATAAAATGCATTGTAATGTAAATAATGTACCTTAGTAGAACACTTCTAAGTTGTAACTCTAACTTTCTTGTTGGTCGTAATGAGGAACTACCAACAAATGGTTAGAAACTTCTAGATTGATGGTTTGGGATTGACCAAAGGGCAAGGTGGCGATGCTAGGTGCTATGTGACTTTGAAAACCTTTAGAACATTTGGACATAACTTTTTGTGAAGATTGGTTGACCAAACATACTCTCTATAAAAGTGCGTCCACCAACATTCAAGTTTAGTCGACCAATGTTCTAGTTCTCAATCTTTTAAAAAATTTGATTTCCAATGGTTATTATTCATCATTGGTCAACCAAACACTTTTCTTTTGTCGACAAAACTTTATGGATAACAATCAAAATAACTGTTGTATGATGTTTATTCATTAACCATCAATCACTAGTGACTGTTGGTTGATCAACCTTAAATTTTACTCCACCAAAGTTCATGGATAAGCTCAAATTTGAATTTTAGCAATTGGAAATCATCTATAAATAGTCTAGTGGAGTGTTTCTCAATAAATAACATGAATACTTTGTCATGGGTGAAGGGGAGCCTTGGCGCAATGGTAAGTTGTTACCTTGTGAATTGGTGATCATGAAACAACCTCTTACAATGCAAAGTAAGGGTAAGGATACGTACAATAGACACTCCTCCGAAATCCCACATTGACAGGAACTTCATGCATCAAACTGCCCTTTTGGTATTGTTGTTGAGTAAACACTCTTTAAAGGATTTTTTGTGCATTCTTAGCTTTTGTTCTTTCTTCAATAACTTCTCCTCACCAACGTGGTTTTTCTTTTATATTATTTAGGGTGAGATTCGAGCTTTGTATATTTGTTTCTTTGCACTTCAATTCGTATAATTCTAGAAGACTTATGTTCTTTTTTGAATAACTTCTTTTGGCTATCATGTTTTTCCTTTTATATTATTTACGATGAGATTGGAGCTTTGCATATTTCTTGTTTTGTACTTAATTCATATAATTGTAAAAGAAAATTTGAAATTTTAAAATGTTAATTTAGAGGTTGTAATCCTCTAAGTTAATCTAGAGTTTATCATACTTGATTAGATTGATTCAGAGGTAGTAATTCGTTGAGTTTAATCGAATAGATCTGAAAGCATTAATTTAAAGATTGTCATCTTCTAAAGCGAATTGAGAGGAAACATTTATACAAATGATCTAGAATTTTTAGATTCATTGAAACTTGTAAGAGGTAGATGGTTACTATTTGCAACATCTTCTTGCCTGAAATGGAACTTGTTCAAGGTGAGATGACCCTTTTGATGAGCAGCATAAGGGTCGAGGTTTTTAGGTGATGCACGTGCAAAACACAAATAAAATAGAATAAGATAATCTTATGTGGTTCATCATACTCTTTGGAATATGCTTCTCCTTATGACACAGTGGCAACAATAGATGGACTAAATCAAATAGAAGGAAATCACTTGATGAGGATCATAGGGTCAATGCAGTGCATTAGCAACATGCAAACGTAGCGTAAAGGAGAAGAAGAAGAAGAAAAAGGTAAAACATAGAACAAAAGTTGGCTAGGATTTAAGAAAAGAAAAAGAAAAGGAAAACAAATGCGTATACACTCCCCCTTGGTAGGAGGCATGAAATACATTAATACGAGGAAGACTACTATATAAAACAAAGAGGAGATCAAATTCATGTATTGCAAATAGAAGATTCGCAATGAATCATAGTCATATGAGAAAGAGAAAGTGATTGGAGAATGCTTTAAAGGAAGGATAAAAGTCCTCCTTCATCGCACATCTAGAGAAGGGAGCTCTAAATTGTTATACATGGTTACTAGATCTACACAGATCTTAAAGCACATATTAGCCATGGTTCTCCCTAGCACTGGTGCCTCTGCTATGTGTAGATGTTTTTTTTTTCTCAATAGTGAATAGGTACCAGGATTTAGTATTATTATGTACCAGACTTTAGTCTAACTAGATGTTATTAGGTGTTATAGTTTGGTCTAGTAGTTTTATTTCCAATAGTGAGTTGACTTTACAATATATATATTTTTTTAAAATGATAAATCTCAGTTAGCCTAATTGACTATCCCTGAGGGTGACCGGCCCGGTCCCACGGAAGTTTCCCACCGACCACCAAGGTAAATCGGGAAGTGCACGCAACGGCTAGTCCAGACGCCTAGCATCCTTTGATTGCACTCCCCATTTGGAGGAAAGACTTTACAATTTATTTTAGCTATGGTTCAACATTACCAGGTGTCATTTGTTGTTTAGTGCTTTACCAATAGTGATTAAGTGGTACCATGGTTTATTATTATCAGGTATCATAATTTAGTGTGATTAAGTGTCATGGTTCATCACTACTTGTGCTATGTTTTGTTGTATAGTGTTCCACAAATAATGATCAAGTGCTGTGGTTTCATATCATCAGGGACAAGTATAACCAGTTACCATTGTTTAGTATTACTAGGTATCATGATTCTATTCTAGTATCTTTTAGAATTTCCATGCTTAAAGTGTTGGTGCAATTGATCTCTAGTCAAGGTTGATCAAGTTCGAGTTCACTCGAGCTGAGTTTCGATGTTTGATCAATATGTTAATTTATTGAGTAAAGTCCAAGTTAGTCAAGGTTGATCAAACACTTGATCTGAGAAACAAAGTCCAAGTGGGTCATAGGAGACCGAATATTATGCGATCGGAAGTCTAATAGGGAGTTGGCAAGAGAAAGGTCCAAGTGGGTCATGATGGACCAGACACTTGAAGATCGGAAGTCTAACAGAAAATTAACAAGAGGTGAAATCCAAGTGGGCCATGAAGAATCGAGCACATGATATGAGAAGCAAAGTCCAAGTGGGTCATGAAGGGCAGTTAACATGAGACGTGAAACCAAGTGGGTCATAGAGGACCAGACACTTGGCATAAGATGTAAAATCAAAATCGGTCAAAGTTGATCAGATACTTGATATAAGAAGCGAAGTCCAAGTGGGTCATAAAGGACCGGACACTTCGCGATAAGAAACCCAATAGGGAGATGGCAAGGGGAAAGTTCAAGTGGATCACGATGGATCGAATACTTGATAATCAGAAGTCCAACAAGGAATTGACAAGGATGAAGTCCAAGTGGGTCATAAAGGACCGAATACTTAGCATAAAAAGCGAAATCCAAGTGGGTTATGGAAGACCAGACACTTGCAATGAGACGTGAAATCCAAGTTGATCAAAGTTGATCAAACACTTGGCAATGAATAAGTCCTAACAGGTCAAGGTGAACCGAATATTAAGCAATAAAAAATTTTGACAGGTCAAAGTTGATTGGATGTTAGACAAAAGAAGTCTTGGTAGGTTAAAGTCAACCAAATATTAGGCAAAACGATAATTTAGTCTTGAAAAGGTTAAAATCAGCCAATCATAGGTTAGCAATCGACTGAGAGGAAGAAAAGGGGGTCTGCTGCGTGATCAGTCAATTGATAAGTTTGATCAATTGACTATTAGGCACATCAATCGATTGATAGAATTTAGCAATCGACTGATGACATTACAGTAGCCAATAGAGAGAGTGGAACTCGATTGTTCAACTCGATTGGTCATGATCAATCGACTACTAGGGCTTAGCAATTGACTGATGGCACTGTTTAAACGAATAGAAGGTTTGGAACTCAACTACAGGATTCGACTGTTGAGGTAATAGTCGATTGATGAAAGTTAGCAATCGATTGATGTTCAAATATCAAGATGATTTCAGTCGCAGAACAAAAGTCAATAACTATTCAACGGTCGAGTCAACGATCAAACCTCTATAACAGTCGATTGATGAGAGACAACAATCAACTGATAGCTGAAAATCAGCTCGATAGCAATTATATAAAAGAAGATTTCAAAGAAGATTGAAGGGCCCGATTCCTTAGGGTTTGAGGATAAAGTATTGTTGTATTTCCGGACCAACAAGAGACATTCTAAAGTTATCTAACAGCGAGCAAAGCAAGATCATTGTGTAAAGTGTAGCTTACTTTGTACTTTAGTTTTCTCTTTATATTTTTGTATTGCTTGTATTTGGTTGGAAAGAAACAAATTGTAAGAAATTTCTCCACTTCCGGAAGAAATCCGAAAAGGAGAAAGTTTAACGGTGATAGTTCGCTAGGACTAGGCCGTAGATATAGCAACCTTGTGGAGGTTGTGAACCAAGTAAATCTCGAAATTATGCTTGTGTCGTCAAGTTACTTCAAGTTTCTGCTACACAATCTAATCGAAGCGAAAGGAGTTATTCACTCCCCCTCTAACTTGCACCGGGCCCAACAAGTGGTATCAGAATCAGGTTGCTCTTTACTAGATTAATCACTGATGGAGCAAAAAGCTATAGGAAGAAGACGATGTTATTTGGAGCTATCCAAAACCTACAAGTCATTGGACTGAACATCGAAGGGAGCTATGATTTTGGGATGGATCCCCGAGATAGATTCGGATATGATATCCGAGTACCTCCGCCTTTCGGATTAGAAGGCTTTGATCAATGGAAGGCAAGGGTGGAGAATTTCTTAATGATGGTCATTGAAAGTTGGTTCACCTTTATAGAGGAATTCGAAACCCAAATGGATAACAAAGGAAGACTCAAGAAAAAGAAATGGACTAATGATATTTTGTATTGATATCCAAAATAATCAAAAGAATTCATTCACAATTACAAGATATAAGACCCTATTTATAGTTAGGAGTTTAGGGCCTATTCTAGAAAAAGTCTATAAAAAATAACAAATATTTATAACCAATACTCCCCCTCAAGTTGGAGCATAGATATTAATCATGCCCAACTTGTTACAAAGATAATCAACTCGGATCCCATTTAAAGCTTTTGTGAAGATGTCCCCCAATTGTTCTCCAGTTTTTACATATCCTGTAGTGATCAAGCCTTGTTGAATTTTCTCACGAACAAAATGACAATCAATTTCAATGTGCTTAGTCCGCTCATGGAACACGGGATTCGATGCAATGTGAATAGCAGCTTGATTATCACACCATAGTTTTGCTGGTATTGAAATTTTGAGTCCTACTTCAGTCAACAGTTGATATATCCACATTATTTCACATACAGACTGTGTCATAGCCCTGTATTCTGATTCTGCACTGGATCGCGACACAACCTTTTGCTTTTTACTCTTCCATGATACTAAATTTCCTCCAACAAAGATACAATAACCTGAAGTAGACCTTCTATCCATTTTAGAACCTGCCCAATCTGCATCTGAAAAACATTCAATACGAGTGTGCCCATGATTTTTATATACAATACCTCGTCCGGGTGCGCCCTTCAAGTAACACAAAATTTGCTCTAATGCTGCCCAATGATGAACCGTTGGAGTTGACATATACTGACTAACAACACTAACCGAATATGCAATATCTGGACGAGTCAAGGTAAGATAATTCAACTTTCCAACCAACCTTCGATATCTCTCTGGATGTTCAAATAATTCTCCATCTGCTGTAAGATCCACGTTCTGAGTTATTGGAGTACTACAAGGTTTTGCCCCTAACTTTCCTGTCTCAGTTAATAAGTCGAGAACATATTTCCTCTGAGATAGAAATATACCATTTTTACTCCTCATTACTTCAACACCTAAGAAATACTTTAGCACCCCTAAATCTTTTGTATGAAACTGAGTGAGAATGAAAGATTTGAGAGATGAAATTCCCGTAGTATCACTACCAGTAATCACAATATCATCCACATACACAACTAACAGAATAATACCAGCTCCTGACTGCTTGTAGAACACAGAATGATCAGACTTGCTTTTCTTCATACCAAACTTTTCAACAACCTGACTAAATTTTCCAAACCAAGCACGAGGACTTTGTTTCAAACCATACAAAGTCTTTCGAAGACGACAAACTCGCCCCATCTCCCCCTGAGCAACGAAACCAGGAGGTTGCTCCATATACACCTCCTCTTGAAGATTACCATGAAGAAAAGCATTCTTGATATCAAGTTGATGTAAAGGCCAATGATGAGTAGCAGCAAGAGAAATAAATAACCGAACAGATGTCAACTTTGCAACAGGAGAAAAAGTATCAGAATAATCCACACCATATGTTTGAGCATAACCCTTAGCAACAAGACGAGCTTTTAGTCTGGCAACTGACCCATCTGGATTGACTTTAACATTAAATATCCATTTGCATCCAATAGCTTGTTTTCCTGGAGGTAGATCAACCAAGTCCCAAGTATCATTATCATTCAAGGCTTTCATTTCCTCTATCATTGCATCTCTCCAACCATGATGAGATAAGGCCTCACGGACAGTTTTAGGAATAGAAATAGAGTCAAGTGAAGCAATAAAAGAACAGGAAGAGGACGACAAGCCATTATTAGAAACAAACGAAGAGATAGGATAAGTACACTGACGTTTACCTTTTCGTAATGCAATAGGAAGATCATCATTCGGAATTGGATCTGATGACGAAGTAGTAGGTGCAGGACATGAATCAGGAGGTCGACGCCTGGAGTATATTTCAATAATAGGAGGCTTGACAAAAGCCGATTCTGAGACAGGTGTAGAGGATGTAACAGAATATACCAATAAATCATCATCTTCCTTTTGAGAAGTCGGGATATGTGAGGATGAGAAATAAGGTGTGTCTTCCATGAAAGTAACATCGATTGAAACAAGATATTTATTAATACTAGGACAATAACACCTATAACCCTTTTGAAGACGAGAATAACCAAGGAAAATACATTTCAAAGATTTGGGGTCTAATTTAGTGACTTGTGGACGGACATCCCGAACAAAACAAGTGCTACCAAATATCCTAGGGTTAACAGGAAACAATGACTTGTTAGGAAACAAAATTTTGTAAGGAATCTCACCATGAAGAACAGAGGATGGCATACGGTTAATGAGAAAACATGCAGTAGAAACTGCGTCTGCCCAAAAAGACTTGGGAACATTCATTTGAAATAAAAGAGCTCGTGCTGTTTCAAGAAGATGTCTATTCTTACGTTCAGCCACACCATTCTGGGATGGAGTATCAACACAAGAGGTTTCATGAAGTATACCATTCTGACTCATATAAGATTGAAATAGACTGGACGTATATTCTTTGGCATTGTCACTTCT
Organism: Curcuma longa; assembly: GCF_044706935.1. Taxonomy (NCBI): domain Eukaryota; kingdom Viridiplantae; phylum Streptophyta; class Magnoliopsida; order Zingiberales; family Zingiberaceae; genus Curcuma; species Curcuma longa. The sequence continues at coordinate 5,591,342 of NC_133861.1, forward strand.
TAAAGTACGGATGGACATATTGAACTGAGTTTTAATTTCCGTACAAAAAGCACAAAATAAAGAAAATAACTCAGAACGATTTTTCATTAAATATAACCAAGTTACACGAGAATAATCATCCACAAAAGTGACAAAATACCTAAAATCAGGTTTAGACAGAATAGGACAAGGACCCCAAATATCAGAATGAACTAACTCAAAAGGACTAATAGCACGTTTATTTATCCTTGGACTTGAACTAAGACGGTGATGCTTTGCAAATTGACATGACTCACAATTTAATGAAGACACGCTACTATATTGTGGACAGAGTTTCTTGAGCAATGGAAGAGATGGATGTCCTAACCTACAATGAGCCTCAAAAGGAGAATTTACACCTGAACAAACGAGAGATCTTGGGGCAGGTGAATCAAGAATGTAGAGACCTCCATTTTCATGTCCTTTACCAATAGTCTTCTTCGTCAAAAGATCCTGAAATAAACAATGATCAGGAAAGAATGAGATGCAACAGTTAAGATTACGAGTTAACTGACTAACAGAGAGCAAATTAAATGATAAATTCGGTAAATGTAAGACAGAGGATAAGGAAAGCAAAGGAGTGGGATTGACAGTGCCAGACCCACGAACGCAAGATGAAGACCCATCAGCTAAGGTAACAATAGGAGTGTTGGATTTATGCGTGAAAGTAGAAAAGAGACTAGAATTACCTGTCATATGATCCGTGGCACCAGAATCAATGACCCACTTAGAGGATGAGGAAACAAGGCATGTATTGTGGTTACCTGAATCAGCAATAGCAGTGATAGAGGAAGATGAAGACTTAAGTGATTCCTGATATTGAGAGAACTTGGCAAATTCTTCTGCAGAGACAAGCACCGATTTATCAGAGGTATCATTAGTGGATGCAATATGAGCCCGATGTTTTTGCTGATTTTTGTACTGAAGCTTTTTGCACTCAAATTTTGTATGACCCGGCTTGCGACAATAGTTACATATAATACCACTAGAATTTGATGTCCGAATTTCAGAAGCTTGTGAGTCTCCTCCTTTGTTTCTATTGTGAATAGTTGATCTTTTTGATACATAATTATTATTATAACTCACCAAAGCACCACTAGGTGGAACAGGTGTGGTATTTTCTGTACGGAGAATGCGGCTAAACACTTCTTGTAATGAGGAGACCTCAGAGCTAGATAGAATTTGTGATTTAGCAGATTCGAAGTCAGGTATCTAGATAATCCATCAATTCTTTAATGAATTCACAGTGATTAATTAAATCAATTACCTCACAAGAGGCAATTCTAAAGTAACAAGAAGCATCCAAAGCAACACTTGTGTAAACGTAAAGTTTCGTTTTCTTTTAATTTCATTTATATCTTTGTATTTGGTTGTATTTGCTTTATAAAAATAAGTTGTAATAGACTTCTCTACCTCCAGAAGGTATCTAAGAAGGAGAAGGTTTAGTGGTGGTAGCATCGCTAGAACTAGGCCTTAGATGTAACTACCTTGGGAAGCAATGAACCAAGTAAATCTTGGTATTGTTCATGTGTTGTCAATTTGCTTCAAGTTTCTGCTGCACATTCAATCGACATGAAAGGATCTATTCATCCTCCTCTAGCTCGCCCCAGTCCTAACAAGTGGCATCATAGTAAGGTTCTCTTTATCAGACTAATTGTAGTGGAGAAGCAAAAACTAGAGGAAGACGGAGTGATTTTGAGCTCTTCAATAATAACAAGTCAAAGGACTAATCATCGAAGGAGCTCAACTTTGCAATGGATCCATGAGATGGATTTAGATATGACATCTGAGCACCTCCACCTTTCGGATTGGGAGGCTTTGATCAATGAAAGACAAGGGTAAAAAATTCCTTGATGATGGACATCGGGAATTGGTTCATCTTAATGGAGGAATTCAAATCCCCGAAGGATAGCAAAGGAAGACTCCAAGAAGAAGAAATGGACCGAAGAGCAAATCCAAAAATTTGAGATAAACGACAAGGTAACCAAAATTTTAATTAATTTGGCGCCTAACAATATTTTGATAAATTAGGTAAATATAAGGATATGTGTGATCTATGAACCAAGTTGGTTAAGCTTCATGAAAGTCCCTCATTGGCACAATATGAAGATGAAGATGAGTCCAACTCATCGATTTAAGAATAAGAAAACTTGGAAATTGAGAGGCACTCAACATCCGAAGATGGAAGATGAAAAACATCTACCTCAAGGATTGAGGGGGAGAGATCATTGACAACATTAACAAGATGAACCCTCAACATCCAGAGCCAATGAAGATGAAGAGTGTGACACATCTACTAGTAGAGATAGCTCAAATACATGAAGGTATAACAATTTCAATTATTAAAAATAAAGATCATGTCTTATGTTTTAAGTATAGCAAGAAAGGATACTATAAGAGCAAGTGCCCTAAATTGACAAAGAAGAAGATTCAAGTGATACCAAAGATAAAGGAGAAGTCAAAGGAGGCCGGACCCTTGGTACAGAAAGGGCAAAGAGCACATAGTGTGCTTCACATGCAACCAAAGTGGACATTATCGAAATCAATGTCCAAAGGGGAGGCATCAAACTAAAGACAAGGGAGGAATCTCAAAGTTATAGGGAGCTCCTAAGGTATTATTTCACAATGCAATTCCCTTGTGTCATGATAAAAAGCATAATAGATCTAAATTTTATGAATTTAGAGTTTATTATCATGAAAATAAGAAGCATGATAATTCTAATGAGACAATTATAGATCATATCATGCTAGAACTACCTCACCTAAAGATAGAAAATACTCTAGGCAAGAACTCTAAGAAAATTAGACATATGCCTAGGAAGAAAAAAGATTAAGAAAGAAATGAAAAATCAAGGATTAATGATTTAGAGGTTGAAAATCAATCTTGAGACCAAGACTAAATCATTTAGAGAAAACCCTTAGGAAGATGAAAAATATATTTAAAGAGTCAAAGAAATAAAATTTAGATTTACATAGGCAAGAATCATCCAAGGACAAGAAAGGTTTGGGATACAAACCAAAGTCCAAGGAGAGCGTGCTATCATACCATAGAGTTTCATGTACTTATGAACTAATCCTAAGTCTAGGAGTGGAGTCAAGGTTATAAGGGAGGTTATTCCTAGCATTAACCTCAATGAAGCTACAATGACTAAGGTTTCTAAGAAGCTTAGAAAAGTCATTAGAAAGGTATCTAAGAAGATTATCCCTAATGAATACCTAGTACTCTCAAAGAGCTCCAATAGGTATTGAGTTCCTAAGAGTGTGATCCCTTCACATTAGATAGGTATAGGGTGTGCCAACCTAAATTAGAAGGGTAGTTAACCCAACCATGATAAAATTGAGCATTTTAGGCCATTTTCAAGGTATTGTGATATCTTGAGAATGAAGTTTTAAATCTTATCTTGGAAGATTTCTATAGTGTGTCAATAAGAATTGAGTCATTAAGTTGATCAAAATTGATACAATAGGATAGAAACATAAAGTGTGTTAAGTTTGGGATTTTTGACACATTCGAGGGAGTTAGGCCACTTATGTCAAATTTTGTATTTGACATAATGATTAGTTGATAACACTTAAATTTAAAATCTAGATATTTTTATTAGTGTGCTATACTTGCCATGCTTGTGTGTTGATACTTGTCATGACATCATATACATTTATTTTATCATGATAATACGTTGTTTGAATCATTTAAGTATGATTGATTTCTTTTTAAAAGTTATGCATTTGATGTATATCATACTAATTTAATGCATAAATTTTTATTCCTTATAATTGAGGACAAATGACATTAGTTAACATCCTAAGTAGGATGATCAAATTTACAATGCTTAAGTAGAGATACATGATCCCTTAGTTTAGAGGAAAAAATTTACATCACAAATATAATATGATTAACTTGTGTGTGTATTGAGATACATTAGATAAAGTAAGATGTTAGAATGATGAACTAAATTCAAGATGCTAATTTGGTGCATCAAAATAAGCAAAACTCTATCAAATCAAATGAATTGTTGCATGACCAATCATGGGAAAAACTAATGTGCAAGTCATGTGCATTTAGCTCATAGATTATGGTTAGAAATCGACTATGAAAACCATTTCAAAACTATTTCAAATTTATTTTGAAAAACTTTGGTGAAGTCTATTTGTTGATAGGAATCACCATTAATTAAGTTGATACAAAATTAGAGTGAAACATTGAAATTTTCAATGATTTCCAACTTCATACTATTTTTTGAAAATAAGAATTCTTTTCTTAGACAATCATTTTTCCTTGATAGTATTTGACATAAGTAATGTCTGTATGAATTTTCATGATTTTTTAAAAATTATAGAATTACTTATGCATTTCAAAAATTTGATCTGAATTTGAATTGTAATTTTTCAGGCAAGCAATCAACTATTTCAAAAAACCAGTCAATTATTGCATGTATTAATCGATTGTTGTCCAATAACAATTGATTATTACAATGAGTTTTAACTAAAATGGATTTATTTCAGTCGGTTAAGCTCACTCTTAAGTATCTTAAGTACCCTTAACCTATGCTTGGATAAGTAATCAAAGAAAATTTTCTTAGTGAAAATGAAAAGAGATGTTAAAAAGGAGAAGAATAAGGAATTGAGGGAGAGATTTAGATGAATTTTTTTACCTCATGATTTAGATTTTAGAATTTCCTAAAAAGTTTTAAAACCTCAAAATCATTGTTGGTGCAATGATGGAAGTGGAGCATGCTTTGAGGGGAGGTTCGCCTTAAAGGCATGACTTAGGTATAAAAGGGAAGATTTTAAGGATTGGTAAATAAATGAAGGATGGTATGCTCAAGGTTGAACATTGGAGAAAATATAAGGTAGAGAGAACCGCCATTGTGGTGTTGGAAATTTGTAATGGAAGAAGAGAATGTTTTTTTTTAATAAGTTTTTTGATATATATCAAAGGGGGAAAATAAAGGGTTTAAGTTAGGAAACCTTCATGTATGCTTTGGCAATGAGAAGAAGGATGAAATAGGATTATGGGCTAATGGTTTAGCCTTAATTTAAATATATTGTCAAATATAAAAAAGGGAGAGATTGTTGGTACAATCAACCTCTGGTCAAGGTTAACCAAGCTCGAGTTCACTCGAGCTAAGTTTCGATATTTGATTAATATATTAGTTGATTGAGTGAAGTTCAAGTCGGTTCAGGTTGATTAGACACTTGACATGAGAAGCGAAGTCCAAATTAGTCATGGAGGATCGGACACTTAGCATTTGAAAGCTCAACAGAAAGTTGATAACAGAAAAGTCCAAGTAGGTCACGACGGACTAGACACTTGGCGGTTGAAAGTCCAACAAGGAGTTGGCAAGAGGTGAAATCCAAATGGATCATGAAAGACCGAGTACTTAGCATGAAAAGTGAAGTTCAAGTGGGTCATATATGACCAGACACTTGGCATGAGACGTGAAGTCTAAGTGGGTCATGGAGGATCAAACACTTAGCATAAGACGTGAACTCCAAGTCGGTCAAGGTTGATCGAACACTTGGCATGAGAAGCGAAATCCAAGTAGGTCATGAAGAATCGAACACTTGACGATCAGAAGCCTAACAAAGAATTGACAAGAGAAAAATCCAAGTGGGTTGCGGCGGATCAAACACTTGGCGGTCCAAAGTCCAACAAGGAGTTGGCAAGGGGTGAAGTGCAAGTAGGTCATAGAGGATCGGACATTTGACATGAAAAGCGAAGTCCAAATGGGTTATGCAGAACTAGACACTTGGTATGCTACGTGAAGTTCAAGTCGATCAAGGTTGATCGGACACTTAGCGATGAGTGAAATCCTGACAGATCAAGGTGAACCGGAAGTTAGGCAACAGAAAGTATCAGCAGGTCAAAGTTGATAAGATGTTAGACAAAGGAAGTCTTAGTAGACTGAGGTCAACCGGATATCAGACAAAATGAAAATTCAATCTTGAAAAAGTTGAAACAGACCTATCAATCGACTGATAACCCTAAACCCTGAATTTTAGAACTCGATTGTTCAACTCAATTGGTCATGATCAATCGATTGCTAGGGTTAAGCAATCAACTTATGGCACTGTTCAAGTGAACAGAAAATTTGAAACTCAACTGTGAGATTCGACTGTTGAAGTAATAGTAGATTGATGAAAGTTAGCAATCGACTGATGTTCGAATATCAAGATAATTTCAACTGTAGATCAGAAGTCAATTCAATAGTCGAGTCAACGGTCAAACCTTTAAAACAGTCGATTGATGAGAGACAGCAATCAACTGATAGGGAGAAATCAGCCCAATAACAATGCTATAACGAGGAAGATTGATGGGTCGGTTCTTTGGGATTTAAGGACGAAATATTGCTGCATTTCCGGGCCAACAAGAAACATTCTAAAGCTATCTAACAGCGAGCAAAGCAAGATCATTGTGTATAGTGTAGCTTACTTTGTACTTCTGTTTTCTCTTTATATCTTTGTATGGCTTGTATTTGGTTGGAAAGAAATAGGTTGTATGAGGTTTCTCTACCTCTGGAAGGTATCCAAAAGGAGAAGATTTAGTGGTGATAGTTCACTAGAACTAGGTCTTGGATGTAGCAACCTTAGGAGATTGTGAACCAAATAAATCTTGGAGTTGTGCTTGTGTTGTCGATTTGCTTCAAATTTCCACTGCGCAATCTAATTGAAGCGAAAGGAGCTATTCACCCCCTCACCCTAACTCGCACTAGTCCCAACATAAAGATCTATCCCTATCTAAATGACCATATGTCACAATTTAGATCTTCCCTTTACCAGATGCATGGTGAAGGGGTTTCATCATAGTTCTTTGAGGAATATATGATCGATGTAGAACCTCTGAAGCAATAATAAAGCAGGTATAAGTTGTGACTAGTATTTGGTGAGATGTTTTTTGCAATGAGATAGCCATGGGAGGCATTGTTGGAAGAGGTGTAACTGGTGTGCAGAAGAGGTTCCTGCAGTTGATTTTCAAAGTCAAGATGTAATGTTTTTTATACTTTTAAAGATAGGTTATCTACAGAAGCAATGGATCTTCTAGTTGGTGGGGTTGAGAACGAAAAGTAATAGAAGAGATGAGCACCACTTGCTCACTAAAGGTAGCCAATACATGGTCCACTATGGTGGCACCTTGTCCAACCCTAAGAACTCAGGAATTAGGAGGTAGACTCAATATAGAGATTTTACTTATCACTAATTCTATCTAGATAATTAATTGTATCTTAAACTTAGAATTAAAATTAGGTATGCCTTAGATTAGGCTTATCTTTTAATTTTCATATATATATAATATGACATACACAGTTACAATTGATAAGATAACATAGATGGAGAATATAGAAGGGACTATCATGAGATAGATAATACATGGCAAATGTATAATCATATTATTTTATTCCACCAAACTTAAAGCAAAATATTAATAGTGTGGCGATAAAATTATACTAAACTTCTACCTTCGGCATGCATAATAATGATAAACAATTATGTGAAATTCAATCCATGAGGTCATTTGATCTATAAACAAAATAGTTGTAAAAGTCTCAATGCTAGAGATATTTTTACCAATACAAAAATAAAAGACTAATGGTGATACCCCTAGTATTATCTCACAACAAGTCAGCAAGTCATGCCTATTTGGTCTTACTTCAAGTCGACATACCACTTGCGTGTTCAAAGACTTTGGACTAAAGAGTTGACTTCTTGGACTAGGTTGGCACGTCAACACCTTTGAGCTCTCTGAGCTCTTTATTCCGAACTCCTCGAACTCTCTCCTCTGAGTTCCCTGATCTCTCCCCTGTAAGTTCAATAGGTTACACTATCACCTGCACAGTTATTGGCCATGAGTAGATGTGCCCCACGATCCTCACGTTGTTCCACCATGATCACCATTTTTGGAGTTAATGATTAGTAATGGTCAAGTTGCTGACATTAACGGAGATGACTGTAATTACTGATCAACCAACTGAGATTAATGGCAGAAACGACTAAACAATTTTTCGGAGATAGTGGTCACAATCTCCATAGGAAACTCCCCATCTCATACCTAAAAATACCAAGGTATGTTGGTATTTTGGTCCTCTCTCTTTCTCAATTTCACTTTTATATTGTTTGCTCACTACACCTCTAATGACTTAAGCATGGAAGGGGTTTTGTCAGACATCTCCAATATTCCCCGATGCTTGTTCTAGTATGCACAAGTCAAACCATGCGAGGCAAATCAAATGACCCTCCCATCTCAACAGCCACAAGCAGACTTCCACATCATCATCTCCACCTCAACATCCAGCTCATTAGTCAATTTCCATAGCATCAAATGGTTAAAAATATAATGATATATTACCAATTACTTTTTTTACTTCTAAATACAAAGCTAACATAAGATCACATATTTTATTATAAACTGCTACTTCAAGAAGCCAAGCCAAGAATACTATGTGTAGCAAAAGGTGATAACACTCATCTTAGATGTCCCTCCACAACCCGCCCCAAGATTTGTGGAAGAGTGGTAAATCACAGTACTGAGTGACCTCGGGAGGAACTTATTCCATGAGGGAATGAACCCCAGGGGATTCGAACCTTGCCCATGTATAACAATTCTACCACCCGAGTACCAACTTGACTACACCCGTGGAGGCGTCAAGCCAAGAATACTAGCTAGGTATTTGGGAGGAGATAAGACTGTCAATTTAAAATACTTTACTTTACATTTGGATTCTAAGTTTACTTTTCAGAAAGAGGCAATCCAACCTTTTTCTTTTGAGTGGCACATCCATTCCTATCAACTTTTTCCCTTGTGATGCTCAAAGTGGAAGAAAACCCCTCCGAAGCAGACTCTCAATAACTTTTTAGCAACTGACAAAAAGAACAAACAATTTTAGAAAAAATAATAATAAAAAACAGAAAAGCAATCTATATTAAGCTGGGATCAGGCTTGAAGCTAAAATGCTCGCCTTGGAAGTAGAAAGCCAATTGAAGTCTCCAGTAAATCAGATTAAAAGGAAGGGCAGGAAGAAAAAGAAGAGCAGCAGCCACATACTTGTCGACATCCGAGTTTGTCCTCCAGTGGAGATGATGCCTTGGCTTCTTTCCAGGAAATTTCCTGCGGAGATTCCTTCTGCTCCACCAGACTTTGAATCGAAGCTCAAATCAGGCCACATCGCTGAATCGACCGGAGAAGATTCAAAATCCCTCTTTCTCTCGTCGATCGCTTCCACTGCGATCTAGATGGGCGTGAAGCCAATCAGTCGTTGTCGAGTAATTCAATATTTTCTTAATTTTTATTTGATAAAAAAATATTTTAAAATATCTTATTTTATTTTTTATCCTTAAAATATTTTTCTATAAATTATTTTAATATTAATTGAAATTATTTATACTTTAATTAAAAGTGATATAATTTAATTAAAATTATTTAAACATCAAACTGTTATAACGTGGAATAGTTTTGAATAATTTTAATTAAAATTATTAAATATGAATTATTTTTTATCAAAACTATTATAATAAAAACAGTTAAACTGTGTTCCACATTTCTATAATTTTGATTAACATTGATATTTCTTAGAAAGTTACTTCACATTTTAGCAGTACTATTAAAATTATTTTCATTTTGTCATAAATTTGACCAAAACTATTAAAATAGTTTGACAATAAGGATATTTTTGCCCATCCCCATTTTTAATTTTAATCTTTAAAATTAGTTTTGGAAAGTTAGGAGACAATGACAAAATTTGGGGCTTATTTTAACAAAATGAGAATATAAGGCGAAAATGATACCAAACATTCATCTGTTCTAAAAATAAAATAAAATCGAACTTCACTAAAAATTATTTTAGCCACCATTTTATAATAAATTATGACCAAAACTATTACGTTTTTTTTTAGCATATAAAAACACCAAATTTATTCAACCTTATAATAAATTATGTTCAAAGTATCATGTGAATTACATGAACTTTTTTTCAAATCATGGGCAGTGGGGCATATAAAAATAGTGGTGTTATAACGTACCTGCATTGCAATGCTACTCGCTGGCGTTGACAATTTTTATAATAATGTTAATTAACGAGTAAGTAAAGATGACAAAATAATGTTATTTTTTATTGAGCTAAGTAAGATGACATGAATAAATCCGATATAATATATAATATGAATTATCATCTTTCGAGTAAATATATATCATTTTAATGCATATTAATTTTTTTCATGAATTATAGTATTGAATACAAATGAGAAATATACAATTATGCAGGTTATAAATTGATCTATGATTTATTTTCTTTCATATAATTTAAAGACAGATTAAGAGAGGACATATTATTTGAAGACGGATTAGGATAGGAGAAATGAAAGTAATTAATCTTTTTGCTACAATTATTATTCTTGACTTGTTGATGTGGATACCTTGCTTCGCACTTCATGCAATTACAGTATTGGATGAAACAGTTGACATTCAAGGCACGTACGATTTGAGTTGACTTTCAAAAGCACTTTAGTCAATTTTTCATAAAATAATTCAAAAGACTTGTTTTTAATAAAATGAATTTTAAATTTAACAAATATATATTCTTATTAAGTGAGATGGTCGAATAAGCTAGCTAAGGAGAAATACTGTGCAATCGCGAAAATCAATTGTCTAGAAGACTTATTCTAGGCATGCGGTCCATATCATATACATTTTCATTGAATTATCATCTACATCTAAGTTTTAAGTATTTTGGACACCACAAAATTGTTCCCATGAGAGTGTTCAATTGAATAGAGGATGGTAACTTACTGCAATGGGACAAAGATCAATCAAGTTCATGTCCTCAAAGAAAAAAATTCCTCCCATTCTCTAGTCATTTGGCAGCCAATTGCCTCTATAATTTACCTCCTTTCACATAACCTAAAGTGAGAGTAATCATCTTTTGCTATAATTGGACACCACCAAGTTGCCCTAATCTCCTTATGTCGGCTACAACACCAATCCACCATTAATTTTGCTAAACCCATTAGTTTCATTCGAGCAAACCTTACTCTTCAAAATATTCTTCAATTGTTGCAAGTCAATCCACAAATAAAGTGAGATTCACTTTCCCTTCAAAAAATCTTGGTAATTATTATCTATCTCAAAAAATCCTTTAGATCACTCAAAAAAAGGTTATTATTGTTGAGATGTTAGAAACCCTTGTTGAATTAAGTTGTTTTTTGCTCAAGATGTTTTTGCTTGATCTCCTTGGACTTGATCACCTTTGGAATGAGAAATCAAAACTTCAACATCATCTACATGAATTTGCATGCCATCAAATTGTTTCATTATGTGAATAAGTATCTCATCACATTGACTATCAATCAACTTTCCTCTAAAGCTCCTCTTAGATCTTTTAGACATGATAGCTTAGACTCGGATATCAAATATGATGTAGCATAAGAAGAGATTGAGTGTTGGAAGGTTTGAAGAGTAGAAATCCAAAATGAAGTGGTAAGGGATTGTAAAAAGATTGTAAAAACTTAGATATCACACCTAAGGGTTCCTAGACGCCACACCATAACGAGATTGCATCGCACAACCTAAGAGAACTCTCAAAACATTAATATCTATATCATATCCCAACATTACAGTAATACACATATTTATATTAGGAATTGCAAAGGACTCATAGAAACGTATAGGAAACATAGATGCAGTAGTCTGTAAATTTTGCACTTTTGTAAAAAAAAATGTAAAATATGTAAAATATACCTTACTCCTGTAAATTATTTTTCATGAAACATACAAACACTTAGTTCATAACGATACCAATTGCAGAATATTTAATTTACAGCAGGTTTCAAACTTAATCACATTTGTTCTAAAGCAGAATAGGGGGGGAAAGGTAAATAGTACATTGAATTATTAGACACAAACACATAAAATTAATACCTGGAACAGACAAATGCTCCTGAATTTTAAGCACACAAGTATTCAACCAATTACCTTTGACTAGTGAAAAATAGGCCTGATTTTTGCTGTGAATGCAGGAAATTCTGGTGGCAAGGAATTCTGAAACTACAAATGTTACTTGAGTCTGTCTTCAACCCAAATTCCATCTCTCTCCAACAAGTTCTTGATGATCGGTATATGTTTCAACCTGTTCGAATCCTCCTCAGTTTCACCCCCTTCTTGTAGCTTACTCACCAGCTCTATTGGCATGCCTTCAACTTCCAACTTCTGCAGCCTAGTGAGGTGTTCCAACCCAACTGGAATTGTCTTCAACTGACTGCACCTCACGAGAGTCATCTCATGCAGACTTTCAAGAGCATTCTCTTCTATTTCAATGCAATTGAGGTGGTTCATATCACACAGCCTCAGTGACCTGAGCCGATCGAAACAGTGTGCGTGAAACTGCAGTTTGCTTCCATCATATGCTTGTATGAGAAAGAGCGAAACCAGATTAGGCAATGCAGTGAGCTGTGGTAATGGATCTTCCTTGAGCCTGGACATCTTTAAGACCAGATGAGTAAGATTTTCAAGTGTGCTAAACCACGGAGGCAGCATCCTTTTGTCCAGGTTACCATACAGGTTTAGCGTCCGCAGCTGGGGTGGTGGTTTCATATCACGTAATAGCAATGTGTCATCTCTGTGTCTTGCCATCACTACCAAGCGAACAAGGCGATCCATCTTTGACAGCGATGATGAGAGGACAAAGCTGAGTTGAGTTGTAACTCCTCGAACATCTAAGCTTCTCATCTGTGTGAGCTTCGCGAGCTGATGAACCATTTTGTCATTTGCAACCACAGCTTTCAGTGTCTGTAGCCCCTTCAGATTGCCTACACCACCAGGAACTTCAACTCCACCTCCAAGAATTGTGTATTTGGAAGTTTGCCGATGGAACTTCTTCACCATCAGATGACGCAGATTACCCAGGTTTTTGATCCCACTAGGTAACTCCTCTATATTGGTATATATTGCATCCAAGGTTTCAAGCTTCAGAAGGCCTCCTAAAGAATTTGGCAGTCTTTTAACGTTGGTTTTACGTATGCTCAAATATTGCAAGTTGGTGAGGTGGCCTATCGCATTTGGCAAGGCTTCGACTGGGGCAGCATGAAGATCCAAGACTCTAAGCAGCCTACATTTCAAGAGCACTGAAATGGGAACTGGTGTAAACGTGTGGAAAGATCTAAGTGAGGATATCTCCATGCTTTGGTTCACATTGGCACCTTGGTAATCTTTAATGATAGAAAGTCTTTGAACCTGATCGCTTACATCTTTAAACTTGCCTTCTAAAACATCGACAAAATGCTCTTCTCTTGATTTTTCCATGATAATCTCTCTGACAAGATCATGAACTCGGCAGAACCGAACACGTCCGAGTTCATTTCTATCAGTGACTTGGAGCAAGCTTCTTCCCACCAACTGGTTGAGGTAGTCCTCGGCCACATCTTCCATCGACATTCCTCCTCCTTCCTTCACAAATCCTTCTGCCACCCATAGCCTAATGAGCCTGTTTCTTGCAATCAGATAGTCCTCCGGAAACAAGCTGCAATGCATGAGGCAGTTCCTGAGATGGTCTGGAAGGTTTGTGATGCTGAGGCTCAAAATTCTGGGCACCTTTTGGAGTTCTTTGCTGCCGTCATTAGTCGACCATGTCAAGCTATCATGTATTTTCTTCCACGTCGATTCCACCCTTTCATTGTGAGACAGAAGATTAGCAATTGCCGCAATAGCAATAGGAAGGCCATCACACTTGTCCACCATTTTTCTAGCCCATTGTGTCAGATTCTGTGGACAAATATTTCCCTCCTCTCTCGGAAATGCCTTCTTACAGAAGAGATCCCATGCCATTTCATCTGGTAGAGGGTTTACTCTCACGATCCTTTCCTCACCTGCTAATGAACTCACATCCTGCACCCTTGTGGTAATAACGACTCTACTTCGGCAATTATTAGCATATAAAGCATAGCTAATATCAGTCCAGACATCTGCTTGCCAAACATCATCTAAGATGATCAAGTACCTTCTGTGAGCCAGATGCAAACGGAGATTTTCCACCAAAGTTCTGTAATCCATTGAATCAAAGTCGAGAGTTATCTGTTCCTTCCTCTCACGGTGCAGTTCCTTCAGGATCTTCTTGAGGAGATCATCGACAGTGTTGCTTTTAGACACAGAGATCCATGCACAACAGCTGAAATGGCTAACGACCATTATATCCATGCAAACTCTTGCCACAAGTGTGGTCTTGCCAACACCACCCATCCCGAGAACAGATATTATGGTGCGTTGGGGCTCTTCATCTGTTAATAATCTGATGAGCTTGTACTTGATTTCCTCAATCCCCACAAGATCATCTTCCTCCACAAAGAGTGCTGATTCAGCTAAATGGCAGATTAGATCATTCTCTTTGGGCGATCTCAAGAACCTCTCTGGAATTCTAATACCATATGAATCTTTCATCCTTACAAGCTTCGAAAGGCTGGCTTGTCTTTCATCTAATTTCTTACCTAATTCGTGCAAAGATTTGGCCCTGGCATCATTGTTGATATGGGTAATTAAGCCAGCCCATCTTCCACTGGTCATTAAAAAGGTGTATTCATTGACAATGTTCTCGATATCATAGGCCACATCTTGAATCAGCTTTGCCCAAACATCCACTAGATCGTTTTCGCCTCTATATGTTCTTGCATGGTTCAGGAATCCCTTTGTGAGCTCTAGCACCCCCTTTATGCTGTTCATTTTCTTGTGAATATCCTGCACAGGCTTAACAAGGAAACTATGAGATACAGAGGCCACAGCCGTAATGATCTTCTCAATCAAGCAAGCGATGACAGCCTCTGCCATCTTTGCTCAACTTTGCGCTATCGTAGAAGAACAAGAAGAAACTGACTCTCTCAATTTGTGTTCATTCACGATAGGATTACTTTCAGAAAATTCCTGTTTGTCCTGGAGAAATCTGTTTGGCTTGTACAACTTGGAACCAGGGTATATATGCTAGTTATTCTCTCCCTGCTGGGGCATAAACTGAAAGATAGAACCAGACTTTGTGTGTTTGACAGTAAACAGCTCTGCGACTTTCACTTGACAAGATGCCTTCAAATGTTGGGATCATTTACCACATGCTGCTATCACCCTATGGCCTCCTTAACATGCTATTTTTGCCAATTCTGTTACGAGAAAAAGTTTAGTTATTGTATGTTATAGAATTTAATGAAAGAAATATTGTACTGCATGAAAAAAGAATTATAAGTATTCATAAGTCAACATAAAAATTTGATGATTCTATCCGAACATAAGTATACGACTTCATGTGCTTGACTAAATCATATCTTGTAATAGATATCTATGTCCAACTTCTTCGATAAATCCCATGTAGGCTAAATAAAAAAAACATAAAGAAATAATAAACCACGCAACTAATGATTGGTTAGACCTTCATCAGATGATGGAGTAAGTAAATTATAGATCCCTTTGTCCTTAGATAAGTGCTCACAACCATGAGAGAGTGGGTACAGAGAAGAAAGCATGAAGAGAGGTACTAGGGATTAATCTCTAGTGACTTCTCCTTGTTAAGTAATTTTCATAAGCAGATTATATAAGCTTACTAATTGTATATTAATATGTCTCGGGCCTCAATTTGAGACTCTTGTTGGCTGAGTACTAGCTGTTGGGTGTGTCTCTACGCGCTTTTAAATTTTTATTTCGCAAAACAGACAACGAAAGTATAATAAACTAAATTATTATAGCACACGCATTACATAGATTCAGGATACACATATATAGATATAATCATAGAATTAAATAGCATAATTAAATTATACATGTTGTATGACGTGAAACGGAAACGACATCAACTAGCAATCTTTTGAAAGATTATCTCTACTCGTATCTATATTGAGATCACCGCGAAACGACTTCACTAAGTCACGTGTCGTGTCTCCATTTCGATAATAGTCGAAGGAGAGAGACAAAGCGATCTGAGAGAGGACCCACGGTTCGATTCGATATCGGCGACACAAAACAACCCGACGATACGAAACAAACTGAATGGAGGCGATAAAATCATTGTTCGAAGGTCGGAAGGTTCACTGCTAGCGAGGGATAGCAGACCTAATGGCGTCGGAGTTCTGGTAGCAATAATTGCTCACTGGAACAGTACTTAAGGGCAACGGAAGAGGCTATCGATGATTGAAAATCTTATTGTCCGACACCGAAGGTTCACCCCAGAGGCGGTGGCTGGCGAACAGAGGAAGGGGTAACCAAAGGCTAGGTTCTGACGATGCTGGATGGCAGCAACAAGTCCACCGACAGGAGGTCCTGTTGGACGACGGCGGCACAAAGGGAAGAGCCCCTTGGTGGTTGGCGACGGAAAGGAGAGGAAGAGAAAAAAAGATAAAAAAAAACCTAACTCTTAGATTTTAATCAAATTAATTATTTTTCTCTTCTAACTAGATCTATTTATATATCTCTAACGGATTTGATTAGCGAATCCAAACCTATATATGCTAATCCAAAAACCAAACTATTAATCTTAAATTTAGTTCAAGACTAAACCATATTCGTTCAAAATCAAACCACCTTTTTAATTAAAATCAAACCAATTTGATTTATAATTAAACCAAAGAGGGTCAAATTCGTCATCAAAAGACGTGGCCCATCCGTGTTTTTGTTCCGATAAAATATCTTCCATATTTGCCCTTTGTCTGTTCTAACCAGACTAAATCTCTCTCAATCTGAGAATACAATTGTCAAACTTATTTTATATCTTTTGGATAAACTCGTAGTGCGTGTGATCTTATAGGTTTCCGATTTATGTTGGTCGTCCATATTTAATCATTAATTATAGATCAATCATGAATGACACCTAGTAGTACATCATGATCCTCAATTAATCGGAAAATCATCATTGATTCCAGAATTACTTCTGAACTGTTCAGTAGCTACAGTTATTCCTTCGTCTGTTCCTTTCACTTATGTTATACCCGCTTAGTTTAAGACATAGTCTATGTGTCAGTTCCTACTAGGCTAACTATGTCACACCTAGCCTAAGCAGTAGTTCCTTGTCCTGCGGATTCAACTTACTCAAACAATTGTCTAAGAGGACTATCCTCTTGACGTGTTTCTGCTTTGACCAAAGATTTACGAATAATAATCCTAACAAGTGGTCATAGGGTATACGTCTCCTAATAAAAGAAGTGGTGAATCTTCTGTGGGCTACTCAATCCACCTTCAAGCACTTCAACTTATATCCAATCATCCCGGAGTCACACATCCAAAAAGATGTTTACTTAAGATGCCAAAGTATAAGTCTCTATAATTAAGATGACTTGAATATCTAAGTCGAAGGAAACTTGCACTCAATCTGCAATAAGATTTTCATAGACATGTACAGAATCATATAAAGTCTCATGGTATGTCACATCCGATGAACTAGTTACCCTTGACTAGTATCCATATGTTAATTATCAATATCCCAATATTTCTAGCAGTTAGAATCGGCTGCTTGGTTAAACCAATGAGTCTAATATATATTAGTCTTACAAAATCAATGATGTCCGATCTCATCAATTTATCGACTAGGGAATATTTCAATACGTATATAATTACACATAAAGAGATATCGATCAATTGTGATCTAATTATAATTTCTCTCATGTTATGCATTGTATTGTGGATTTTATTAATTGATTTTAAAATCTAATCAAATACATAGAAAATATACATTCAAATAGTGATTTTATTTATCTAATGAATAGTATATTATCTAAGATGATTATGTTAAGACACCTCTCAAATATAATATACTCTCATTTGACCTAATATCAAATATAATACCACAGGCCTCTACATATCTTTCAAACTTATTTTGAGATAAAGATTTCATCAAAGAATCTGCTAGATTCCTTTTAGTGGGAATTCTCTCAATTTGTATTTCATTCCTCCTAATGATCTCGTTGATCAAGTGATAGCGGTGAAGCACATATTTAGATCGTTGATGAGACCTAGGTTCCTTGGCCTAAGCAATGAACTCATTGTTGTCACAATAAACTAATAATACTTCAACAATAATCGGAACCACACCAAATTCTATGACGAACTTCTTGATCCAAACCGCTTCCTTTGCTACTTCAGAAGTTGCAATGTATTCCACCTCGGTGGTAAAATTAACAATGGTTTCTTGCTTAGAACTTTTCCAATTTATTGCGTCTCTATTTAAGGTGAATACGTATCCAAACTAGGACTTGGAAGCATCCTTATCTATCTGGAAACTGACATTAGTATACTTATATATAATCATATCACCCCATCTATATACCAAGAACAAATCCTTAGTTCTTCTTAAGTATTTAAGGATTGACTTAACAGTCACCCAATGATCCGTACCTAGATCCGATTGGTATCTGTTTGTTCCACTTAGAGCATATAATACATCAAGCCTATTATATAATATAACATACATGATTAATCCTATAGCTAACACATATAGGATCTGACTCATATGAATCTTCTCATCTTGTGTGCTCGGCACATAGACTTCTATAGAAAGATGAATCTTATGTCTCATAGGAATGAAATTTTTTTTGAATTCTTCCATGCTAAACCGTTTTAACACTTTATCGATGTATGCATATTGTGAAAGACCAAGCAACTTTTTTTATCTATCTCTACAGATCTTAATCCCAAGAATATAGGTTGTTTTTCCCATGTCTTTCATAGAAAATATTTTTGACAACCAAACTTTAAGTACTGTAGAACAAACACATCATTTTTTATAAATAATATGTCATCAACATATAATACTAGAATACAATCACACACTCATTAACCTTCATATACACACAGAGTTAATCAGGATTTTATAAGAAATCAAACTCTTTGATTACCTCATCAAAACGGATATTCCAACTCCTAAATACTTGCGCTTCAGTCCATAAATGACCGTTGAAGCCTGCATACTTTATTTTTATTAACAGATGTGAAACATTGTATCATATACACATCCTTGAATAGATTCTTGTTAAGGAAAACTATTTTCACATCCATTTGTCATATCTCATAATCGTAATGAGCTATTATGGTCAGGACTATCCGAATGAATTTAAGCATAGTCACTGGTGAAAATGTCTTGTCATAGTCAATGTCATATTTTTGACGATTTCACCATCAATCTTTCTTTATGGGTAATTAAATTACCATTTATGTCGATTTTCTTCTTGAAAATCGACTTACACCCAGTAAGTGTTATTCCTTCCGGTATGTCCACCAAGTTCCAAACTTGATTTTCATACAGAAAATCTATTTTCGATTTCATGACTTTTGACCATGAATCCCTTTTTGAATTTTTCAGAATCTCTTCATAACTGATAGGCTCTTCATTCTCAATGAGTAACACGTCTCTCGATTCACTTACGAGAAATCTATATCTCTCAGAAATTAGACGTGCCCTACTAGATTTACAAAGTGGCAGTGTATCAACAGGTTCAATCATTATCTCATCCCTATAAGCAATAAGTTATGCATCTTGATTAGGTATCTCTTCTGTGTCTATTGGAGTTCCTTAAACTACCCTTAGTTTAACCTCACTCCCATTATTTTCCTACAAGAGAAATTCTTTTTATAGAAATATAGCATATCTTGAAACAAACATATTTTGTTCTAAGGGATGATAGAATTGACAACCCTAATTTTTTTAGAGTAACCAATAAATAAACATTTATCAGACTTAGCATCTAATTTATCTAATACAGTCATCTTCACATAAGCAAGACAACCTCATATCTTCAAATAAGATAAATGAGATTTCTTACCATTCCATATCTTATATGGAGCAGTAGAGACAGTCTTAGTCGGGACTCTGTTTAGCAAGTAAACAGTTGTCTCGAGTGCGTAACCTCAAAAGGATTTAGGAAGACTTGCATGATTCATCATTGATTTAATCATGTTCAACAAGATTCGATTTCGTCTTTCTCACACACCATTATGTTGTGGCGTGTAAGGCGGAGTCCATTGAGACAATATCTCATTGTCCCTAAGATAATCTTGAAACTTTTGACTTAAGTATTCACCACCTCAATCCGATCAAAGTATTTTAATACTTTTGCCAAGTTGTTTCTCTACTTCATATATAAATTCTTTGAATTTTTCAAAGTCTTCAGACTTGTATCTCAATAGATACACATATCCAAATCGTGAATGATTATCAATGAAAGTAATGAAATAGTTATAATCTCCTCGTGCATGAGTTGACATAGGTCCACATACATCGGTACATATAAGGCCCAATGTGTCATTCTTTTGTTCGTTCACCTTTTCTCTTAAAAGGTAACTTAGTCATCTTACCTTTTAAGCATAAATGGCATATATCAAATGAATCAAATTCAAATGATTCTAAAATTTCACACTAGTGTAATTCGAACATACGTTTATTACTTATATAGCCAAGACGACAATGCTACATGTAGGATGTTAATTGGTCATTTCTTCGAGTGCGTTTGTTAGTCGTTTCGATGTTGAATACATCATTGGATAAAGAATATCATTCAAAATTATATAACAACAATTGTTATTAAAAGTCAAATAGAACTTTTTCTATTTAAATAAGAAATAAAAATAATATTCTTTATTAAATCAAAAACACAATAATAATTATCCAATTCCAAAACAAGTCCATTAGGAAGTTTCATGTTGTGAGAAGCAGGGGTAGATAGGTCTTTTCTTCTTATGGTATTAGGGTTATGCTGTTTATATAAACCCTGTACATGTGTTCTTTTTTGAATAAGACAGTTTTAACATGGTATCAGAGCGATTCCTAAAACCCTAATTCTTTTCTTCTCTTTCCTCTCTTTTGCGCCGCGACTCTCTTTCCTCTCTTTTGCGCCGCGACGCCGCTGCCGCTAATTTCTTTTCTCTGCTCGACGCTGTTTTCTCTGCTCGACGCGTCTCTCCTGCCGATCAGCCGCCGCCTGCTTTCTCTCTGTCGCCGTCCCCTGCCGACGCCGCCGCCTGCTGTTCTTCCGCCGCCGCCGCCCTTTCTCTGCTCGAAGCCGCCGCCTGCTTTCTTCTTCACGCGAAGCCGCCGCCCTCGAAGCCGCCGCCTGCCTTCTTCTTCCGAACTGCTCCGCCGCCTGCTCACGCGAAGGCTGCTCACGCCGCCTGCTCACGCGAACGCCGCCTGCTCACGCCGCGCTACCGCAGCCTGCTCCTTGCTGTTCTGCTCATAGGTTGCCGGAGGAGCTGCCGAGCCTTCCCTCTTCGCGCCGATCTGTGGTCTTTCGCCCCTTCCTGTTCGTTGACTCACCCCTGCTTCGCCCTGACGCCGCAGCCGAAGAACCGGATCTAGCCGCGTGTGGGTGACGAAGAGAAGAAGCAGGAAACTCGTTCTCCTTTTCCTCTTCTTTTTTTTTTTGTTCGAGACGTGATTTCTGCCAGCCTGGAAAAATAAATCATCTGCTGGCCTGCTGTTTGCTTCTTGGAAAAGCAACAGAAATCTCTGGAGAAACTTTGAATATCTTTGCCTAGTAGTCCGTACTGTTTGCTAGTTTAGTGTTTATGGCAGATGCCTCTGAAGATACTTCTGCTATTTCTGTAGATCCCATGTCTCCTTCTTCTGGACAGGTACAACCATTTTTCACAATGTCAGGACCTGGAGGAGCTGGTCTTCAAATAACCTCGGAGAAATTGACAGAGAAAAATTATGCATCTTGGGCCGTTGCCGTTGAACTTTATGTTGAAGGCCATGATAAACTTGATGTTCTTCATGGTACTAAAGTGAAACCGGATGAAAAGGATCCAAATTTTCGTATTTGGAGGCGTGACAATATTCAGTTGATGACTTGGATACTCAATTCTGTCAGTTCTGGCATCAAACAGGTCATTCTTCACAACAAAACAGCTTTTGACATGTGGAAGACTTTGGAACAAATGTACGGACGTAAGCACGATATGTTACGTACTTATCAGCTGAGTAGTCAAATTTTTAAACTTGATCAAGGTTCTATGTCTGTCACAAATTATTTTGCTACTCTGAAAGGGTTATGGGATGAGTTTGACTATTACAGAATGGAGAATTGGATTTCCGCTGAGGATCACCAGAGATATCTAAAGCTTCTGGAAAAGGACAGAATTATTAAGTTTCTCGATGGACTTCATGCAGAGTTCGAGAGTTTAAAAGGACAAATTCTTAGTCTTGATCCTACTCCCTCTCTAGAACAAGTTTACTATAAAGTTCTAAGTGAGGAGGGCAGGAAAAGGACCATGAGCAACAAGAGTATTTCTGCTACAAACATTCCGATTGGGGAGACTTCTGCTTTTGTCAGTTCTGTAAACAAGTTCAAGCCTGGGGGAACTAGGGGAAAAGGTGATAAATTTTGTCGGCATTGCAAGAGAACTAATCATGATTCAGATTTTTGTTGGGAGAAATATCCAGAGAAGAAACCTGACAAGTTCAAACACAGTGACAAGAAGACCCCTAGTCGTGGGAATGTTGCCGTCAAGAAATTAGTGGAGGAGGAGACTGCTGCTTCCTCTGTGTCTTCTTCTGTTGGGTTGTCCTCTACTGACATTGCTAACCTTCAGCACCTTCTCTCGCGACTTCAGGCTTCATCTTCTGCCTCTACCCCTCCATCTCAAGCGCACACAGGTATCCGTGGTTTGGGGTTGAGTGTTGCTGGTTCAAGCTCTTATAGCCCTTGGGTCATTGACTCAGGAGCTACAGATCATATGACAAACATTGCTAACTCCTTCATTTCCTACTCTTTGTCATCTGGGCAGGATAAAGTGACCATTGCAAATGGAACCAAGGCCACTGTTGCTGGCAAAGGTTCCATACAATTGGCAGATCATTTTATCCTATCCTCTGCTCTTCATGTTCCTTCTATTTCTCTTAATTTACTTTCTGTTAGCAGCATTACAAAACAACTTCACTGCTCAGTAACCTTTTTTTCTGATCATTGTGTCTTCCAGGATCTCGAGACCAAGCAAACGATTGGGACTGGCCGTGAAGTAGGAGGTCTTTATTACTATCAACTTGGAACAGCCTCTGCTCTTGAAATCTACAGCACAGTGTTTGGAGAAAAAACATCAAGATATTCTCTTATGGCATTCACGGTTGGGACATTTATCCTTTAAGTCTTTGAAAGTCTTATTTCCTAGTCTTTTCTCATCAGTTTCTTTTGAGTCACTTCAGTGTGAAGTCTGTCAGTTATCAAAACATTGTAGAACTCAATTTTCTGAGTCCATAAATAAAAGTTCTTCTCCATTTGATCTTGTTCATTCTGATGTGTGGGGGCCCTCTCCTGTGACTTCTTTGGATGGCTATCGATATTTTCTCTCTTTTATTGATGATTACACCCATTGTACATGGCTTTATTTGATGAAAAGCAGAGAAGAAGTTCCTAGACTCATTCAAACTTTTTGTCAAATGGTAGAAACTCAATTTCATACAAGAGTAAAGACTTTACGTTCTGATAATGCCCGTGAGTACTTTGCTCAGTCTCTAAATACTTTCCTTGAGGATTCAGGAATTCTTCATGAGTCATCCTGTCCCTACACACCACAACAGAATGGAGTGGCTGAAAGAAAAAATCGTCATATCCTTGAAACAGCCCGTGCACTATTATTTCAACGCCACTTGCCTAAATTTTTCTGGGCTGATGCTGTCCTTGCCGCTGCCTATATCATCAATAGATTGCCATCCAAAGGTCTTGGGTATCGGTGCCCTCTCACTATTCTTCGTCCTGGCACCACGTTGTTCTCCCTTACACCTCGAGTTTTTGGTTCTCTCTGCTTTATTCATGTTCTTGGTCCCAAGTCCTCAAAACTTGATCCTCGTTCTATACGGGGAGTTTTTCTAGGATATTCCACTTGTCAGAAAGGTTACAAGTGCTTTGATCCTATTACTAGGACGAGATATGTTTTGAAAGATGTTACCTTTTTTGAGTCTGAGTCTTATTATTCTCTTCAGCCTCATCCTCAGGGGGAGCATATTACCTCTTCTGTGTCTCCTTGTGTACCTCAAGTGGTCTCATCTCCTCTCCTCCTTGTGTACCTGAAGTAGTCTCATCTCCTCCTGAAGTAGTCACATCTCCTATTCCAGTGGATGCCATGGAAAATACATTACTGGGCTCGCAGTCTTCACAGGAAATTATCACTTACAAGCGACGAAGACACAAGCAAGGACCTACTACTGACCGGCTAGTCGAATCAGATGCTCTGGCTCTTGATTCCTTGGAGCAGTCATTAAATATGAATGAGCTGAACCTTCCTGTTGCTGTTAGGAAGGGGGTCAGGTCATGTACTCAACATCCTATCTCCAATCACGTTTCTTACTCTCGTTTGTCTTCTTCATATCATGCTTTTGTTTCACAGTTATCAAGTCATGCTATACCTTCTTCTTATTATGAAGCTGTAAAGGATGCTAGGTGGCTGGAGGCAATGAATGAAGAGGTAGAGGCTCTTAACAGGAATGGTACTTGGGAATTAGTTGATCCTCCAAAGGGGAAGAACTTGGTTGGTTCTAAATGGGTCTATACTATCAAGTATAATTCAGAGGGTGAAGTGATCAGATATAAAGCCAGACTTGTTGCCAAGGGATTCACTCAAACATATGGGGTGGATTACTTGGAGACTTTTGCTCCAGTTGCAAAACTGAATTCGGTCAGAGTAATTATTTCTATTGCTGCTCAATATGATTGGCCTCTATTTCAGCTAGATGTTAAAAATGCATTTTTGAATGGTGATCTTCATGAAGAAGTCTACATGTTACCACCTCCTGGAATCGAAACAAAAGGAAAAATTTGCAGGCTAAGAAAAGCTTTGTATGGGCTTAAACAATCTCCCAGAGCATGGTTTGATAGGTTTTGCAAAGCCATGATATTGTTTGGCTTTAAACAAGGAAATGCTGATCATACACTTTTTGTTAAAAAGAAAGAGGGCAGAACTACCATTCTCTTGGTTTATGTTGATGACATGATAGTTACAGGTGATGACGAAGCTGAAATCCAGACTCTTAAGTCCAAGTTAACATCAGAATTTGAAATTAAAGATCTTGGACTATTGAGGTACTTCCTTGGTATTGAAGTTGCTAGATCTCAAAAAGGAATTTATATGTGTCAGAGAAAGTATGTGTTGGATTTACTCAAGGAGACAGGGAAGTTGGGTTGTCGACCAGCATCTACTCCTATAGAAGTAAATCATGATCTTACTAGTTCTAATGGAGAAGATCTTGCAAGTCTGGAAAAGGGAACGTATCAAAGGTTGGTTGGAAAATTACTATATTTGTCTATGACTAGGCCTGACATCACTTATGCTGTTAGTGTGGTGAGCCAGTACATGCATGCTCCTAAAACTGTCCATATGAAGGCTGTTGATAGGATTTTAAGGTACTTGAAGTCATGTCCGGGAAAAGGCTTGCTGTTCAAAGGGGGTGGTAATCTGAAAGTGGAATGTTATTCTGATGCAGATTGGGCTGGTTCTCGAGATGATAGAAGGTCCACTTCTGGCTATTGCACTTTTTTGGGAGGAAACCTGGTAACTTGGAGAAGTAAGAAACAAAATGTTTGTGCACGGTCCAGTGCTGAAGCAGAATATCGAGCCATGGCACAAGGTCTTGCAGAAATATTATGGTTGTGTTTTTTGTTGGAAGACATGGGATTAAAAGCAGAATTACCCCTTAAGCTATATTGTGACAACAAAGCTGCAATCAATATTGCAAATAATCCAGTACAACATGATCGGACTAAACACATCGAGATTGATCGCCACTTTATTCGGGAGAGACTTGATTCCGGAGAGTTATGTTTGCCTTATGTCAAATCTGAGGACCAACTTGCTGATATGTTTACGAAGGCTATACCCCAAGCTATGTTTAATTCTGTTCTTAGCAAGTTGAACATGTTTGATATATATGTTCAACTTGAGGGGGAGTGTTGTGAGAAGCAGGGGTAGATAGGTCTTTTCTTGTTATGGTATTAGGGTTATGCTGGTTATATAAACCCTGTACATGTGTTCTTTTTGAATTAAGACAGTTTTAACATCCCCTTAGCTTGAATTGTTGACTTTCTCTTCATAGAACCTTTCTTTAAAGTGTCAAACAACATCACAGTTTTCTATTCATTCTTAACAGATGGCTCCACTGTATTAAGTATGTTGATCAGCTCTAGAATTGTAGATTCTAGATGGTTTATCTAATAGTTCATCACAAATTGCATATAACTATCAAGTAAATTGTGTAGAATTAAGTCAATACTTAAGTCATAATCTATTACAAATCCAAGTGATATCGACCACTCAATGTCGTCATTCTCTTTAGTACATATTGCACCGCAGATGAACCCTCTTGCATCTTTGAGCGAAAGAGAAGTTTAGTGACCTCGAACCGTTTAGATCTAGCTTGCTTATCAAACAACTCACGAAAATGATAAACAATCATATAAGCATCCATACGCTCATGTTGTTTTTACAGTTCAGGAAGCATTGAGGCTAGCATGATGTAATTGGCAACCTCAGAACTAATCGTATGTTTCTGATGGATCAATATTTGGTTCAATGTAGCATCATCAGCTAGTCTTAGGAAAAGAGGCTCTTCGAGGACATAGGTTATCTTCTCAACCTTGAGAACAATTCTCAAGTTTCGAAGTCAGTCCAAGAAATTCGGCCCAATTAGTTTATTAGTGTTCAAAATTGAGCGTAAATTTAAAGAAGACATTCAGATTCTATTAACCTAGAAATATTAAATTGAGCAAATATGAGAGAGATAAATTTATTATGTAATGTACACAATTTACATACATAAAAGAAAGTCTCACTTGCTTATCGAATTCAAGAGCTCTTACTTTGAATTCGGAAAATGGTAGATTTTCTCCAAATGGTTGATATCCACTATAGATAAAAACAACCTTAGAGAGAGTCCAACAAGTCATCCTTAGTTCTAGTGGTAGATATCAAGTATACCAATTATATATCACGTATATATAACTATCACATTATGCTATCAACTTATTGATATTTACATAAACATCAGCTTGTCAACTCATTAATATATATACATCATATATATATCACCCAACTTCATCTCTATCCACATTAACCTTAGAGAGAGTCCAACAAGTCAATGCTTCAAGTTAAAGTCGACCCATTAATCATGAGATCATATCTTAATGGTTCTGAACATGTCTAATTTTAAGTTGGGTTTGGAGAGAGTCCCACAATCCATGCTTAAAAATCAAACTCTAATTTTAGACCATATTAATGGAAGATGTAAACTTTAAAATTAAATAAGAGATTTCTTTATTTTATTTGATCTCATCAATCACATACAAAATAGGTAAACTATTTGCATGCTTCTACATGACATAATTATAGCATATATGTAACATGACATTAATCATATTAATCATGTATATGTAATGGCATAAATTATGGCATAAATCATGTTAGCTTTGTCATAAATTAATTTAGGAAATAAATATGTTAAAGAATTTGATTTTATAAATCATAATTCATTAATTAGATTAAGAAATAATTTCCAAATCTAATTACATATCTTTATTAGGAAATAATTCAAATCAGGAAATTTTCAATTAAATTAGAAAATAATTTTCAAATTAATTTTTCCTAATCATATTAAGAAATAATTTCAAAATTAGATTTTCTAACAAATTAAGAAATTTTTTCAAAATTAAAAATATTCTATATTGGATTTAAAACAATTTCCTTATCTAAAATTTCTTAAAATTTTCAAAAATAACTTCAGACAACCTACAATACACTAAACATAGATCTACGATCTATATCGAAACACACGGTAGATCTGATACCAATTGTTGGGTGTGTCTTTATGCACATTTTAAATTTTTTTTTCGCAAAACAAGTAGCGAAAACATTAAAATTAAATTTTTACAGCACATGCATCATACACATACAGAATACACACATGTGTAGACATAATTGTAGAATTAAATAGCATAATTAAATTATATATGTTGGATGACATGAAGCGAAAATAGCATCAACTAGTAACCTTCTGAAAAATTATCTCTATTTGTATTCACATTGAGATCTCTGCGAGACGACTTCACTAAGTTACGTGTTGTGTCTCCGTTTCGATACTAATCAAAGGAGAGAGACAAAGCGATCCGAGAGAGGACCCATGATTCGATTTGGTATCCAACGACACAAGGCAATCTGACGATACGAAACAAACTGAGCGGAGGTGATGAAGTTGTTGTTCGGAGGTCGGAAGACTCGCTACCGACGAGGGACAACAGACTTAGCAGCGTCAGAGTTCCGGTAGCAACAATTGCTCGCTAGAGTGGTACCAATCACTTTCAGACACTTCGACTTATACCCAATATTTCGTTGTCTCACATCCAAAGAGATGTTTGCTTAAGATGTCAAAGTATAAATTTCCATGACTAAGATGACTTGAATACCTCAAGTCGAAGGCAACTTACACTCGAGCTACAATGAAATTTTTATCAATTCATCAATTAGAGAATATTTCAATACATACATAGTTACATATGAAGATATACCCACTACTTGTAATTCAATCATAATTTCTCTTATGTTATACATTGTATTGTGGATTTCATTAATTGAGTTTAAAATTTAATCAGATACATAAAAAATGTACACTCAAATAATAATTTAATTTATCCAATAAATAGTACATTATCTAAGACAATTGTCTTAGGATAACTCTAATATAACACTAGCAATATTAATTTCAAATTAGGTCAATTAGAACTTGTTTAGGCAGTCAAGATGAATATGTTAGAATGTTCACCGGAGGTGAATTAGGTTAGTTGTCTTGTCTCAGGTGGATTTGGCTCGGCGAAGGTGGGGTTTACTTTTCCAAGGTGGATGGTTATCTTTTGTCAAAATCTCACTCGCTCGAAATGG
Source organism: Curcuma longa (assembly GCF_044706935.1). Classification (NCBI taxonomy): domain Eukaryota; kingdom Viridiplantae; phylum Streptophyta; class Magnoliopsida; order Zingiberales; family Zingiberaceae; genus Curcuma; species Curcuma longa. The sequence continues at coordinate 5,620,221 of NC_133861.1, forward strand.
CTATTTTGACCGAAGGGATGTTCAAGGTGTCTCACTTTGCTTCGACATAGAAAGGGAACAAGAGTTGTTAAGTCCCTTGTGTGTTTTCAATGTTAAAAAACACCTTTCAGTAACTGGATTGTGTTTAACAAATTACTTTAGTGCCTTGCACATAAAGTTGATGGATTTTTGGATCAAGTATAAACTCATGGAAAGGATTTGAGCCATGAAGGGATGCCATCTAAAAATATCTAATTCAAATATCAAAGATATTTTCTTGAGCAATTCAAATAAAATGCATTGTAACGTAAATGGTGTACGTTAGTAGAACACTTCTAAGTTGTCACTCCAACTTTCTTGTTGGTACCGTTGAGGAACTATCAAAAAATGGTTAGAAACTTCTAGATTGATGATTTGGGATTGACCAAAGGTAATGTGGCAATGTTAGGTGCTATGTGACTTTAAACACTTTTAGAACATTTGGACGTAACTTTTTGTGAAGGTTGATTGACCAAACATACTCTCTGTAAAAGTGTATCCACCAACATTCAAGTTTAGTCAACTAATATTCTAGTTCTCAAGCTTTTAAAAAATTTGATTTCCAATGGTTATTATTCATCATTGGTTAACCAAACACTTTTCTTTTATTGACCAAACATTATGGATAACGATCAAAATAATTGTTGTATGATGTTTATTCATTAACCATCAATCACTAGTGATTGTTGGTTGATCAACCTTAAATTTTGAAGTTCATGGATAAGCTCAAATTTGCCCCCAAGGCTACGGCGCAGCGGCAGGGCATCTTCTTAGTTTCTTAGGCACCTTAGGATCAAGTCCCAACTTCGGCGGATTAACAGATGAATTTTTCTTAATGGGCGATTGTCCTAAAAACACTGGACTGATGGGTCTCCTGTTACAAGCACTTCCTAATTTACTCTGGTGGCTGATGGGAAACTTTCCTGCGGTCGGATCAGTTACCCCTAAGATTAGTCGGCGTAAGCTATATACCTGATGCCAACTAAAAAAAGATAAGATCGAATTTGTATTTTGGCAATTGGAAATCATCTATAAATAGTCTCTAGTGGAGTGTTGCTCAACAAATATCTTGAAAACTCTTGTCACGTGTAAAGGAGAGCCTTGGTACAACGATAAAGTTGTTATCATATGACATCGTGATTACGAGTTCAAGTCACAAAAACAACCTCTTGTAATGTAGGATAAGGTTGTGAATACTAGATCATTCTCTGGGACTTGCATTGGTGGGAATTTCATACACTGAAATGCCCTTTTGTTATTGTTGTTGAGTAAACACTCTTTAAAGGGGTTTTCATGCATTCTTAGCTTTTGTTCTTTCTTCAATAACTTCTTCTCACCATCATGTTTTTTCTTTTATATTATTTAGAGTGAGATTGGAGCTTTATATATTTGTTTCTTTGTACTTTAATTCATACAATTGTAAAAAGGTGAGATTGGAGCTTATGTTCTTTTTTAAGTAACTTCTTCTGGCCATTATGTTTTCCTTTTATATTATTTAAGGTGAGATTGAAGCTTTGTATTTCTTGCTTTGTACTTTAATTGATATAACTGTAAAAGAAGAATTGAAAATTTAAAAGGTTAATTTAGAGGTTGTAATCCTCTAGGTTAATCTAGAGTTTATCCTACTTAATTAGATTGATTCAAAGGTAGTAATTCGTTGAGTTTAATCTAATAGATCTTAAAGCATTAATCTAAAGGTTGTCGTCTTCTAAGGCGAATTGATTTATACAAATGATCTAGAATATTTAGATTCGTTGAAACTTGTAAGAGGTGGACGGTTATTCTTTGCAGCATCTTCTCGCCCAAAATGGAACTTGTTCAAGGTGAGTTGACCCTTTCGATGAGCAGCATAAGGGTCGAGGTTTTTAGGCGATGCATATGCAAAACACAAATAAAAAGAATAAGATAATCTTATGTGGTTCATCATACTCTTTGGAATAGGCTTCTCCTCATGACACAGTGGCAACAATAGATGGACTAAATCAAAAACAAGGAAATCACTTGATGAGGGTCATAGGTCAATGCAATATATTGGCAACATACAAACGTAGATTAAAGGAGAAGAAGAAGAGGGGAAAAACTGGTAAAAACATAGAACAAAAGTTGGCTAGGATTTAAGAAAAAAAAAGAAAAGGAAAACAAATGCTTATGCACCTCCCCCTTGTGAGGAGGGATGAAGCACATTAATATAAGGAAGACTACTATAGAAAACAAAGAGGAGATCAAATTCATGTATTGCAAATAGAAGATTCGCAATGAATCATAGTCATATGAGAAAGAGAAAGTGATTGGAGAATGCTTTAAAGGAAGGATAAAAGTCCTCCTTCATCGCACATCTAGAGAAGGGAGCTCTAAATTGTTATACATGGTTACTAGATCTACACAGATCTTAAAGCACATATTAGCCATGGTTCTCCCTATGCCTCTGTTATGTGTAGATGTTTTTTTTTTCTCAATAGTGAATAGGTATCACAATTTAGTATTATTAAGTGCCACACTTTAGTATAACTAGATGTTACTAGGTGTTATAGTTTGGTCTAGTAGTTTTATTTCCAATAGTGAGTTGACTTTACAATTTATTCTAGCTATGGTTCAACATTACCAGGTATCATTTGTTGTTTAGTGCTTTACCAATAGTGATTAAATGGTACCATGGTTTATTATAATCAGGGATCATAATTTAGTGTGATTAAGTGTTATGGTTCATCACTATTTGTGCTATGTTTTGTTGTATAGTGTTCTACAAATAATGATCAAGTGCTGTGGTTTCATATCATCAGGGGCCAAGTATAATCAGTTATCATTGTTTAGTATTACTAGGCATCATGATTTTATTCTAGTGTCTTTCAGAATTCCCATGCTTAAAGATCTGTCCCTGTCTGAATGACCATATGTCACAGTTTTGATCTTCCCTTTACCAGATGCATGGTGAAGGGGGTTTCATCATAGTTCTTTGAGGAATATATGATCGATGAAGAAACTGTGAAACAATAATAAAGCAGTTCTAAGTTGTGGCTAGTATTTGGTGAGGTACCCTACGAAAGCAATCCTCTCTTGAAAAAGGGATTTGAAGTGGCCTAAAGATTTTACTTGTCACTAATTCTATCTAGATAATTAATTTTATCTTAAACATAGAATTAAAACTAGGTATGCCTTAGATTAGACTTATCTTTTAATTTTCATATATAAAATATGATTAACAGAGATGGAAGAATATAGAAGGGGCCTGTCATGAGATAGATAATACATGGCAAATGTATAATCATGCATTTAAATTATTTTATTTCCACCTAACTTAAAGCAAAATATTAATAGTGGCGATACAATTATACTAAACTTCTACCTTCAGCATGCATAATAATGATAAACAATTATGTGAAATTCAATCGATGAGGTCATTTGATCTATAAACAAAATTGTTGTAAAAGTCTCAATGCTAGAGATATTTTTACCAATACAAAAAAGAAAGAGTAATGGTGATACCCCTCGTATTATCTCATCACAAGTCAACAGTCATGCCTATTTGGTCATACCACTTGCGTGTTCAAAGACTTTAGACTAAAGAGTTGACTTCTTGGACTAGGTTGGCACGTCAACACCTTTAAGCTCTCCGAGCTCTTTATTCTGAACTCCTCGAGCTCTCTTCTCTAAGCTCCCCGATCTCTCCCTTTTAAGTTCAGTAGGCTACAAATCTTGTTAAGATAGTATTACCACAGTTATTGGCCATAAGCAAACGTGGCCCCACCATGATCACCATTTCTAGAGTTAATGACTAGTAATGGTCAAGCTGCTAATTAACTGAGATGACTATAATTAATGATCAACTAATTAGGATTAATGACAGAAATAATTGAATAATTTTTCGGAGATAGTGATCACGATCTCCATAGGAAACTCCCCATCTCATGACTTAAGCAATGAAGGGGTTTGTCAAACAACTCCGACATCCCCTGATGCTTGTTCTAGTATGCGCAGGTCAAACCATGCAAGGCAGGTCGAACCACTCCCATCTCAGCAGCCACTGCCTCACTGACAGACTTTTGTATCGTCATCTCTGTTGGTGCCCCGATTAGTTTTGATGTGATCAACTAGGTTAAGTTAGGTTCGTGTTGTTCTGATCCCTCTGTTAAGTGTGCAGGAACTTAGGTATGGAGGAATTCGAGCATAAGACGCAGCGGACGAGAAGGATGGCACGAGAAAGTGAACCGACGGGCTCGGTGCATCCGAGGGACGCGGAAGCTACGGAAAAGTATACCGGTGGAGCGAGAAGGATGTGCGCGACGTCCGAGGGACGAGAAGCCAGAAAGAAGTACGCTCGAGGGATAAAAGATCGGAGTCGGGTTCGGGTGAGCCTAACTCCGGTTGGTCAGAAATCACCCAACCAACGATTCTAAAAAAAGTTAACAAAAGTCAAATATGTTGACTTTTGACCGTTGACTTTGACCAGAATAGAAGACTTAGACTTGAACCTTTTGGACGTGGCTTTTGAAAAAAAAAAGATAAGATAAGATTTAATCAATTTTATCTTTTATCATATAAAAGATAAATACTTAATTTTTATTAAGGATAATTCTCTTTATCTTTTATTAAAGATAAAGTTTATCCTTATTTAATCAACGGCTACGATCAAATCCTATCTCCAATCAACGGTTAGGATCGTATCAACGGATCAACGGCCAAGAGAAAGTTAATCTACGATCAACGATCCAGATCTATTCTCTTGGGCTATAAATAAGACTTAGAGTTTTAGAAGTCATATCATCAATTACTTTGTAATTTTCTCTCTAAGTCTCTGCGCTACAACTGTAAAGGCTTCTCCGCCTAAAAGAGTTTTGATTGAGCGTTAACCGCCTTGGAAGCAACAATTCAGTTGCAACCAAGTTTTTTTTTTAAAAAAAGATGAGTGCTATTCTTCTTAACCGTCTATTCACCCCCCTCTAGCCGGTCCAACCCGATCCAACAAGTGGTATCAGAGCAGGTTCGCTTTTGAAGGACTAACCGCCCGATAAAGCAACAGGACGATGGCCGGAGTGCATATCCATCCACCCAAATTCGAAGGGGATTTCATCGTCTAGAAAAAGAAAATGAAAGTATTTTTTTGTACTGATTTCGATATTTTATTGTCTATTAAATATGGTTTTGCAGTTCCAAAAGATACGAACGGGGATGAAAAAGAAGAAATCCTATGGAATAAGAAGGAGCAATCTGAGTCCGTTACCAACGGTAAGGCCGAGTTCCACCTCCTAACGGTCTTACCTACTCAAGAAGTGAATCGGATCGGCACCTACCACTCCGTGAAAGAACTGTGGGAGAAGTTCTTAGAACTTCATGAGGGTACCTCAGAAGCCAAGTCAACAAGGAAGGACCTTCTACGGAATCAGCTGACAAATCTACGAATGATGAAAGGAGAAACGGTGGCAAAACTTCACATCAAAATTAAGGAGCTAATCTCCGGACTCACCCAACTCGGCAAATCGGTAAGTAATCGCGATTCTATTCGATACGCCCTCAACGCCTTCCCGAGAACCCAGGAGTGGAGTACAATCATCGACGGCTATTATATTTCCAAGGATTTAGAGGTAAGTACGCTAGATGAAATATTTTCTATTTTTGAATTACACGAGTCTCTGTGTGCAGGATCTAAAAGATAGACAACATTGCCCTGAACACAAGGAGAACGGAAAAGGTATCAGAATCCTCGACGGACGACGAAGAGACAACGCAAATGGTAAGGACCTTTAAAAGTTTTTTTAAAGCTAACAAGTTTTCGAGGATGCAGAAGAAAAGGCGATCTCCGAAGAAACGTACTGTCCGATGCTATAACTGCAACGAGGAGGGGCATCTAAAAGACCAGTGTCCCAAACTCAAGAACCAGCCAAAGAAGAAGAAGGCATTGAAAGTCACTTGGGACGAGACCTCGTCTGACAAATCGGAAACTTAGGAGTATGCCGGACTTGCGCTGATGGCAAGTCATCAAGAAGAGAGCACTGATGAAGGGGAAGCAACGTCAGAAGAAAGTAACGACGAAGGGGGAGCCTCTCTTTTCAAAAGTGACCCAGTAAGTGAGGTATGTTTTCTCCCTCACGATCAGTTATACGCTGGAATAAAAGCAATGCTCAAGGCTAACTGTAAATTAGAAAAAGAAAATTCACAATTAAGAAAGAAACTAGCCCTTGCATCTTCTTCTGATAACTCTAATGTTTTGAAGAATGAAAATGATAACTTGAAAAACTTAGTTCAAAAATTAGAACTTGATATTTCATGCTTATGCCAAAAGAAAAATAGTTATCCTGATAATTTAAACTGGTATATTAAAAATCACAGGGGCCAACTTAGAAAAGTGCCCAAAAACTATATTCTTCTGAGATTTTTAATCAATCCAGTAGATAGGAACTTATTTTGGGTTCCCAAATCTGTTTTAAACTGATCTCTTTTGTGCTATTACATATGCATGTATTGACTAATATTTTTTTATGTCTTTTTACTTAACTAACATTGTTTTCTTGTTATCTTAGAAAATTCAGTTTGACTAATATTTTACTAACAAAAAATTGTGTTTCTATTTTTCCTCGATGCATAATTATGTTGTCCATCCACTGAGAATTTTGCGAAATTTTTTGAATATTTTTCGAATTTTCATGATTTTTTTGTTCAAAATTCAAATTTTAAATTTTAAAAATAGATAAAAATATTATTTTCACATATCCGATTTTTCAGGATTCAAATACAGTCAATAGAACTCAATATAATTTATATACAAATTTTTGAAGTGTTTTTGAATTTTAAAATATTATTTTTCTAAAAATTCTTCTCTATTAGTATTTAATTTATTTTTAGACTTACTGAACGAATTTAAAGTTGAAAATTTTTGTACAATCTCAAATCTCTATCTTCGACTTATATAAAAATTTTCAGATTTTTTTCAACATATTTTTGATTTTTTTAAATTTTTTAATGAAATCTGATTTTTAATTTTAAAAATTCGATAGAAATATTTTGACCAAATCTGATTTTTCCGGATCTTTACATCAGATGTTGACTTTGACAAAAATTTTCAAAATTTTTTAAATCAATTTTGAATTTTTTTTAAAAAAAATTGAATTTCGAATTCCTTAATCTGTAAGTTCTTGATTTGTTTTCAAACACAGAAAAATCAATTAACTTCAAAAAAAAAAATTCTGTTAATGAAATTATTTTTTAAAATTTTTTAAGTAAAAATGCCATTTACAAATTTGAAAAATCCTTGGCAAGATTTTTTCTAACTTTTTTGAAAACCCAATTTTTCAGGATCTTTTATGCCTTAGTTAAACACTTAGAAAGATTTTTTTCTAATTTTTTTTGCATGATTTTTTCCTTTCCTTCCCTAATTCTATTTACCCCATTTTTGTTGTGATCAAAGGGGGAGAGTAGGCGAGGTTCTGGGGGAGGTTATAGTTTTAAAATGCAAAATAGTTTTGAAATGCAAAATTATTTTCATATTTAACTGTTTAACTTAGTTTTATTATTTTTACTATTTTTTGGTTTAACCCTAACTGAACCTGGGTTGATGCACATCAAAAAAGGGGAGATTGTTGGTGCCCCGATTAGTTTTGATATGATCAACTAGGTTAAATTAGGTCCTGTGTTGTTCTGATCCCTCTGCTAAGTGTGCAGGAACTTAGGTACGGAGGAAGTCGAGCGTAAGACGTAGCGGACGAGAAGGATGACACGGGAAAGTGAGCCGACGGGCTCGGTGCATCCGAGGGACGCGGAAGCTGCGGAAGAGTACACCGGTGGAGCGAGAAGGACGTGCGCAATGTCCGAGGGATGAGAAGCCGGAAGGAAATACGCTCGAGGGGCAAAAGGTCGGAGTCGGGTTCGGGTGAGCCTAACTCCGGTTGGCCAGAAATCACCCAATCAACGATTCTACAAAAAATCAACAAAAGTCAAACATGTTGACTTTTGACCGTTGACTTTGACCAGAGTAGAAGACTTAGACTTGGACCTTTTGGAAGTGGCTTTTGAAAAAAAAAGATAAGATATGATCAATTTTATCTTTTATCATATAAAAAATAAATACTTAATTTTTATTAAGGATAATTCTCTTTATCTTTTATTAAAGATAAAGTTTATCCTTATTTAATCAACGGCTACGATCAAAGTCTATCTCCGATCAACGATTAGGATCGCATCAACAGATCAACGGCCAAGAGAAATTCATCTACGATCAACGATCCAGATCTATTCTCTTGGGCTATAAATAAGACTTAGAGTTTTAGAAGTCATATCATCAATTACTTTGTAATTTTCTCTCTAAATCTCTGTACTACAATTGTAAAGACTTCTCCACCTAAAGGAGTTCTGATTGAGCATTAACCGCCTTGGAAACACCAATCCAGTTGCAACCAAGTTTTTTTAAAAAAAGACTAGTGTTATTCCTCTTAATCGTCTATTCACCCCCCTCTAGCCGGTTCAACACGATCCAACAATCTCCACCTCAACATCCAGCTCATTAGTTGATTTCCATAACATCTGATATACCTCGGTATATCCGCTGGGGATATAGACCATGCGGAAAATACACACTACTTAGGAATGTCAATCCGGTATGTCAGCAGGTCACGGGACTTTAGCTGCTAGGTCTATGTCATAGGACTTCAGCCCCCTGGGAGCATAGCCCTCTTGGGTTTGATGCTAAGAGGAGATGGTGGGTCAACATGCCACAAGGCACTCACTTTGGGAACGTTCCCAATCAAGAAAATCCCATAAACATGTTAGACAGGACTTCAATCGTGCACTCACTTTGGGAACATTCCCAACCGGTAACATCTCCATAACAGGCTACACAAGACTCCAGCCGATGTCTCCAATCGGGAACATCCTTGAAACAAATTACATAGGACTCCAACCGTGCACTCACTTTGGAAACATCTCCGTAATAGATTATACTACAAGAGCATCTCCCACCAGGAACGTCCTTAAGTGCGCTCGGGTTACAGGAACATCTCGACCAGGAATATCCCTGCTGAGTTTGACCCCTCCGATCTAAAAGTTCGACTATTCCTAACAGTTACAACTACAACATAAAATTACCAACAATTGCTGCTACTAATAAGATCAAACAACGACAGATGTGACTTGCAGCGACAATCCGGATGATGTCATATCTACGACGTTGGCATCATACCTCTGACACCCAACACGGCTCCATACGACCCCATGCCCCTGGCAGTCCATGGGCGGACATGGCGGCCCATGTGGACAGCGAGGCTCGGCAATATAAAAGGGTAGGTGAAGGTGCTTGAAGGTGAGTTTTTTTCTCCACAACATGAGCTCTCATTCTTGCCTTTTCATCTTTCCTTCTTCTTCTCAGCCCAGCACCGACCTGACCATTAGAGGGGTCACACCGGCCACAGCTAACACATGTTGACATTAAGGAAATGGAAATGGAAACTCTACCGGTTGGAACCCGCAAGGAACAGGGAGGCAGCATCACCAGCATCAAATTGTTAAAAATATAATGATTGATTACCAATTACTTTTTTTGCTTCCAAATAGAAAGCTGACACAAGATCACATATTTATTTCATTATAAACTGCTACTTCAAGAAGCCAAGCCAAGAATACTAGCTAGATATTTGGGAGGAAAATAAGACTGTCAATCTAAAATATTTTACTTTACCTTTGGATTCTAAGTTTCCTTCTCAGAAAGAGTCGATCCAACCTTTTTCTTTTGAGTGACACATCCATTCCTATCAACTTTTTCCCTTGTGATGCTCAAAGTGGAAGAAAAACCCTCCTCCGAAGCAGATTGTCAATCACTTTTAGCAACTGACAAAAAGAACAAACAAGTTTTTTAAAAAAATAATAAAAAAACAGAAAAGCAATCTGTCTTAAGCTGGGATCAGGCTTGAAGCTAAAATGCTCGCCTTGGAAGTAGAAAGCCAATTGAAGTCTCCAGTAAATCAGATTAAAAGGAAAGGCAGGAAGAAAAAGAAGAGCAGCAGCCACATACTTGTCGACATCCGAGTTTGTCCTCCAGTTAAGATGGTGCCGTGGCTTGTTTCCAGGAAATTTCCTGCGGAGATTCCTTCTGCCCCATCAGACTTTGAATCGAAGCTCAACTCAGACCACATCGCTGAATCGACCGGAGAAGATTCAAAATCCCTCCATTCTCTCGTCGATCGCTCCCTCTTCGATCTAGATGAAAAAAAGTTGGGGCTTTCTATTGGCCGCCAAAGAAAAGTCTTACTATCTTGCGGTTGGTGAAAGCCAATCAGTCGTTGTCGAGGAGTAATTCAATCTTTTCTTAATTTTTATTTGATAAAAAATATTCAAAAATATCTTATTTTATTTTTTATCCTAAAAATATTTTACTCTAAATTATTTTAATATTAATTGAAATTAAAATTATTTAAATAGTCAACTGTTATAACATGGAATAGATTCGAATAAAATATGAATGAATAAGAACAGTTTGACTGAAATTTGCTTAGAAACGTGTTCCACATTTCTATAGTTTTGATTAAAATTATTTGACATTGAAATTGTTTAGAAAATTATTTCACTTTTAGTAGTTTGATTAAAATTATTTTCATTTGGTCATAAATTTGACTAAGGCTATTAATTTAGCCACCAAATTCATTCAACCTTATAATAAATTATGTTCAGAGTATCTGGATTACATTTTTTTTAGAGAGGTAATCCTTGTCACAACAGATTCTCGTCACAAATTTGTGACGGAAATCTGGAACGTTCGATTTTAAAATAGAAGATTAAATCCAGGTCATCGTAATCATCCATTCAATCTACGACCTGGATTTAATCTTAACATCACAAAATTTTTCTATTGTCTTTATTTTTTTTTTAATCATGCATATAAAAACAGATAATACTGTATTGAATACTACCTGTCTGGCGTTGACAATTTTATTTTTAATAATGTTAATTAATGAGTAAGTAAAACTGACAAAATAATATTATTTTTTATTAAGCTAAGTAAGATGACTAATCCGATATAATATATGATATGAATTATCATCTTGCGAGTAAAATATATCATTTTCATGCATATTAATTTTTTCTAGCATTTCCTTTGAATTATCATATTAATTTTATTGGATGAAACAGTTGACACTTAAGGCACAAACGATTTGACTTGACTTTAGGGACACTTCAATCAATTTTTCATTTAAAAAATTCAAAAGACTTATTTTAAATAAAATGAATATATATATATATATATATATATATATATATGAAGTTGCTCATTTTACCCTATTTATCTATGTGCACCTGGTGTTAAATTTTTTTAATTTTTATTTTTTTAATCTAAATATTATGTTCTAAATCTTAAACTCTAAAATTATACTCTAACCTCTAAATCCTAAAAAAAAATTGAAAAAATTTTTAACACTAAATGTACATGGATATACACAGTAAGATAAGTAGGCAGTAAAATAAATAGGGTAACATTCTTTTAAAACTTTTCACTCATGACATAAACAGTGATTTTTTAATTTTTTTATTTATTTTTTATTTATGGTTAAGTATTTAAGATTTTCTTTTTATAGTTTAGAGGTTGGATTATAGTATTAAGTATTAAAAAAAATTTAAAATGAAAAAAAATTAATTGCTCACAAGGTGCTCGGTTGTTATCCTATACTTCTTATCCAATATAATCCATGAGCAATTAAATTTTTTTTTTTTAAAATTTTTTTTGTGATTGATACTATAACCCAACTCTTAAATCCTAAAAAAAAATTTAAATAGTTTAACAATAAGTTAAAAAATAAATAAATAATAATAAAAATTTATGTTGTTACTATGCCCGAGCGTGAAACACTTTTGGATGCCTCAAATCTTCTATCACGAATGAGTCGCACATTATAAAACAGGATATCAAAATCTTATATATATTTGACCATAGTTAGCTTATTCGATCAACCATCAAACTTAATTAATCAAGTGTGAATATATTGACAATTGACCTTATTAGCTTATTCTCACGTGGTTATTAAGTTAGATGGTCGAATAAGCTAATAAGTTCAATTGTCAATATATTCTCACTTGATTATTAAGTTAGATGGTCGAATAAGCTAACTAAGGTCAATTGTCAATATATTCTCACTTGATTAATTAAGTTTGATGGTTGGTCGAATAAGCTAACCAAGGTCAATTGCCTAGAAGATTCATACCATATAAATTTTCATTAAATTATGATGCCTAGGTCAGCCCATCTACACGTGCGCTATCTTGGTCTACACGCAATCCATGGACATCAAATTTTAAATGTCTTTGGGCAGGATGGAGTTTAGTGATCCCTCTAATATTAGCATTAGCATTAGCATTGTTTGTTAGGATTCACTCTTGATTATTTGTAGGATCATCAAGATAGTGACTTTAAAAAAATATTATAAAACACTTTAATAAAAAATGAAATCTGTCACTCCAGCAGTCTCACATAGTCAGTCCCATGACCATCTGTGAGAAGGTAAATCGAGAAGTTGCAGTTGGCCACGACGAAGGAGTGCATTGCTTCGACTTCATCGAGATTCAACTCTTGTCTACTTCAACAATTCTATTTCATCGTAATCAACTCTTCTGCAAAAAAAATGTAGAATCCGCCACCTTAGCGGCCCCACAACCATCTGTGAAGAGGTAAATCAAGAAATTGTAGTTGATCACGACGCAAGAGGGTATTATCTGACTTCATCGTAATCAACTCAATTATATGCTAGAAGTCATTGTACTCTTATATTGTGTCATGTTGATTGATCATGCCAATATCATAGTAGAATTAAATTAAAATAATAAACAATAACGCAATGCTAACACAATTTGGAGTCTGACTCTTATGCTGCAACTATCGAGTTTGCTAGGTGAGTCACTTTGCAATCCATTAAGAATATCTTCTTTATCAGAGATCTGATGGAGATTGTTTCATAGATGTACGTAGTTCTTTCTTTCAAAGAAATATGCAAGTAAAGAAGAGAAGAGTTACTAATAGCTTGTAGAAGACTTAATTGGGACTGAACGCCGATCCATCTCTACTTGGTAGCTAGAGTAGAGATAAATAAAAATTCACTTAAATCGTATAAACAGATCGAATTAAATTATTTTGAAATTTTAATTATTTTTTAAAAAAATAATTAATTTAATTAATTAAATGTGATTTCAATTTTAAAATTTTTTATTCCATTAAATCAAATTAATTGAATAAATTAAATTAATCAAAATAAAAAATAATTTATAAATTTTAAATTTATAAATATATAATTAATTGATAAATTTTTTATAATATTTAAAAAAATTAATTATTTCGATTGAAAATTAAATTAATCGATATTTTATCGGTTTGATTTATTCGATTTTTATTTAAAAATTTGATCGGTTCGATTAGTTAAAAAAATTCAGTTCAATTCAATTTCGATTAATTCAATTTAATTTTAACCGAATATTCAACCCATCTTCCAATAACCTTACTGTTCCTACTGGATATTGTCGATGGCCAAGATACCAGTCAAGATTATGCCACCTCAACCGTCATCGCTTCCAAGAGCATTGAGACCTACGATTGAGGACTGGACAAGCGGATTAGCGGGGTGCCGAGGATTCCTGACAGGTCACTCCGACGCTCAAGTCAGTAAACGCCTCAAAAAGAGAATGAATAATGGAAATTACTGGAGTCCAGAGAGCTTTCTTATACTTGAAGAGGAATTTATATACTTACATGAGGGGGGGTCGTGTGTCTGACCCGAGATAAGCAAATGTTGTGTATTAAGCAGACCGGTCCGGCACATTACTGACAGATATGTGTATAAGGTGGCATCTAGGGGACTAGACCCACCACCTCATAACCGCCTTCTGCTTCAGCCATGCGGATTATTCTTGCCTTTAACTGTGATAAGAAGCAGGAGAGGATCTAGGGAACCAGACCTGACAACCTAGTAACCGTCCTTGCTTTCTGGCCTGGGGTCACACGTGTTATTATCGTCTAGCGCTGCATACATCTAGAGGAGATGATATTCGTAGGTAAGGGACCTGAGTTAAACCGGGACCGATAGGGTGACCGAGCCTTGGAGGGGCGAGGTTGCCGAGCTGATAGGGTGGTATAGCTGCTGACTGAGCTGACAAGGTGGGTGTAATGCTGAGTCGTTGAGTGATGGAGTGACCGAGCCACTTAGGGGCAAGTTTATCGAGCTGATAGGGTGGCTGAGCCCTTGAGGAGCAAGGCTGCCGAGCTGATAGAGTGGCATAGCACGACTGAGCTGACAAGGTGGGTGCAATGCTGAGCTGTTGAGTGATGGAGTGACCGAGCCACTGAGGGGCAAGTTCACCGAGCTGATAGGGTGGCTGAGTCCTTGAGGAGCAAGGCTGCCGAGTTGATAGAGTGGTCGAGCCCTTGAGGAGCAAGGCTGCCGAGCTGATAGAGTGGCCAAGCCCTTGAGGAGCAAGGCTGCCGAGCTGATAGAGTGGTCGAGCCCTTGAGGAGCAAGGTTGCCGAGTTGATAGAGTGGCCAAGTCCTTGAGGAGCAAGGCTGCCAAGTTGATAGAGTGGCCAAGCATGACTGAGCCACTAAGGGCTAGAGTCTAGACACTGGATCAGGTTAGCGGGAGCTGGGCTAATCGGATCTATAGAGAGAGAGAGAAAAAAATGCTATCCTGGGCGACAGCTTCCTGCGCGCCCCGTGAGCGCCTCCATCCGAGCCGTCCGTCCGTCCGATCGCCCGATCCGAGCCGTCCGATTGCACAGCGTTTCTCCTCAGACCTTCGCCGCTTCCCACCGCCCGTTCATCGTCGTCCGACCACCGCCGACCGCCGGACCGGGCCCGTTGGAACCGCAACTCGCAGGCGGTCCGGCGGTGGCTGGAGTCCGGCCCCGATTCGGCCGGAATCTGGTCGAAATCGCTCGCCGGTGTCTGGCGGCGATTTCGGCCAGAATTCGGCCGGATTCCGGTCGAATCGGGGCCGGACTCCGGCCACGGTCAACGCGCCGGCGTCGGGCGCGTCGACCGCGGCCGGACTCCGGCCGCGATTCGGCCGGAATCCGGCCAGCTTCCGGCCGATAGTGGCGCCAGGCACTGTTGCCCTTGTTTCGGCCTGAATTCCAGCCGGATTCCGGCCCAATCCGGCCAAAATTCGATGTCGAAATGTGCGCCGGCGAGTCGCGGTTCCAACGGGTCCGGTCCGGCGATCGTTGGTGGTCGGACAGCGATGAACGGACGATGGAAGCGCGTGGAGGTCGGCGGTCGGCGCGCACGGAGGCGTAGGAAGCTGTCGTCCAGGATAGCATTTCTCTCTCTCTCTCTCTCTCTCTCTCTCTCTCTATATATATATATATATATATATATACAAATTTGCTATCCTGGGCGACAGCTTCTTGCGCGCCCCGTGAGCGCCTCCATCCGAGTCGTCCGTCCGTCCGATCGCCCGATCCGAGCCGTCCGATTGCACAGTGTTTCTCCTCGGACCTTCGCCGCTTCCCGCCGCCCGTTCATCGCCGTCCGACCACCGTCGGCTGCCGGACCAGGCCCGTTGGAACCGCAACTCGTAGGCGGTCCGGCGGTGGCCGGATTCCGGCCCCGATTCGGCCGGAATCCGGCCGAATTCCGGCCGAAATCGCCGCCGGACTCTGCTGCCTTGTTCCGGCCGGATTCCGGCCCAATCCGGCCGGAATCCGATGCCAACTCACAGGCGGTCCGGCGGTGGCCAGATTCCGGCCCCGATTCGGCCGGAATCCGGTCGAATTCCGGCCGAAATCGCCGTCGGACTCTGCTGCCTTGTTTCGGCCGGAATTCCGGCCGGATTCCGGCCCAATCCGGCCGGAATCCGATGCCGGTGTGTGCGCCGTCGAGTTGCGTTTCCAATGAGTCCGGGATGGCGGCCGGCGGTGACCGGACGGCAATGAACGGCTGCCGGAAATGCGCGGGGTCGGGGGGCGCTCACGGGGTCGTGCACAGTGGCGTCGCCCAGAATAGCAATTATATATATATATATATATATATAATCTATGTTATTTAAGCTAACTTTGTGGTATAGGAAAATGATAATTTTTCACTTGATTGGACAATCGAACGATCGTAAGTGGGTTCGGGCAATTGAATTTTTGGATGAGCACAACACCCGGTCGGATGCTGACGTTGCAAAGGATAAATCTCAATCAGCTAATGTGGTAAAGGATAGAATTCAATCCGCTAACGTGGCTATGTTCGAGTGACTGTAAATTAACCGTAAATTGATTGGGTGACAAAAAAATCTAGTCAGTAAAAAGAATCTAGATGGGAAAACTAACATGGAAGGTGTTTGGTTGATCGAAAATTAAGTTTAAAGTGATCGAACAACTAAATAATTGCTGAGGAATGGGCACTAAATAAATTGTAAATCAATCGATCGAAAACTAATTTGGTCAATCGGAAAACTAATATAAATTAAAGGCTCTCGGCATTGAACATCAAAAATCACTTAGAATGACTCGGGAATCATTTATAAGTGCTCGATACACTCAGAAGCTCTTCGTATTCATAGAGAAAACTTGTGTAAGTGTAGTGACAGTTTGAAAATATTATTTATTTATTTATTTGTCTATATAGTCTGTGTTATGGTCGTAAGGAGTGGAGCGTGGTTAGTCAAGTCTGAGAGAGGTTATCAGGCTCAACGGCACGGGTCATAGAGCCCAAATCGAGCCGAATCCTCCGAAACCTCCTCCTCAAGTCGAGGCGTGCAGACTAAGTCTGGGAAATCAGATCCAGACCGGATAGAAGGCCTCCGCCACGGTTCCGAGTTCTCTCAATAAGGTTCTCCACTCTCGAGTCGACCGAGCCGACTCCTCATCCTCACGCGAAGTCGAATCAAATCTCATCCTCTCGAACACCCGCCGAATCCCTCGAGTCGGCGTGGGGACCTAGCCGGACCCGTCAGGAAGCCGGCTTCTTCAGGTCGACTCGGCTTCACAAGGACATCTTCTCCCAAGACGGTCTAGGTCCTCTAACACTTCTATCCCTATCCGAATCAACCCATTCGGACGTAACACGTTCCGACTTCTCAGTCCTGCCCTGGCCCTATACAGGCTTTTCCTCTTTCCCAAAGACCACTTCCCCATCATGCGGTTGTGAATGTCCTCCTGCCACCCCTGCAACTCATCATGACAATGCTCTAACTAGTGTGTGTGACATGACCTCTTGAATACAAGTCAGCGATGGAACATATGTGCTGACTATACCATGCCTTCTGACACATTCATAACGGTGATGGGACTTCAATCACATCCGTGATGTGACATAACGCCTTCAACTCATATATAAGGATAGTTCTATACTCAAGGAAGGTATGCAATCTCACAAATCCTCTCTTTTCACTCTCATTTCCTCGCTTCTTCCTCCCATAATTAACTTAAGTATTGGAGTGGTCGCACCGGGGCAACCCCTAGCCTTCCTACTCACGTTCGTTGTGCTCTCAAGTCCCATAAGCTTTACATCTTCCTCCCCACCCAAGCTCACTCAAGTGAGGTGCCAAGAAGAAGCTGCCCATCCAGAAGCTAGCGGATCTCAACCGGAACAGTCTGCTTTGCCTTGTTTATATTTGGCTACCGTGCTTTAGGTATTATTCATTACTAAAATATTTATTATAAAAAAAAATTTCATCTCTAAAATTTATTTTTTAAAAAAAATAGATAGTGGTATTTTCAAAGAGTGATCCACTTAACCAATCAATAGGCAATGGAATAGAAACCTTATCTCTTATATTTATTATTACATCTTGTATTTTCCTATGTGAATTTTAATTTTAATTTAATTAATTTTGAAAACCGATATTCACTTCTCTGACAACCTTAACCATCCTACATCCAACACCTTGTATCGATCGTTTCTATTTTCCCAGGCCGCTTGCATAGGATCTTGATCTTCTTCTAGCAGGGCTGAGACCACATGCTTGGCCTTTCGTCATGCATTGACCAGATCTTGAAGATATACAAAGTTAGGTCGGTTTGATCGGATAAGGGTGGCGCCTTCCTAAAAAACAATGATAAATCTCAATCAGTCTCATGGACTTAATCCCTGGGGGTGGTTGGTTCGGTCCCACGGAAGTTTCCCACTGACCATCAAGGTAAATCGGGAAGCGCATATGACGGCCAATCCAGATGTCCAGCATCCTTTGATTGCGTTTCCCATTTGAAAGAAAATCCTTACAAATACACGTAGCTGGAGATCGAACCGGAGGTCCCTAGATCACAAACCGCCTTCCTCAAGCTTTTCTTTAGGGAGGAGTTTGCTAAAAATTGCTGGTGGTTGAGATGTGGCTGGTGGTTGAGATGTGGAGTCAAAACCTCCTTCTCCTCGGGAAGTGATTGATAAATCCGGGATTTCATAAATATGTGGTGAAATAATTTTTAAAAAAATAATTTGAGCTATGCAATCTTCTTATTGGATAATGATTCAGTGTCGGAATGATTGAAGATCATAACAAATCATTGTAAATTTCATATCAGATCAACGACAATTGTACTCTCTTAAATTTAAAGGGTCTAGTTTTGAATTTTAGAAAATTTTAAATTTTTTTAATAAAAGTGCAAGCATAAAGACACGTTTTCCCCACATCACCTAGCACCCACGCCATATTGTCATGACTAGTGTAGACCCGGCCCGTCGGTTACTATTCAAGCCGTTTGGAACCGACGAACCACCGGTTTGGATTTTTTTTTTTATTTTATATATATTTTTTTAACGGCTAAGATCATTTGATCATTTTTTTATCAATGGTTATGATTTAATATCTGTTTAATATATTTGTATATATTATCAATACATTTTTATATAAAATAAATTTATTTTTAATTAAATTATAATTTAACATGTCGTTGTCGGAGTCTTGGAGATCGAACAAGACATCTTAGGAGAAAAATGCATGTACTCACCACTGTTCTACAACATCTTTTATTTATTAAATTAATATAATTATATATATACTATATTTATATTTATTTAATTCAATTTTAATACGCCATTGATAGGGAACAATTTTCACCAGTCAAAGACGTAGACACTCACCACTATACCCAATACGATATTATATATAATATAGTTATATATTTATTTCAAATATATTATAATACGTGTGGGGATCGAATCCGAGAGTTCCGCATGAGAAATGGATACAGAGACCACTATACTACAACATCTTTTAAACTTATTCAATAAATTTATTTATATATTTATTTCAAAATTATATTTACATGACGTTAGTGAGGATCGAACCAGAGTCTCCCGCGTGAGAAAAAGGAATACGCACCACTAAACTACATCAATTTTTCTCGCTTTTTTCAATATTTCTTTTATATATATTTTAAATTTTTAATATAATAATCTCGAACCGTCGCGAACCGTGAACCGGCGGTTCCGAACCGTGAACCGTAACCGTCTTGGGCGGTTAAGGTTAAAGGTCGACCTGTCATGATTGCGAATAATTCATTCTATATATTTAATCTATGATATATACACAGTCCTTTAGCATTACTAAGTAGGTTTTTGACCAGTAGTAGTGATAGAGTTCTATAGACTTAACGGGAGCATGCCCCAATTTAATCAACTATTTGACTTAAATAAGTTCACATGCTGTAACACCATTGTCCCATAGTTTGTTTCTAACTCAAGTGAGCTCTCTTTCTTACATTTATTAGAAAATCAAGTTACATTCAAAAGGCACAATAGAATAATGTGAATAATTTATTTGCAGAAAAACTCACCCAATCTACATTAGTATTCCTCCATAATCTAAGTTGAAGATGAGGTTGATCGTGAAATTAAGGGTTTTTTCCCAAAGTATTCTTAAGGAATTGTAGAATTTATATAAATTCTAAGGAATTGAGGTCGATCGGATATTAAATAACAAAAAAATATCAATAAATTGATGAGAACCGAATGTTAGACATGTTGAAATCCCAAAGACAATACAAAGTCTACTGATATATATTTAAACTTTTATGAGAGTCGACTACACATATACTTGAAATATATATAAGATTAAATTTAAAAACGGAGTCGATCCTATAAATGATCACAGTTAAAATATCAATCGACTGAAAGAGTTTTTCAATCAAGTAAGACTTGAATGAAAAAGAAATATTTCTGTTCATTGTGTTCAAACAACAATTGATTAGGCAAGCAATTATTATTGATCGATACTTTGCTTAGTCAACTACTCATCAGGAATTTTAAATCAAAAGTGTAGTATTCTATTATGAGTTAGTCGAGTGATAATGGATTTAGTCAACTCAACAATAAGAACAATAAACAAGAACGATCAAAAGGTTTTGTTCGAGACAACAATTGATTGGTTAGTTGATTGCATTAATCCATATCAACTGACTCAGCAACGAGCAAGAATGAACAAAAGATTAGTCGATTAGTTAGTTAATTGTTGTTAATCTAATCGATTGGTTAGTTAGAAAAGTCAACTAAACAACAATAGTAAAGATAAAAGAATCATTTATTTGCAAAGAATTGCAAACCAATTGTCTGATGCTTTTGTTAATACAAAATATGATAAAGTAGTACATACAAGTAGAGAATACTTCAGTAAAAATCGATGTCCTTACAGGATAATTTTTTATTAGTTTGACTGTATAAAAAAAATTAGAGTGCGACTTAGGGATGCGATCATTGCATATCTATATGGTTCAATCGATAATGATATATATATGAAAATCCCTAAAGGATTCAAACCACCAAAAGCAAATGGTGTAACTTCAATATCATGTTTTTAATAAAGTTACAAAAGTCGTTATATGGATTAAAGAAATTAGGGCCATGTGGTATAATCGCCTAAGTGAATACTTATTATAAGAATGCTATACAAATAATACTATTTGTCTGTGCATTTTTACAAAAAAAGACAAAAGAAGATTTTACAATCATAACAATATATATCGATGATCTAAATCTTATAGGGACTTCCGAAGAGCTCAACAAAATTGCTAATTGTTTAAAAAGTGAATTTGAAATGAAAAACTTAGGAAAGATAAAATTTTATATTGAATTGCAAATTGAACATTTACCCAAAAGATTATTTGTTCATCAGTCCTCATACACAAAAAAAGATATTAAAATGTTATTATATAGATAAAATATATCTATTGCCTTCACCAATGGTTGTTCAATGACTTGACACTAAGAAAGAACTTTTTCGTCCACTCAAGGATGGAGAAAATATTAGGGGCCTTTGGTTTAAAATTTTTTTTTCTATTTTTTCTATTTTTTGTTTTTCATTTTCTATTTCTATTTTTCTATTTTTTGATTTAGTTTTTAGAAAATAGAAAATGTGTTTGGTATGATATATTATTTTTTATTTTCTAGAAAAGAAAACTGAACAATACGTTTGGTTTGTTAATATAAAAAATTATAAATAAAATAATTTTTTTTAATAAAAAGATCATCTTATTTATGGAAAAGGAAAAACCTTGCGGGAAGAGCAGCAAGAAATTCAAGAATAAATATTACTATTCTCCAAACTCTTCTGCAAAAAAGGTGGATCTGTCACCTTGGCGGCCCCACGACCATCTGTGAGAAGGTAAATCGAGAAACTGCAGTTGGTCACGACGCAGAAGGGTATTGCCTGGCTTCGTCAGGATTCAAACCCTTGCCCTCTTCTGCAAGTATGCAACATCGTAACCAACTCAACTATGCTCCGAGGCTACTATTCTCCAAACTCACACCAAGCAAACCTCGCCAAAACAAAAGCACAATTGACACGCAAGACATCCAGACCTACATAAAATTAAAACATAATTCTGAAGAGTTGAAACATTCAGACCTACTTAAAGTTCAGCTATTTAAGAAACGCAAAAGAAACTATATAATAGTATAATGACAGGAAGGAAAGAGATGACATTGAATAATAGAAACACAATTTTCACTTATAGTCATTTCAGAGAATCTTCTCACTGAAAAAAAGAAGCAAAATGAATGAGCAATTTATCCAAAGGTAACTGCCTGAAGCAATATACCTGAACAAGTTCATCCTTTTCACTAATCCATGGAAGTATGAGATCAGGCTACTTCCATGGATTCGAAGGGAAGAGGAGATCGATAGATCTTGATGGACTTGAGGAAGCAGGGAAGACCTGAAGTAGAAAAACACTAAAAGGGTTAGGTAGACTGCGAGATCGAGAGAGATAAGGGAGGAGCAAACCTAGGAGGAAGGAGAGGAGCACGGAGAGGGCAAGGAGGAGACACTTTTGTCTGGGCTTTGTGGGCCTCTTTTCAGATGCCGCTTCGGCGACGCAGGCGTCAGACGAGGCGGAGGCGAGAGGCGGAGAGTCGTCGGCGATCTCAGCCATCACATTTTGGGTTTCGTTCATACAGTCAATCGAAGAGCGTCGGAGAAAGCCTAGTGAGCCGGTTCAGTCGGAAATAGCGGAGCAGAGACGGGAGGCGAGGGAACGGTCCGGGACATGACGGAGGAACACAACATGGAAGTGGCAGGGAGGGAGGGAGGGCGGGTCTGATTGGAGACGGACGGTTAGGGGGTGCGGCGTACTGCAGCTGTGTTTTCTTGGTTTTGTGTTTTCCAATCCAGTTTCTATTTTTTACCGAAAATAATATTTTATTATTATTTTTTTTTTAAAAATAATTTATTTTTTTTCAAAAAATAAAATTGAAAAACACAAAACAAACAATAATTTCTAGAAAATAAAAATATGAAAACAAAAAAAGACCAAACTAAACACTCCCTTATTGTTTCAGAAATACTATATCTTAGTGTAATTGATGTATTATTAAATCTCGATAATTGCACTCGCTCAGATATTATTACATTTTCTATTAATCTTCTATAAGATATAACTCTTTTTCAACCTAAAGACATTGGAATGGTGTAAAACACAAATTTCATTTTCTTCATGGTATAATAGATATGAGATTATTTTATTCGATAAGATTAAATTTATTTTTAGTAGGATATATAGATGCAGGTTATCTTTAACATCCATATAAAATTAGATTCCAAACATATTATGCGTTGATAAATTTTTTTTAATTATTCAAATTTAATTAATTTTTTCTCATAAATTCATACATATAGTACCATACATCATTCATTAAAAAAAATCCTTTTTAATTTAACCACCATCTATAAAAAAATCCTATTTAATTTAATTATCACCAATTAAAGAAATATATTTTCTATTTAGTTTAATCATTATCCATCAAATAAAATATTTTCTATTTAATTTAATCATCATCCATCACAAATCATATCATTAGTTTAATTATTATCCTTGTTAATTTAAAATATTCTTTTAAATTCCACTATAAAAAGAAAGGAATTAAAAATCTTCATGAATAAAAAATATTCACTGCATTTACAATAAAAGAAAATATATTCACAATTAGTACATCTATATAATAAATCAGAGATAAATAATCAACAAATAAATAGAGAATTATTATAATCCATAATTTTTATATTTAATTTATATTTTGATAATAAATAGGAAACTACTATATAATCCATATTGAGATTAGCATTTTTTATTTAGATTATTTTTTTCTATATTTGCCGTGGAATTAATTCTGAAAAAGATATTCATCTTTGTATTAATAGAATTTTTAATTTTATAAGATTTTCTTCTTTATTTTATCAATTTCATTTTTAATTTCATCAACTTTGAGCTCCCATACCAATTAACACAACAATAAAATTGAATTGTCGAACCATCTAAAAAGTTAGAACAAATTTAATAAAACAAAAAAGATAATAATTTCATATAAAAAAATTCTCTCATAAAAAAGTTAAATTAAAAATTATAAAAATTTAATTATTCCATTATAACTAACAAATGACCAAAAATAGACAATAACTTCCTCTGCTGCACCAAAATGATATCCTCCGCGACTCGTGACATCGCCGACCCATCGCCGCTCTCGCCACGCCGTTCAACTATCGTTGACCGCCGCTTCGGATGCGATCGACGCGCCCCTTGTCGGCGCTCCGTCCGACATCGGATTCCGATCGGATAGTGGTCGAAATCCGACGAATTTAGCCAGAAACAACGAATTTGACCGGACGCGCCACTACTGACCGCATGATTTCGCTGTTTCCGACCAAATTACATCGGATTCCGACCACTATCCGGCCGAAATCCGACGCCGAACAGAGTGTCGGCGAGCGACGTGTCAATTGCGCTTGAGACGACGATCGACGGTAGCCGGACGGCGCGGCGAGAGCGGCAGCAGCAGCGATGGATGACAGGTGTCGCGCACGGGTCGCGCAGCACAAGTCATTTCTCATGTTAAATAAACCTCAAATTCTTTTCTTTTATTGCAATTGCTCTAATAATATGAGAAAAAAATTATTTTCTTTCAAATTTATTTGCTTTTTATAATTTTCAATGCCAGTATCCAAAAGATCTGTAGTTACAAGAAGATTAGAAGAACACGGAGCAACTGAATCATGGCTCAAGCTTTACAATGCTCAATTATAAGGCGAATAATGCTTCTGTAGATTATAACAATCAATCATATCACCACACCTAAAAGAAAGAAATAAAATGACATAGTTTCGATCGATCACTGTATCAAGCAAAGAAGAAATCAACAGCTGCAGGTTTAATTTGCAAGCTGCTGATGTTCATGCTCTTATCGATTCTAGATCGATCCCATCGAAGAATCAAACGAAAAGAAAGCATGCAGGAAGAAGCATTTAACATCTTACCAGACTGCAACTGTCATCAATGGCAGTAATGGCCGAACCAACCGTCTCCGACCCATCCCGAGCTGCTTTGCTCAGTGGCACTGGCATCCCTACTGTAAAGCCACCAGAGCAAATTAGAAAGGGAGTTGCCATCGTCGTGCCCAGTTAGCATTCTCGTCTTCTCCAACGCCGTCTCTCTATCGTACATGCCTTCCAGCGCATAGACAAACCCTTTCCAACCTTGGCCGACTCCTTCCCTTGCCAAAGCAGGGGCAGTCCAGTTGACTAGTTCCTTTACGAATCTAACGTCGCGGAACAGGACCTCGGTTATGGGCAGCAGCGGCAAGACCTGAATCCCCAGCCGGCATTCTCTCCATTCAGCAGGAGCAAACCACAGGCCGCTGTCCCTCTTGTTGTTCCACAGCACTCCGACCACTCTGTTCTGGCTGCTGAAGTCGTCTTCATAGATGCCTTCCCCCTCCCTCACATGCCACCACATCTTCGCGGCTTGAATCTCAAAGGCGGTGAGCGTCGAGCCGATGGACACGAGGTGGGTGTCCCCGTAGCTCAGTCCCAGGAGAACTGCTGAATAGTACGCGTTCACGGCCTCGCTGGTGCTCTCTTGATTACGGCCATCTGCGAATTCGGTAAGCCCTCCTGCCCAGGAATGCAGCTTCCAGGGATCGAAGCACCGGAGACGGGTGTAGTTGGCATGTTGCTTCCTGGACAGGGTCATGAAATCAGCCATCATGGAGTAGGCTTGAGGCCTGTATTTGCTGCCCCATGCTGGGTCAAGCTTGGCGAGGACGGCAATCGCATAGAGGAAGTAGCCCAGATGGTAATGGTGATCATTAAAGATTCCGAAACCGAAATCAGCACCGGAGTCGGTGGATCCCTGCCTGGTGACAATTCCTCCCCATTTTGTATCATACAGGAATCCGTTGCCGTTGAAGCTGCCGTCCAGCCATGGAGTGATGGTTTGCTTTAAGAACTGCCGCACCAAGGGAATGACGTCTGGGAAACCAACTTCCTCTGCGATCAAGGCTAAACGAGCGGCCCGGGCGATCGCCTTGCCGTAGAAGTAGGAGGAGGTGGTGGTGATGGGAGCAGAAGCCAGACCGTCGACATCCTTAGAGAGGGCGGAGATGATCTCGGTATAGCCTTCCTCACTCAGGCCTCTTGTCGAATGCCAGGCGAGCGAGATGGCGTCGGTCTTGAGCGTCCACGAATCGCCGACCACCCCAACGAGTTCGCCATCGATGCTGTTGTACTTGAAGTCGTCGAGCACGGTGACGTGGCAGTCGTGGGAGGAGAGGAGGCGGAGGTGGAGGGGATGGGCGAGGAGAAGCAGGTCGCCCCATCCCTTCTTCTCCCACCTGTACTCCACAGAGAAGGGCCGGGCGAAGGAGGCTTCGCCGGAGATCGGATAGCAGGCGCTGAACCGATCGAGGACTGGCTCATAGGCGGGATCAGGGAGAGCTGCGAGGCGCACGACGCCGGCGAAGCCCGGGGCGAAGAGCAGCGAGTTGCCCTGCTGCGCGAGGCGCATCGGCGCGGAGGAGTAGCAGAGGAAAGTCTGGCCGCTGTTGAGGCGGAGAGTGTGCTTGGTGAAGGAGGCGTTGGCGGAGACGTCGATGAAGGCGTTGACGGAGGAGATGGAGATCGCGGTGGCGGCGGTAGTGGTAGAGCAGGTGACGAAGGGGCTTCCGCGGACGAGAAAGAAGCGAAGCGAAGGGGGGAAATCGAGGGTGACGCTGAGGTCGTCGAAGGCGGCGACGACGTGGCGGCCGCCGCCGCCATCTGCGGCGCCGATGGTGAGATCGGGGGTGAAGGACTGGTAGACGTAGGCAGGGATGTGGAAGCGGGAAGGATAGCAAAAGGTGAGGGAGGAGGAGGAGGAGGAGGGTTTGATGAGGTAGGGGTGAATGTATTCCGCCTGATCGCCGTTGTTGAGGACGAAGTTCTGGAAGAAGGAGTTGGTGGGGAGAGGGAAGGAGAGGAGGGAGGGGGAGAAGAAGGCGGATGGATCGGGGAGGACGGTGGAGTTGGCTCTCGGGAAGAGGAAGGGGGCGGCGGAAGGAGGGTGGCGGTGGTGGAATGGCATGGTGGTGGCCGTCGGTGGTGGTGGCGGTGGAGAAGGTGAGGATGGTTTCTTCTTCTTCTTCTGGTCGCTCTTGTTAAAATCAAGACTGGTGGGACATTTAGACAGTATGACGGACGTGACTCTGCTAATTCTTCTTTGCAATTTCTTCATCATCTGCGCTGCGCTATTTATAGTGAATTTTCTAAATGGAGGGTTGGAATTAGGGTTATATTTTTGGGGTTATGTTTTTCGGGTTTAGGGTTGACTGGCTGAAGGAACGCGAGCTGTTTGAGTGGGGTTGAAATAGGCGTGGAAGAGGAAGGGGAAGAGGGAGAGGAAGGGGAATTAGGTTCTTTCTTGGTTTGCAAGGGAAACAAAGGTGACGTTTTCTTGGCTTGTAATTAGGATCCCGAAGACAAGAACCGGGAGGAATGGACTTTGGCTTGCGTTTATGAGAAAAAAAAAAGTTTCTTAATCTGCACCGTTCGATTTTAATGTTAAGATTAAATCCAGACCGTAGATTGAATGAGTGATTTACTTTAGGGATTAGGATTTAGAGTTTAAAATTTAGGATTTAGGATTTAGAGTTTAAGGTTTATGATTTAGGGGTTTAGCGATCAGCTGTTGATTTTAAAATCAAACGGTCCAGATTTTCATCATAAATTTACGACAGGAGTCTATTGCGACAAGCATCCCAACTGTTACAAGAAAGGAATTACATGACTTCTGATGTTCTCTTCCAAGAGTGTTAATTTAAAAAATTTTAATTCAAATTCAATTCAAAATTATAAATTCAAATCTGTATAATCCGATCCATTCAAAAAATCAAAAAATCCAAAAAAAAATTGATTTAATTGTTTAAAATCTTTTAAATTCTAAATTTAGATCAATTCGAATTCGATCCAAATCTGAAAATTTTTTAATCTTAATTTGATTTTTAAATAGTATTTTATTTTTCAAAACACCTCTTTGCTGATTAGATTAGATAAGATAATGTCGAAAACTTGTTAACTAATTTACTTACTTATTATTATTGACTATTTATTAAATGAGAAAAATGCTTGTGATTTAAGACATGCCAACGACTACGCGCTTGTAATCCGCGTATAATGGTGCTACGAGATTGCCGACTTTCTTTTTTCTGATATAGGCTAACAATTTTAACATTTTTAAAAATAAAATTAATCAAGCCGTTCGAGCAGTTGTTTAAGTTTGATTTGAGTCTCCATTCATTGGAGTTTATTTGATTAAAATTTTTATATTTTTAAATTTAATTAATTAATTAGTAAATATATAAAGAAATTTTTAAATATATAGAATTCTTTCTTAAATTCTAAAATAAGCTCACGGATTGAAGTCCGGTAGGCTAATTGAGTATGACCCACAACTCTTGGGGAATAAGTAAGTTGGTTACGATAAAGTAGACTTATAAAAGAGGATAAGGATTAAAATTTCGATGAAACCCTTCTTTCGTCGTGATCAACTGTAATTTCTCAATTAATTCTTTATATATGATCATGAATCGATTCCAGATATAACGCATCCAACTGTTACACACTTGATCATTTAGACCCAAAAACAAATATTTAAGAATATTCATTGTGCTTGTATTTCATTCCTTTCTCTCCCATGAACAATTGATAAAAAAAAAATTGATCGAATTTAAAATGAAAATGAAAAAAATCAAAGCAGCGAACATAGGCGAACTGTACTACACTCCTGTCTTCTCCAGCCGCCTCTGCCTCAGGCTCAGCATATAAAGCCAGAGCTCGTTCCAGACGTCCACCGGTCCCGGCAAGCACCAGTGCACGCAGTCATGCTTCATCTCCACGCGCTTCTCCGGCGGGTGCCCGTGCACGTCCGGGTGCCCGTCCGGCCGCATCACCATCGCGCTCGTCACGTCCAGCACCCATATCTCCCTCCTCTCCCGCTTCGCCTTCCGGAACTCCTCCACCTGCGTCCCGTACAGCTCCAGCTCCATCCCCTCCAGACGCCACCCCGCCTCGGGCTGCCTCCGATCGCAGTGCCCGCCCGCGTTCCACGGCCCGCCCTCGAAGTGCGACGGCGAGAACGTGCGCAGGAACACCGCGCCCTTGTACCACCGCAGCGCGTCCAGCGCCGCCCGGAACGCCGCCCCGTTGGCCTCGTAGAGTCCGATGCGGGTCAGGTTGGCGGCGGCGGGAGGCCGGCAGTAGTTGCAGGCGAAGGGCTCGCGGTTCTTGAAGTAGATGCAGGGGCGGGTCCACCAGGTGCCGGAGGAGAGGATGAGGTAGTCGAAGGCGGCCAGGTGACGGCCGGCCCACTCGTCGACCTCATCCAGGAAAACGTGCGTGTATCCGCCGCCCGCGTCGTAGCTCTTCACCAGAAACGGCGTCCAGAGGATGGCGACGGTGAAGTTGTAGTCGCCGTAGAAGAGGCGCCGGTCCTGTGTGTCGTTCGAGCTCGAGATGTCCTCCGGATGAGCCACCTGTCAGTCAACACAAAACTCAGAGGGAATCAATCACGGAGACGATCAGGGAATCACGGGGTCAACGCATTGACTTTCTCGTTGGAAATATGCTAAGTTCTTACTCAATCTTCTACATCATTACCACTTAATCCTTTCATTTGTTGAACTGCCAAACAGTGAACAATTAGCAACGCCTGAAAGCGCCACACTCCAACTGCTCTGAAGGCGACGACATCGCAAACTTCATGACGATTGTTTCTATTTGATTGATTTTCTTCAGATTCTTTGGTTCGATCAACAAACGTGGCTTTAATTGGTTGTGGAGCAAGTATAGTTGACTGTTGCTTCACACGTTACGTGAGCAAGTTTGCAATCTCAACGTTTTATTTTACAGATTCTTAGAATTTAAGTTTTTAGGAAGAAATTTTTGATCTCTGGTTCTTGTTGGAACTATAAAATTTGCAGGAAAATGCGGAAAACAAATTTCTGGCCCTTTTTAAGAATAAAAAACTAAGCACGAGGGTGGGTGTGTTTGATGGAACGCTCACCGTCGACAAGAGGCAGAGAAGAGATTGCATTTGGTTCCTGGCCAGGGAATCGCCGACGAATGCCACCGACGTGCCCCTGACGAGCTCGAGGAACCACCGCGGGTCAAAGCGGGGAAGCTCGCAGTCGTCCGGGCGCCACCGCCACCGGAGGAAGTCCACGTCCGGCCGCCCGTGCTTCATGCAATTCTGGTGATCTTGGATCATGCGGCAACTGGTGTTGGTGTAGTAGTAATCTTCTGCCGCCGAATCGAGCACCCATTCGCCCTTAAATATATCGCAATCCTCCTCCGCTCTGTAGTTCGCACCAATACTGCTGACGCTGACGGTGACGGCCGAGGAAGGAGATGAAGAATCTGAAGAAGTCAAAACGGAGGAGGGAGAGGGAAAAGGAGACAGAGATTGGGGAGAGAGGGAGGAATAGAAGTTGAATTGGAAGGGCAAGTGGCGATAAGAGTAGCGGAGGAGGGCGAGGAGGGAGAGGAGGAAGGCGAAGAGGGAGAGGAGGTTGGGGAAGTGCTTGAGGTAACTTCTCCAAGGGAGAAGCTGCACCGTAGCATGCGGCTTCATGGCGAAGAGAGGAGAGGAGGAAGAAGATGAAGCTTTTTGCCTTTATAAGAAAGGTGGGAATTAATATCAATGTGATAGCTACATGCATGAGATTCACAAGGTCAGTTTTCTTCTTCTTTTTTTCTTTTTAAGGCAATTTATTAAAAGGAAATTGTTTAAAAGTTTTAATTAGCTCAACTTGGCTTAACACGATTTAGATCGTGCACAACATGATTCAACCCAAATTGTTTCACGTTGAAACTTAAATAAGGATTTAAATTAGGTAGCTCGACTGAATCCAATATAATTTAAGTCGTGCTTAGCACAATCTAACCCATGGATTAGGCATGAACATGGAAATGAGCTTGAGCTGACCGTTCAATTATATATATATTTATGTCAACACAAGCATAATAATATGAATAAAACTATGTTGAATTTGTCTTGATACTAGCCTTTGACGGTCTAATGACCATAAATGACTAAAATAAAAAGAGAGAAATTTTAATCTTTTTTTGGTTTGTAATCTAGGTATCCAACTCTTCGAACCGACTAATTTTGAAGGTGATTGGTTTGACTCCATGAAAGTTTTCCATCCATCATTAGGATAAATCAGAAAGCGTGAACGGCGTGTCATTCCACAGTCAACATTTCAAAGTTATTTTTTTATTAGATGAAATTAATCTGCAGTGCACTGTAATTAAAAATCGATTCATGAATACCTAATTAATTGTAGAAGCGTGTTATTATTGCATAAATCTCTAGATATACTCAATATTTAACAATTTGAATATATAATATTAAAATAACATAAAATCTTCTTTTTTAAAGGAATTATTGAAAATAAAAAAGGACAAATGGGGGCTTCATCTAACATGAACGACTCGAATTAATCTGATCATTACTCTTTTATAGCATGAAGCTATCTGCTAGCTTCTACACGTTATAGAAACTAGTAGGTAGCTGCTACATGTTGTAGAAGCTACATGCTTGCTTCTATATATTCGATCATGATTAGATTATGTTCATTTGAAATGTAATAAGTGATATGAAATTTTTATCATTTCTTTTGTTGTTGAAATACTATTTTAATCAGATTATCATTCACAGAAGTAAAATTAAAATGATATAAAATTACTACTATAGAAGCTAACAATTATAGTTTCTACCATTGTAGAAACAAGTTGCTAGCTTGTGCACGTTATAGAAGCTAGTTATGGAAGCTAGCATTTAGCTAGTTGTTAGGTTCTACAAGCTAGTTATAGAAGCTAGCATTTAGCTAGTTGTTAGGTTCTACAGTGGCAAAAGCTAGGTGCTAGCTTCTATATGATTGAATGATCAAATAATGTAAAGGTATTTTGGGTAGTTCATATTAAATGGGGTGCTCATCTGATAATTTTGTAAATAATGGGCGCCCTTTTGATTTTGCCCAATAAAAAATAATATTACTACACATGATATATTTGGAAAGTTTATATTGTTTTTACAAAAATGTCAAATTTACTCAAAATTATATAAATTTTAAAAAACTCTTAACATCTTAGGTAGGGCGACAAACAATGATTGGAGGCACAGTTGTTGGGACTTTACGAGCTAGAAGGGGTGAATAGCCTCAATCGCTTCATCTCTTGAATGCGTTCTCTTCGTTTGAATGCGCAACAGAAATCTTGACTCTAACTTGCAGCTACATGCACAACTTTAAAATTTACTTGGTATCCATCTCTTAGGCAACTAATGCAAGACCTACAGTTTACTCCTAGTGATCTCCTTCTACTATGAATTTCTCCTTTCGGATATCTTCCGGAAGTGGAGAAACCTCTTACAACAAGTTCACGATAATATAACAACAAAAATGAATACAAATTATAAATGAAAGCGAAACAACTTTACAAGATAAGAACTTCACTTTAACCATTATTGGTAACTTCAGAATATCTCTTGTTGGTCTGGAAATATAGTAGTACTTCATCCTTAAACCTCTACAAACTGGCGGCAAAAAATCCTTGAACCCCTAGGCATATATCTAAATTGCTTAGGGTTCTTGCCTAGATTTTTATCAATCTTTCTATCCGGTAGAATTGTTTTAGTATGATATGACAAAAAATTATTTTTAGAATTATCATACTTCTATTATCATGATAATAAATACTAAAATTTTGAAGTTTATTTCTAGTATGCTTGTTTTCATGATATAGGAAATTACATTATGAAATAATAACTTTGAAGCTTCCCGTAAGTTTGAGCTTTCACTCTTTTCTTTACTTTGATGTCTCTATTAGTATTAACCCTAGAGTTAATTATGAGATGATTAACAAGGAA
Organism: Curcuma longa; assembly: GCF_044706935.1. Classification (NCBI taxonomy): domain Eukaryota; kingdom Viridiplantae; phylum Streptophyta; class Magnoliopsida; order Zingiberales; family Zingiberaceae; genus Curcuma; species Curcuma longa. The sequence continues at coordinate 5,652,850 of NC_133861.1, forward strand.
ACTTTTATATCATATTTTATAAATAAAAGATAAAGTTTATAGTTATTATATTTACTTCAGATCTGTGCCAGATAATAAGTATAATAATGTCCTAGAGTAGTAGGTTCTAATCTATAACGTATCAATTGGTTGAATTGATAGTGGTGAGCGAAAGTCCTTACAAGGTAAGGCAAATGGAGGAAAATCCTTGTGGTTGAGAAGACCGGACGTAAGGCAAAAGGAAGTAGAGGCGAGCTCTTGGTACGGGAAAGTCCTTACAAGGGTAAGACAAATGGAGGAAAGTCCTTGCGGGTGAGAAGACCGGGCGTAAGGCAAAAGGGAAGTCCAAGAGGGTCGAGAAGCGAGCTCTTGGCACGGAAAAGTCCTTACAAGGGTAAGGCAAATGGAAAAAAGTTCTTGCGGGTGAGAAGAGCGGATGTGAGGCAAAAGGGAAGTCCAAGAGGCGAGCTCTTGGCATGAGAAAGTCCTTACAGGGTAAGGCAAATGAAGATCAAGAAGGTTGACGACCAAATTCTTAATCAAGCGAGGAAGTCCAAGAGGCGAGCTCTTGGTATGAGAAAGTCCTTATAGGGTAAGGCAAATGAAGATCAAGAAGGATGACGACCAAACTCTTGATCAAGCGAGGAAATAACTTGGTAAGACTTCATTTCAGCCACTTAATCCTGGTGTCAGTCAACTGATTTTAAAATCCAGTTGACTGATTTTACACTTCAGTCGACTGAGTTTATACTTCAGTTGACTGAGTTTATATTTCAGTCGACTGGGTTTATACTTCAGTTGACTGAGAGCGAACAGAAGGTAAAATGACTCAATTGGATCTTCACATCAGTCGACTGAAATAAAATCAGTCAATTGATGGGAACAACCAGTCGACTGAAATTTGAATTTCGATAAAAATCAGACGTGACTTCAGTAGTTCGTGGCCGTTTTTGGGTTTGACTAATCAGTCGACTAGAATGGTAAAATCAGTCGACTGATGACATAAAAACTGAACCTGTTTAAATGGTGAAGAGCTACTCGTGGAGGAAGAACTCAACACTGTTTATACTCCAAGTGCTTGTACTCTAGTGATCAAAAATCCTACTGGTATTCATCTACAAAGCTTGGAGCAACCTCTTGAAGAAGAAGAAGCATTCTCATCACTTTTGTGTAACATCTTTACTCTTCTTCTTTCTTGTATTGCTTGGTTGTTTGTTTACAACTTGTAATCTGTTGTAAGAAGGTTTCTCCGCCTTTAAGGTTTGTCCGAGAAGGAGAAGACATAGTGGAAGAGTGAGCTGAGTAAATATTCTTAGATTAGTCGCCTCAAGGAGGCAGATACCAAGTAAATCCTTCGCGTTAATATTGTTGAGTTGAGAGGGTGTGTAGCGAGGATTCTTCATCGATAAAAGTTTAAGTTTGTTCAAGTGAAGCTATTCAACCCCTCCTTCTAACTTACAAGGTCCTAACATATAGAACACTACTTTAACTATTCCTAGTGAAGCTTTAATATATAAGGACAATATTAATGCGTTCAGACTAACATGTAGGTCAACTAATGACTTAATATCATAAGTCATGGATATAAGATATCAAGTTGACACATGTGTGTATATTAGAGAATATGTACTGAATTAATCCATCATGAGAATATTTCATGGATCATTATATAAGTGTTAAAAATATTCTCATAATGACTATTAGTATAAATAGTCTTTAGACCTGAAGTTACTATAATTCCCTTCATAAGGAGTTGTGTACTTTAGTATCGACAAACGTTACCTATAACAAGGTGGACTATAAAATCAATTACTGGGTATACAATAGATTATGCAAAGAGATGTGAGTGATGTAGATGAGATCTATCCCGTTCATATGACGAAAGTAATATCTGTGGGCCCCTTGATTAAGTAGGACTGCTGGAGTGCAACGTATGATCTTGCTCAAATAAATCAATATGAGATATTGAATTCATTTGGTTAGTAACACTACTTAGATAGAAATATAAAGATTGATAAGTGGATGATATGGTCTATGCCTCATGGATAAATTTTGATATCGAGGATAGAAGGACCAAGCTATACAAGATAATAGATACAGAAAGGTTAGGTCAAATCTCGACATTCATATCACTTGAGTAATAATGATGCATTACTAGCACAACGAAGTTGGTTCTTCTTCGAATGTGACTCTCTTTGAGGAATGAATTTCAAGTAAGTGTGACCAGTAGATTTGAGCAACTAGACTAGCATATTTGGTTGACCGTAAAACAGTGTTGCTAATATTAATTACTTTGCATAAATTTTTATTGTCATTGTGCTAATTATGTGTTGCAGGAAATAGAGTTTTCGATCAACCAAATGACTTTTCAATCGACTGATTGGTGCAGTCGGCTGAATAGGGAGGTTCGGTCGATTGATTATCAATGATAAGGTCAAGCTGGATACGATCTGACTCTAGAAGGAAAGAAGAAGATCGGTTGACTGATAATACAAATCAGTCGATCGAACTCGAATTTGATCAACGAATTGAGTGCCATATATGCGATCTAGCTAAGGAAGGAAACTGGAGGATCGATCGACTTATCATGACAATTAGTCAACCGAAAAAGCAGATTAGATTGAACCTAGAAGGAAAGCTTGGGTTCAGTCGATCAATCTAGAGGATTAGTCGATCAGAAAAGGCAGAAAGTAAACCCTAATTTGGCTGGATCGGATCTAAATCAGTCGATTAATAATAGTGATCAGTCGACTAATAAACTCCTATAAAAGATAGCTTGATGACAGAGACTCAATAACTCAGATATTCAATTCAATCAATCATCCTCTCTGTCCTGTACTCGAAAATGCCCACAAAGTCCTATTCGTGTGATCCAGGAAGCACAAGGAAGAGCGTCACGATATTCATAATCATCATGAGTTTGCTCTCTATTGCTTGTGCTTTAATTATCTATTTTCCTTATTTGTGTTTGTGCATTGCAAAATCTTGTAAGGAGTTTCTCCGTCTCCCCGAAAGATTCGGAAAGGAGAAAGATACTAGTGGACACACATTGAGTGCATAGTCTTGGATGTAGCACTTTAAGAGGTGTAAATCAAGTAAAAATATTGTATCTCTCTTAATGTTCTTTCATTTTATTATTCCGTTGCATATAATAACTCTAATGAACAAGAATGAAAAAGTAAAAGAGAAAAAAGCACGAGTGATATTCACCCCTTCTATTGCACTTCCCAATCCTACACTAGATTCGTGCTACTTAAATACGATGTGGGAGGAACTATAAAAAATCATTTTATTATTTTCCCTTATTAATAAAACATAATTAAATGACATTCTATTAATCAATTTTATATATCTTATTTTTAAGACACATCTAGTGAGATAAGATTGTCGTTGTTATTGTTATTGTGTTATTGTATTCTTATTTTTAAAAATATCTTTGAATATTACGGTGTAATTTATTTTGTAAACAACTTATAATTATTTTTTTATAAAAACAAATTCGGTTGGATATAAGGGAATATCAATATTGTAATTAAGTTATTGATAATTATTATTTTTACTAAAAATACTTTAATTCTAATTATAGTAATAACACTTAATCTTGAGTGATAAGTAATTTAGTAAAATCAAATTTTTTTGTCAAAATAAATTTTGTTTGAGAAAAATAAAAAGGA
>NC_133861.1:5656602-5703695 GCF_044706935.1 Curcuma longa
TGTTAAATAAACCTCAAATTCTTTTCTTTTATTGCAATTGCTCTAATAATATGAGAAAAAAATTATTTTCTTTCAAATTTATTTGCTTTTTATAATTTTCAATGCCAGTATCCAAAAGATCTGTAGTTACAAGAAGATTAGAAGAACACGGAGCAACTGAATCATGGCTCAACTTTACAAAGCTAAATTATAAGGCGAATAATGCTTCTGTAGATTATAACAATCAATCATATCACCACACCTAAAAGAAAGAAATAAAATGACATAGTATCGATCGATCACTGTATCAAGCGAAGAAGAAATCAACTGCTGCAGGTTTGCAAGCTCCTGATGTTCATGTTCTTATCGATTCTAGATCGATCCCATCGAAGAATCAAACGAAAAGAAAGCATGCAGGAAGAAGCATTTAACATCAAACTGCAACTGTCATCAATGGCAGTAATGGCCGAACCAACCGTCTCTGACCCATCCGGAGCTGCTTTGCTCGGGGGCACTGGCATCCCTACTGTAAAGCCACCAGAGCAAATTAGAAAGGGAGTTGCCATCGTCGTGCCCAGTTAGCATTCTCGTCTTCTCCAACGCCGTCTCTCTGTCGTATATGCCTTCCAGCGCATAGACAAACCCCTTCCAACCTTGGCCGACTCCTTCCCTTGCCAAAGCAGGGACAGTCCAGTTGACTAGTTCCTTTACGAATCTAACGTCGCGGAACAGGGCCTCGGTTATGGGCAGCAGCGGCAGGACCTGAATCCCCAGCCGGCATTCTCTCCATTCAGCAGGAGCGAACCACAGGCCACTGTCCCTCTTGTTGTTCCACAGCACTCCGACCACTCTGTTCTGGCTGCTGAAGTCGTCCTCATAGATGCCTTCCCCCTCCCTCACATGCCACCACATCTTCGCGGCTTGAATCTCAAAGGCGGTGAGCGTCGAGCCGATGGACACGAGGTGGGTGTCCCCGTAGCTCAGTCCCAGGAGAACTGCTGAATAGTACGCGTTCACGGCCTCGCTGGTGCTCTCTTGATTACGGCCATCTGCGAATTCGGTAAGCCCTCCTGCCCAGGAATGCAGCTTCCAGGGATCGAAGCACCGGAGACGGGTGTAGTTGGCATGTTGCTTCCTGGACAGGGTCATGAAATCAGCCATCATGGAGTAGGCTTGAGGCCTGTATTTGCTGCCCCATGCTGGGTCAAGCTTGGCGAGGACGGCAATCGCATAGAGGAAGTAGCCCAGATGGTAATGGTGATCATTAAAGATTCCGAAACCGAAATCAGCGCCGGAGTCGGTGGATCCCTGCCTGGTGACAATTCCTCCCCCATTTTGTATCATACAGGAATCCGTTGCCGTTGAAGCTGCCGTCCCAGCCATGGAGTGATGGTTTGCTTCAAGAACTGCCGCACGAAGGGAATGACGTCTGGGAAACCAACTTCCTCTGCGATCAAGGCTAAACGAGCGGCCCGGGCGATCGCCTTGCCGTGAGGGAGGAGGTGGTGGTGATGGGAGCAGAAGACAGACCGTCGACATCCTTGGAGAGGGCGGAGATGATCTCGGTATAGCCTTCCTCACTCAGGCCTCTTGTCGAATGCCAGTCGAGAGAGATGGCGTCGGTCTTGAGCGTCCCGCGAATCGCCGACCACCCCAACGAGTTCGCCGTCGATGCTGTTGTACTTGAAGTCGTCGAGCACGGTGACGCGGCAGTCGTGGGAGGAGAGGAGGCGGAGGTGGAGGGGATGGGCGAGGAGAAGCAGGTCGCCCCATCCCTTCTTCTCCCACCTGTACTCCACATAGAAGGGCCGGGCGAAGGAGGCCTCGCCGGAGATCGGATAGCAGGCGCTGAACCGATCGAGGACTGGCTCATAGGCGGGATCAGGGAGAGCTGCGAGGCGCACGACGCCGGCGAAGCCCGGGACGAAGACGAAGAGCAGCGAGTTGCCCTGCTGCGCGAGGCGCATCGGCGCGGAGGAGTAGCAGAGGAAGGTCTGGCCGCTGTTGAGGCGGAGAGTGTGTTTGGTGAAGGAGGCGTTGGCGGAGACGTCGATGAAGGCGTTGACGGAGGAGATGGAGATCGCGGTGGCGGCGGTAGTGGTAGAGCAGGTGACGAAGGGGCTTCCGCGGACAAGAAAGAAGCGAAGCGAAGGGGGGAAATCGAGGGTGACGCTGAGGTCGTCGAAGGCGGAGACGACGTGGCGGCCGCCGCCATCTGCGGCGGCGATGGTGAGATCGGGGGTGAAGGACTGGTAGACGTAGGCAGGGATGTGGAAGCGGGAAGGATAGCAAAAGGTGAGGAGGAGGAGGAGGAGGAGGGTTTGATGAGGTAGGGGTGGATGTATTCCGCCTGATCGCCGTTGTTGAGGACGAAGTTCTGGAAGAAGGAGTTGGTGGGGAGAGGGGAGGAGAGGAGGGAGGTGGAGAAGAAGGCGGATGGATCAGGGAGGACGGTGAGTGGCTCTCGGGAAGAGGAAGGGGGCGGCGGAAGGAGGGTGGCGGTGGTCAATGGCATGGTGGTGGCCGTCGGTGGGGTGGCGGTGGAGATGGTGAGGATGGTTTCTTCTTCTTCTTCTGGTCGCTGTTGTAGAAAAAGTTGGTGGGGCATTTAGAGAGTATGACGGACGAGACTCTGCTAATTCTCCTTTGCAATTTCTTCATCATCTGCGCTGCGCTATTTATCGTGAATTTTCTAAATGGAGGGTTGGGATTAGGGTTATATTTTTGGGGTGGGTTATGTTTTTGGGGTTTTGTTTAGGGTTGACTGGCTGTAGGAACGCGAGCTGTTTGAGTTTGGGGTTGAAATAGGCGTGGAAAAGGCAGAGGAAGAGGAAGAGGAAGAGGGAGAGGGAGAGGGAGAGGAAGGGGAATTAGGTTCTTTCTTGGTTTGCAAGGGAAACATTGTCACGTTTTCTTGGCTTGTAATTAGGATCCCCAAGACAAGAACCGGGAGGAATGGACTTTGGCTTCCATTGCAAGGGAAAAAGTTGCAATGGTGCCGTTCATTTTAAAACATTTAGATCGTAGATTGAATAGTGATTTGCTTTAGCGGTTTCGATTTCTTAAAGTTTATGACGTATTTATAAGAATTTTCCTTTATGAGGGTTAATCAAAGGATGCTGAATGTTTGAGTTGTCACCTTTATGATAAAGGAATTACAGGAGTCTATCGCTGGATGTTCTCTTCTAAGAGTGTTAATTTAAAAAAGGAATTACATGACTTCTAAATTCTAAATTCAAATGTTAATTTAAAAAATTTTAATTCGAAAAAAATTCTAAATTTTTTATTTTTATCTTAAGTTTTATAATAAAATTCCATTTAAAAAATCTAAAAAATCCAAAAAAAATTGATTTAATTGTTTAAAATCTTCTGAATATAATCAAATCTAAAATCCTTAATTCGAATTCGATCCAAATCTAAAAAATTAATTTATTTTTTTTTTAATTTGATTTTTAAATAGTATTTTCTTTTTCAAAACACCTCTTCGCTGATTAGATTAGATAAGATAATGTCGAAAACTTGTTAACTAATTTACTTACTTATTATTATTGACTATTTATTAAATGAGAAAAATGCTTCTGATTTAAGACATGCCAACAACTACGCGCTTGTAATCCGCGTAATGCCGACTTTCTTTTTTCTGATATAGGCTAACAATTTTAACATATTTAAAAATAAAATTAATCAAGCCGTTTGAAAAAAAATGATAAATCCTAGTCAGTCTCTTAGGGGTTTTACCAGGGTAAATTATAGGCCAACAATGCCTAGCATCCTTTGATTGCGTTCCCCATTTGAAAGAAAATTCTTACAAATACGTCGTAGAAATTAATCAAGCCGTTCGAGCAATTATTTAAGTTTGATTTGAGTCTCCATTCATTCGAGTTTATTTGATTGAAATTTTTATATTTTTAAATTTATTTAATTGATTATTAAATATATAAAGAAATTTTTAAATATATAGATTTCTTTCTTAAATTCTAAAATAAGCTCACGGATTGAAGTCCGGTAGACTAATTGAGTAGGACCCACAACTCCTGGGAATAACTAAGTTGGTTACGATTAAGTAGACTTATAAAAGAGGATAAAGATTAAAATTTTGATGAAGCTAAGTAATACCCTCTTTCGTCCTGATCAACTATAATTTCTCAATTTAATTATTTACATATGATTGTGGAAGATTCCAGATATAACGCATCTAACTGTTACACACTTGATCATTTAGATCCAAAAACAAATATTTAAGAATATTCATTGTGCTCGTATTTCATTCCTTTCTCTCCCATGAACAATTGATAAAAAAAAAATTGATCGAATTTAAAATGAAAATGAAAAATCAAAGCAGCGAACAATGAAGGTCGACTCTGTACTACACTCCTGTCTTCTCCAGCCGCCTCTGCCTCTGGCTCAGCATATAAAGCCAGAGCTCGTTCCAGACGTCCACCGGTCCCGGCAAGCACCAGTGCACGCAGTCATGCTTCATCTCCACGCGCTTCTCCGGCGGGTGCCCGTGCACGTCCGGGTGCCCGTCCGGCCGCATCACCATCGCGCTCGTCACGTCCAGCACCCATATCTCCCTCCTCTCCCCCTTCGCCTTCCGGAACTCCTCCACCTGCGTCCCGTACAGCTCCAGCTCCATCCCCTCCAGACGCCACCCCGCCTCCGGCTGCCTCCGATCGCAGTGCCCGCCCGCGTTCCACTGCCCGCCCTCGAAGTGCGACGGCGAGAACGTGCGCAGGAACACCGCGCCCTTGTACCACCGCAGCGCGTCCAGCGCCGCCCGGAACGCCGCCCCGTTGGCCTCGTAGAGTCCGATGCGGGTCAGGTTGGCGGCGGCGGGAGGCCGGCAGTAGTTGCAGGCGAAGGGCTCGCGGTTCTTGAAGTAGATGCAGGGGCGGGTCCACCAGGTGCCGGAGGAGAGGATGAGGTAGTCGAAGGCGGCCAGGTGACGGCCGGCCCACTCGTCGACCTCATCCAGGAAAACGTGCGTGTATCCGCCGCCCGCGTCGTAGCTCTTCACCAGAAACGGTGTCCAGAGGATGGCGACGGTGAAGTTGTAGTCGCCGTAGAAGAGGCGCCGATCCTGTGTATCTTTCGAGCTCGAGATGTCCTCCGGATGAGCCACCTGTCAGTCAACACAAAACTCAGAGGGAATCAATCACGGACACGATCAGGGAATCACGGGGTCAACGCATTGACTTTCTCGTTGGAAATATGCTAAGTTCTTACTCAATCTTCTACATCATTACCACTTAATCCTTTCATTTGTTGAACTGCCAAACAGTGAACAATTAGCAACGCCTGAAAGCGCCACACTCCAACTGCTCTGAAGGCGACGACATCGTAAACTTCATGACGATTGTTTCTATTTGATTGATTTTCTTCAGATTCTTTGGTTCGATCACCAAACGTGGCTTTAATTGGTTGTGGAGCAAGTATAGTTGACTGTTGCTTCGCACGTTACGTGAACAAGTTTGCAATCTCAACGTTTTATTTCACAGATTCTTAGAATTTAAGTTTTTAGGAAGAAAATTTTGATCTCTGGTTCTTGTTGGAACTCTAAAATTTGCAGGAAAATGCGGAAAACAAATTTCTGGCCCTTTTTAAGAATAAAAAATTAAGCACGAGAGGGTGGGTGTGTTTGATGGAACGCTCACCGTCGACAAGAGGCAGAGCAGCGATTGCATTTGGTTCCTGGCCAGGGAATCGCCGACGAAAGCCACCGACGTGCCCCTGACGAGCTCGAGGAACCACCGCGGGTCAAAGCGGGGAAGCTCGCAGTCGTCCGGCCGCCACCGCCACCGGAGGAAGTCCACGTCCGGCCGCCCGTGCTTCATGCAGTTCTGGTGATCTTGGATCATGCGGCAACTGGTGTTGGTGTAGTAGTAATCTTCTGCCTCCGAATCGAGCACCCATTCGCCCTTAAATATATCACAATCCTCCTCCGCTCTGTAGTTCGCACCGATACTGCTGACGCTGACGGTGACGGCGGAAGAAGGAGATGAAGAATCTGAAGAAGTCAAAACGGAGGAGGGAGAGGGAAAAGGAGACAGAGACTGGGGAGAGAGGGAGGAATAGAAGTTGAATTGGAAGGGCAAGTGGCGATAAGAGTAGCGGAGGAGGGCGAGGAGGGAGAGAAGGAAGGCGAAGAGGGAGAGGAGGTTGGGGAAGTGCTTGAGGTAACTTCTCCAAGGGCGAAGCTGCACCGTAGCATGCGGCTTCATGGCGAAGAGAGGAGAGGAGGAAGAAGATGAAGCTTTTTGCCTTTACAAGAAAGGTGGGAATTAATATCAATGTGATAGCTACATGCATGAGATTCACAAGGTCAATTTTCTTCTTCTTTTTTTCTTTTTAAGGCAATTTATATATTAAAAGGAAATTGTTTAAAAGTTTTAATTAGCTCAACTTGGCTTAACACAATTTAGATCGTGCATAACATGATTCAACCCTAATTGTTTCATGTTCGAACTTAAATAAGGATTTAAATTAGGTAGCTCGACTGAATCCAATATAATTTAAGTCGTGCTTAGCACAATCTAACCCATGGATTAGGCATGAACGTGGAAATGAGCTTGAGCTGATCGACCGTTAAATTATATATATTTATGTCAACAAAAGCATAATAATATGAATAAAACTATGTTGAATTTGTCTTGATACTAGCCTTTGACGGTCTAATGACCATATATGACTAAAATTAATCTTTTTTTGGTTTGTAATCTAGATATCTAACTTTTCGAACCGACTAATTTTGAAGGTGATCGACTCAACTAGATCCATGAAAATTTTCCATCCGTCATCAGGATAAATCAGAAAGCGTGAACGGCGTGTCGTTCCGCAGTCAACATTTCAAAGTTATTTTTCTATTAGATGAAATTAATCTACAGTGCACTGTAATTAAAAATTGATTCATGAATACCTAATTAATTATAGAAGCGTGTTATTATTGCATAAATCTCTAGATATACTCAATATTTAACAATTTGAATATATAATATTAAAATAACATAAAATCTTCTTTTTTTAGGAATTATTGCAAATAAAAAAGGACAAATGGGGGCTTCATCTAACATGAACGACTCGAATTAATCTTATCATTACTCTTTTATAGCATGCAGCTACCTGCTAGCTTCTACACATTATAGAAACTAGCAGGTAGCTGCTACATGTTGTAGAAGTTACATGCTTGCTTCTATATGTTCGATCATGATAAGATTATGTTCATTTGAAATGTAATGAGTAATATGAAATTCTTATCATTTGTTTTATTTGTTGAAATACTATTTTAATCAGATTATCACTCAGAGAAGTAAAATTAAAATGATATAAAATTACTACCATAGAAGCTAACAATTATAGTTTCTACCATTGTAGAAGCAAGTTGCTAGCTTGTGTACATTATAGAAGCTAGCATTTAGCTAGTTGCTCGGTTCTACAATGGCAAAAGCTAGGTGCTAGCTTCTATTTGATTGAATGATCAAATAATGTAAAGATATTTTGGGTAATTCATATTAAATGGGGTGCTCATCTGATAATTTTGTAAATAATGGGTGCCCTTTTGATTTTGCCCAATAAAAAATAATATTACTACACATGATATATTTGGAAAGTTTATATTGTTTTTACAAAAATATCAAATTTACTCAAAATTATATAAATTTTAAAAACTCTTAACATCTTAGGTAGGGCACAGTTGTTGAGACCTTACGAGCTAGAAGGGGTGAATAGCCTCAATCGCTTCATCTCTTGAATGCGTGCTCGTCGTTTGAATGCGCAACAGAAATCTTGACTCTAACTTGCAGCTACATGCACAACTTCAAAATTTACTTGGTATCCATCTCTTAGGCAACTAATGCAAGACCTACAGTTTACTCCTAGTGATCTCCCTCTACTATGAACTTCTCCTTTTCGGATACCTTCCGGAGGTGGAGAAACCTCTTACAACAAGTTCACGATAACATAACAACAAAAATGAATACAAATTATAAATGAAAGCGAAACAACTTTACAAGATAAGAACTTCACTTTAACCATTATTGGTAGCTTCGAAATATCTCTTGTTGGTCTGGAAATATAGTAGTACTTCGTCCTTAAACCTCTATGAACTGGTGGCAAAAAATCCTTGAAACCCTAGGCATATATATATCTAAATTGCTTAGGGTTCTTGCCTAGATTATTATCAATCTTTCTATCTGGTACAATTGTTCTAGTATGATATGACATAAATTTATTTTTAGAATTATCGTACTTCTATTATCATGATAATAAATACTAAAATTATGAAGTTTATTTTTAGTATGCTTGTTTTCATGATATAGGAAATTACATTATGAAATAATAACTTTGAAGCTCCCCGTAAGTTTTAGCTTTCACTCTTTTCTTTACTTTGATGTCTCTATTAGTGTTAGCCCTAGATCCAATTATAAGATGATTGACAAGGAAACTTTTATATCATATTTTATTAATAAAAGGTAAAATTTATGGTTATTATATTAATTCAGATCTGTGCCAAATGAATAAGTATAATAATGTCCTAGAGTAGTAGGTTCTAGTCTACAGCATATCAATTGGTTGAATTGATAATGGGAGGCTGTAGAAATGAAGATCAAGAAGGATGACGACCAAACTCTTGATCAAGCGAGGAAATAACTTGGTAAGACTTCATTTCAGCCACTTAATCCTGGTGTCAGTCAACTATTTTAAAATCCAATTGACTGATTTTACACTTCAGTCGACTGAGTTTATACTTCAGTTGACTGAGTTTATATTTCAGTCGACTGGGTTTATACTTCAGTCGACTGGGAGCGAACAGAAGGTAAAATGACTCAATTGGATCTTCACATCAGTCGACTGAAATAAAATCAGTCAATTGATGGGAACAACCAGTCGACTGAAATTTGAATTTCGATAAAAATCAGACGTGACTTCAGCAGTTCGTGGCCGTTTTCTGGGTTTGACTAATCAGTCGACTAGAATGGTAAAATCAGTCGACTGATGACATAAAAACTGAACCTGTTTAAATGGTGAAGAGCTACTCGTGGAGGAAGAACTCAACACTGTTTATACTCCAAGTGCTTGTACTCTAGTGATCAAAAATTGAAGAAGAAGAAGCATTCTCATCACTTTTGTGTAACATCTTTACTCTTCTTCTTTCTTGTATTGCTTGGTTGTTTGTTTACAACTTGTAATCTGTTGTAAGAAGGTTTCTCCGCCTTTAAGGTTTGTCCGAGAAGGAGAAGACATAGTGGAAGAGTGAGCTGAGTAAATATTCTTAGATTAGTCGCCTCAAGGAGGCAGATACCAAGTAAATCCTTCGCGTTAATATTGTTGAGTTGAGAGGGTGTGTAGCGAGGATTCTTCATCGATAAAAGTTTAAGTTTGTTCAAGTGAAGCTATTCAACCCCTCCTTCTAACTTACAAGGTCCTATATATATAGAACACTACTCTTAACTATTCATAATCAAGCTTTAATATATAAGAACAATATTAATACATTCAGACTAACATGTAAGTCAACTAATGACTTAATCTCATAAGTCATGGATATAAGATATCAAGTTGACACATGTGTGTATATCAGAGAATATGTACTGAATTGATCTGCCATGAGAAAGTTTCATGGATCATTATATGAGTGTCATAAATATTTTCATAGTGACTATTAGTATAAATATTCTTTAGACCTGAAGTTACTATGATTCTCTACATAAGGAGTTGTGTACTTTAGTATCGACAAACGTTACCTATAATAAGGTGGACTATAAAATCGATCACTGGATATGCAATAGATTATGCGAAGAGATGTGAGTGATGTAGATGAGATCTATCTTTTTCATATGATGGAAGTAATATTTGTAGGCCCCTTGATTAAGTAAGACTGCTAAATGCATGGTCTTGCTCAAATAAATTAATATGAGATATTGAATTCATTTGGTTAAATGAGTCTACTTAGATAGAAACACAAAGATTGATAAGTGAATGATATGGTCTATGCCTCATGGATAAATTTTGATATCGAGAATAGAAGGACCAAATTATACAAGATAATAGATACAGAAAGGTTAGGTCAAATCTCGACATTTTCATCACTTGGGTAATAATGATGCATTACTAGCACAACGAAGTCAGTTCTTCTTCAAAGGTGACTCTCTTTGAGGAATAAATTTCAAATGTGACCAGTAGATTTGAGCAACTAGACTAGCATATTTGGTTGATCGTAAAACAATGTTGCTAATATTAATTACTTTGCATAAACTTTTATTATCATTGTGCTAATTATGTGTTGTAGGAAATAGAGTTTTCGATCAACCAAATGACTTTTCAATCGACTGATTGGTGCAGTCGGCTGAATAGGGATGTTCGGTCGATCGATTATCAACGATAAGATCAAGCTGGATATGATCTGACTCTAGAAGGAAAGAAGAAGATCGGTTGACTGATAATACGGATCAGTCGATCGAACCCGAATTTGATCAACGAATCGAGTGCCATGCGATCTAGCTAAGGAAGGAAACTGGAGGATCGATTGACTTATCATGACAATTAGTCAACCGAAAAAAGCAGATTAGATTGAACCTAGAAGGAAAGTTTGGGTTCAGTCGATCGATCTAGAGGATCAGTCGATCAGAAAAGACAGAAAGTAAACCCTAATTTGGCTGGATCGGATCTAGATCAGTTGATTAATAATAGTGATCAGTCTAAAAAGCAGATTAGATTGAACCTAGAAGGAAAGCTTGGGTTCAGTCGATCGATCTAGAGGATCAGTCGATCAGAAAAGACAGAAAGTAAACCCTAATTTGGCTGGATCGGATCTAGATCAGTCGATTAATAATAGTGATCAGTCGACTAATAAACTCCTATAAAAGATAGCTTGATGACAGAGACTCAGTAACTCAGATATTCAATTCAATCAATCATCCTCTCTGTCCTGTACTCGAAAAGGCCCACAAAGTCCTACTCGTGTGATCCAGGAAGCACAAGGAAGAGTGTCACGATATTCATGATCATCACGAGTTTGCTCTCTATTGCTTGCGCTTTAATTATCTATTTTCCTTATTTGTGTTTGTGCGTTGCAAAATCTTGTAAGAGGTTTCTCCATCTCCCCGAAAGAATTCAAAAAAGGAGAAAGATACTAGTGGGCACACATTGAGTGCATAGTCTTGGATGTAACACCTTAAGGGGTGTAAACCAAGTAAAAATATTATATCTCTCGTAATGCTCTTGCATTTTATTATATTCCGTTGCATATAATAACTTTAACGGACAAGAATGAAAAAGTAAAAGAGAAAAAAGTATGAGTGATATTCACCCTCTCTATTGTACTTCCCATCCTACACTAGATTCATGCTACTTAAATACAATGTGGGAGGAACTATAAAAAATCATTTTATTATTTTCCCTTATTAATAAAACATAATTAAATGACATTCTATTAATCAATTTTATATACCTTATTTTTAAGACACATCTAGTGAGATAAGATTGTCGTTGTTATTGTTATTGTGTTATTGTATCTTATTTTTAAAAATATCTTTGAATATTACGGTGTAATTTATTTTGTAAACAACTTATAATTATTTTTTTATAAAAACAAATTTGGTTGGATATAAGGAAATATCAATATTGTAATTAAGTTATTGATAATTATTATTTTTACTAAAAATACTCTAATTCTAATTATAGTAATAACACTTAATCTTGAGTGATAAGTAATTTAGTAAAATCAAATTTTTTTGTCAAAATAAATTTTGTTTGAGAAAAATAAAAAGGATACCCTTCTTTTTTTCTAAAATATTAAATGATGGGAGAAAATCAAACTAGCCTATCTTTTTTATTCATATTATCAAAAGGGCATTCTTATTTCAAAATTTATCAAAATTTAACCTCATCTATAATTTGATTTCTAAAATATCTCTTTGGGTTTCATCTCAGCTTCTTTATATAAAACACTACCACTTTGAAACTGCTTTATATAAAATTATTTTAAAATATACCTCTAAGGTCTTATTGGTTTGTGCAAAATGATTCTAAGCTAGAGAGCGAGGGATATTTTAGATAGAAAATTATATATGGAATGTTGTTTTATTTATTTTTTTTTAAAGAGGAGTGTCTTTTTTTTTACCTTAAATGAATCTAATTTAATGTATCATGCCCAATTTGGTCTTATTAAATTAAAGGTTGGTATTTAAGTTTAGTATTTTTATGTTTATGCAATATGTTGATAATTATATATTAGTTTTTTTAATAGGGTATCCAATTCTTAAAGCTGACTAATTCTGGGATAAACGGTTTGGTCTCATATTCCACACACTAAGTAAATTAGGAAGTGTTCGCGATTGTTTGTCAAGAGCGATCGGCATCCTAGGTTTGTCATCCTGAAAATACCCTACAGTGGTCGTAGTTGGGAATCGAATCTTAGGTACATGGTTAACCACTGGAGTGCCTGACCACTGCATCAATGTCCTAAGGGTTGATAATTATATATTAGTGCAATTATACTTTTGTGACAAATCTATCACTTGAATACCAACTTGACTATGTTGTGAGGGCTTATTAGTGGAATTATGCTTGAACAATATGAATGTTGTTATCTTGTTTGGGCAATGTTGGTACAATCATGTTTGGGCAATATGAATATTGGTGCAATCATATTTGGGCAATATGATTGAGATGAGTGTAAGTTAGATCGATATATTAAATTCGTTAAAGTCAACTAGATACTTGACGTTAGATAAAGTTTAAATAGATCAAGATTGATGGGACACTTTGCGATAATGAAATTTTAATACGTGTGAGTGGATGGAAATTCAAATAGATATTCATAAGTGAAAATTTTAAAGGAGTTGATAAGTAAAAAATTCAACAAGTAAAGTTCAATAGGTGGTGGTAGGTGAAAAGTTGAACAGAAAATTGATAAATAAAAAGTTCAACAAACATTAACAGATGGAAAGTCTAGCTACTGATAGATGGAAAGTCCACTAAGAAACTAAGAAATTGACTATTAAAAATTCAACAAATGTTGACAAGTGAAACCCCAAATAGGAATTGATAGTGAAACCCAACAGAAAAAACCCCAAATAGCTAACTTTAGAAGGCTTTAGATATAAATGTGACTTGTATCACCCTCAATCATTATTTCAAAGGAAACAAATTGATTCTTCTCTAAACATAACATAATGCAAAAGTGGGTGAAAATTCATGTTATCAATGGAGGGATATGTGTACGAAGGATAATAGTCTTCAAAAATATTTAGATAGTTTAACTCAGTTTCCATTATTCTAAGGTGAATGTAGCATTTGGTGTTGTTCTCACCCTTGTAATTTGTTTTGTTATACTTCATTTTTGATAATGGATCCATATGATATATTTGTTAAAAATAAAAGTTCTTAATAGATTTACTAAAATCACTAAAAGTTCAAGATTTGAAGGAGAGAACACGGTAAAATTGATGTTGTGTGACTTAGAGGTTTGGGTTCGAGTCTTACAAATAATTTTTATAAAGTTAGGTAACATTACGTACAATAGATCATTCTTTGGAATCCCGTATTAATGGGAGCTTTGTGTACTGAACTACCTTTATAGAAACTTAGGCTCTATTTGTTTCTCAAAAAATATTTTTGAATTTTTAGGATTTGGTGGTAAATATAAAATATAGAGATTCGTTTTGATAAAATGATCCATGTTTTGATAGCTTCATTCACTCTTTTTAATAAATTCTTCTTTGCACTCCACCCTCTATGCATGTCTAATCGAAATAAGGCAGAAAGGGGCCGAATGTGTTGGATGCACTGGATGGATCTTATTGTAGCAAGTTGGTCCGGTCTCATCAGGTGAGTTAGATTGTGTTGTAGAGTTCAAACAGAGGGGTGGGCATATCAGCCTAAATCAAGGAATGGATGAAGGCTCAAAGACGTCTAAACCATATATTATGTGACTACACTGATATAATAGCAAGTTTATTTTGGGACATGTAAATTATATAGCGTGTAATTATATCAGTTAGCTAAAAAACTCTATTTCGTTCAACTAAACAGTGTACTATGGTATTATTAGAATTTCAACATTTCAGTTGTGTACAATTAATTGGCAAAAGACTGAAGTCAATCAACTGAAGATCTAAAATATAAATTTTTTAGGAAGACGTTGGGGCCAACAACATATAAGTTCTTGGAGAAATTTTGGGGACTCAAAAATTTTCTAATGTTCAAGCTAGTCAAGTGTCAAAAGCAATCCAAGATCTTGAACTAAGGTAGAAGAAGGCTTCAACATCTTAATACTTTAGGCAGAGGTAAAGTATTATTAAAGCAAACAATTACAATTAGGGTCAAGTTTGGGAAGATCTTGCAAAATATCATTGTTTGGATCAAGGTATCATTATTTATAAACCTTGTTATATAGGGACTTAAGTGCACAACTCTCGTTCAAAAATTAGACCTACATATATTGAACTACTATTTGATGAGAAAAATAATATTTACAAGCCAACAAAAATGGGGAGGAAACTGTCATTAAACAACATTGAATCACACAACATATGAATAATCCTCGACTGTCACTCAGCTAACAATATATTACTTATATGAACCAGCTACAACTCAGCCAACCAAATGAACACAGTTTACTAGCATACATGACCATACTACGTTAATGAGCACAAATTCCTGAACTCTTATTCGCTTCCCCAAATGACATCAGTATCGAAAAAATTGAACACCAAAAAACAAAGTCAGTCAGATGTACAACTCACTTTCCTACCCCCACCCTCGATTTCAAAACTGAGGGGGCTGCAAGGATTCCTTGTAAAATATATTGCCTTCGTGGATGAAGGTCGGAATAAGACCAAAGCACATTTTAATGATTCTTCCATATGAGAATGTTGATCTCTCACTCATCGCCGTTGTCCTCATCTTCTTCCTCTGAAGCTTCCTTTAGCCACTGCAAAAAGTTGCCAACATTATAGTGGAAGATTTTGAGGAATGAAGAGCCCAGTTAGAATATGCAAGAACAACAAAGTTTCTGGTCCAATTAACTTCATATGCAGAATCTGAACAATGGGTAGATTTTCACATTTAGAATTGTGTAAACAAAGGAAAATGTTGTGCCCTTGCAAATGTTAATATGCATCATCCTTTGATAAAGATCAAATTTTCAGCCTTGTGAAACCAATAATTTTATCTGACAGTAAGGTTAAGTTCTAACTAACTATAAAGTGCTTACTATCTTACTTTTCTTTTTGTGGGCAATTAAAGTTGATTGTCTTCGTTAAAAGGAACCAACTAACAATAAACCTTGATTATCTTCATTAAAAGAAAATGCTGTCCTCAAAACTGTACCGTGATAAATGATTCAGATTGTTTAACAAATATCTTGTCCGATTCGTCTGCTCCTTCTTTCTCTGATGCCCATGACAAAATTGCATCCTCTGATAGAAGGTCCTTCTCATACAGGTAGCTCAAGATCTACAAAAGGAAATGACTAAAAAACAACTTCAAGCAACTGAGGTAAAAAAGAAAAAAAATAGTGGGGTTCAATGCAACATAGCTCTACTTGAGAACTTGATCAAGATAAACAAAGGGAATCTATCACTTGGGCAAGAAAAATAAATACAATGGGGGATACGCCTATTAATGGCTAACAACCTCAAACAGCCTAAAATTAAGGTTACAGACTCTACCACTTACCAGTAACATTTGTTTTGATCCGACATAAAATTATGGTTCTAGCTCCGATGAGCAGATGACAAGTGCAAGATGTTATTACCCTATCAAGACTTTCCCAGTAAACAAGTTACCTAATGTAGTTGAAAAATTCCAAGGAGAATATCCCAGCTTTGGAATTTTATGAATAGTCAACCAAACAGAAAAAGTCTACTTTTCGCAATGCAATTGATGAAGAACAGTAGTATCCTCCAGCCAAAGCCGTCACTTACTATAGAAAACAAAGGAGCTAACCCTGTAGCAGTCTCCAAGCAAATCTCTTCGAACTTCAGTATTACTTCAATCTGTACCAAAATTAGATTGAAATATCAACATATTATTAAAGAAACTTAAGGACCACATGATTTTCAATGTCCTAATGGCTTCATAGTGAACAAGAAAGAAACTAAAAGGATATTAGAAAAAAAGTGAATCACACATTTTAAAGGGATGTTAAAAAATAAGAATATTAGCCGACACAATGAACCAAGATGACTTCCATTGGCTCTTCAGGATGCTGCATTGTCAGACTTGCCATATAGATTTAGTAGATAAATTTCCTCTTCAATATAGGATAATTGATCATGGAAATGTACTGTTCTGATCCAATCATCAAATAATCAACTAAATATAGGAGTGATATAAAAGATGCACTGATATGCAACAACCAACAATTAGATGACTTCCAATCATACTTTTACAAAGTGGCCACCTAAAAGTTTGGAAGGAGACCCATAGAATGTTTTGCAAGTGAGACATTTTAAATATTTGCATGTTTTATATATATGCCAACACTGTTGATTGATATTTATTGTTGTATTTCAAATGGTTTGCATTGTACAATTGACATATAGTATAAAGAAATATGAATTGAATGTGTTGATCAATATGTTTTATTGTATATATATTTATCATTTAAAGGATTAATATATCAAGATAATATTTTTAAATAATTTTTAATATTGATCACATGTCTACTCCTATCCAGCAAATGCACACTATGCAATGGGTTGATTGTCTACCACCTATTCCATGCTTACTTGTTTGCAGCAGCATACTATGTAGGTATGAAATTGTTAACAATATGCCCTTTCCAATCATAATGACTCGTTATCAGCAGCATACTATGTAGAATAAAACTTTTGCTTGAAAACACAAGAAGTTATCCCTTCTACCAAGAATATAGGCTCTCATAGGATGCCACTGAATTTTGGAAATAAATCTAATTAATTGTTTTTATTATATAAATTATCTTTTTATTATTCCTCTAATTATCTTTTTTTCTACCTTATCAACACCACCTAAGAAGCCCAACAATTCTTCTTCTACATATCATGTCTCTTGAAGTGGCCAAAGGAGGTCTACTACTACCTGCAAGCAATTGACACTATCTTAATCATCTTAGGAATTGATCATTTTAGGGTAAAACAGTATCTTCCACTGACAAACTTTAAGTTGGTAGATATTTTGGACAACCACATATAATAAAGAAAATCAACGATCAAGCAGATGGATGAGAACTTCAAGAATGCTGTTGAAGCACATTGATAAACCAAGACAAGGATGGTCATCTTGAATGAGAAATGCAAGCATTAAATATATTTTAGCATTAGTGAGCCAATCAAAGTTCAACCAGCCATCAAATGACAAGATCCACTCTGTGCTCTATGAAGGCTTTGAAATGCTGCTTAAATTGTGTATTCTTCAAGGATACTCTGCGAAGATATCTTACATCATTTAAATTTAACTGGAGAAATGAATAGCCTATCTATGATTCTTGTGTGGAGTAACTACCACAATTTCTAGCAGATAAATGTTTCAGAAAACAACCACTTTGATAGGTTAAAGCAGCCGGAGCAGATAGAGTAACTACCACAATTTTTCATTCAAATAAATGTATAAGCAAGCAGATAGCATGTATGTGATACTATATGGTACAGAAATATAAATATTGGAATATGTATACATATGGCATTTGCTAAAGAAGCAGATTTCCAAAACAACCACTTTTAATAGGTTAAAGCGATAGGAGCAAATAGAGCAACTGCCACAATTTTTCATGGAGCAAATGAAATAAGTGGATAGCATGTATGTTGATAAATAGGTACAGCAATATAAATATTTGGAAAAAGGATAATTTGGAGTTCGCTAAAAGAGCATATTCCCAAAACAGCCACTAGAAAGCCCAGTTTTACATTTGATTGAAAATTGCAATTGTTGTGGCCGCTATAAGACATTGAATATAACATACACATCTCCAATTGATAAATATATGGCTCATAAAACATAAAGGAGACAACATAAATACTTGCCTCTTCATCTACACTTTTTAGATAATGCTTCAAAAGATCCTTCCACTTGTTGATCTCTTTGGCAATGTTTTGGTACAGCTCACCTAAGGATCAATATAGTAGACAGACAATCAATCAAAATCTAAAGTCTACAAAGCTGGAAGAATCGTTATGTGACGCATAAATAAAAATAGTATATTTCTAAAATTTGCAAGCATATGAACCCAAATACATGAAAATTTTAACCGTGCAAAAATATGATAAACCCATACTAACCATGATATTTTATTTGACATTAAGAAAACCCAAAAAAGAAGAGATGATCACTCAGAAATCCATAACATATTGAGATGCATAAGTTCCTAATAGGAAAGAAGCATGTTAATATACTTCACTTCCACATTCGCCCAACAAGTCCTCAATCAAAACTCCAATATGAGCTGGCAGCCAATTCTCAGTACGAGTTAAAATTTTATGCTTTCATTTCCAGCTACCAGCTTCATGTGTTTTCTAGGATTTAATGAAAGGATCCTATCATTCAAAAGACTAACCTTACCCAAAAATTCATTGTATTAATCATGTTATTCTCATTCCCTACAATTTGGAAGCTTCAGAATACAGAATCACAAGTTTATTTTCATCTTCAAGCATCCCATCAGTCATCAAGGCAAACAACCTTGAGAACCAAAGTGAGTTAAGTTCAATAGAGTTCTTACAAATAGTCCTATAACATTCTCATGCAATCTTTGAGAAATGTCTAAAACTGAAAAAAAAAAAAATCACACCAAAAACTACCTTGTGTTTGTTCATGAGACAGTGAATAGTAAGTAAAACAAAGGCCATGCTCATGGTTCAAACATTACAATTTTTGTGACACCGTTCAATGAAACTATTCCAGTTGTTGATGAATAAGAAGATGTAGTACTCATGATTTTCAGGTAGGAAAAAAGTAGAGTGTTCAGTGAGACTTTCAAGTTTATCATGAAAATACTCAAGTGATGGCTCAGAATACAATAAAGAATATGTATGCAAAGTTTAAATATCAGGTACAACTAGTAAATAGAACACAATGAAGTACAATAAAAATTTGGTGATTTAGAATCATTCATCTATAAAAATTTTAATTTCTTGATTTACTATTGAACAACCACAATAAAGTGATAAGAATATTAAGTTAATTAAAATAGAGAAAACTTTTGTGCCCATCTAGATTTAAAAGGAATTTTTATAAAATACTGTTAGGCAATAATTATGTTTTTAGTTCTATTTCAATTGGCCTTGTTTGGTTCTTGGCCGTAGCACTTCTCTTTGCATGATAGGTTCCCCTGCACTAGGAGGAATAACGAAACTTCACACACATTTGATTCTAGGAGAGATATCAGAAGAATATAAGTGTGAATGTAGGATAGATGAGGATATCTGTCCATCTATAAGAAAGTTTAGTAACAAATTCGTAAAATAGTTGATCAATTAATAAAAATTCCATTTTTTGGCTTATTAATGCAGGATACAAGTGTTCAAAGAAGCAGCATATAGCACACTATCAAAAAGTCATCTGAGTGCTCAATGGTATGGAAAAGCAAATTGATCCCACTTATTTAAATATTTCAACCTATAACAGTCAACCCCATGGTTGTCATTGTCATTTCCATACATATCAAGTTTAATCACTAGCAACCAACCTTTGAAAGAAATAAAGAAGCCAGTGTAATCTATATCTGGATTTTAGTAACCGAGACTAGCATAGAATGATAAAATTTTATGCTGACACTCACTGTTAGAGGAATGAGGAGCTTCTAAACCCAACTCCATCACAGAAAAGAATAACGCCCCAGCACAATCAGCATGTGACTTATTGCATGACAACCTAATATTACAAAAAGGTATAAATACATATGGCTCAGTGAAATAGACAAAAAGGTATAATAGACAGAGGACTATATTCAGGTAGAAGTAATGAAACACAAACCAGAAATGATGTACAAAATAAAATTACAAGGCTTGCTCCAAAAGATAATTTAAGTCAAAACTCAAATCAGAGAAATCATTTGATCAATCTTGTTCATGGTATTGACAAAGGAAATAAGCTCATAAATGGTATTGACAATTTTGACATTTTCATGATTTCTTGACTAATTATAAAAGCAATATATAATAAAAGTTTGCTAATGAAAGCACAACAATCTGCTATATATGACATAAGTAACATCAAGGCAAAGTTCACTTGATTAGTACGAGATTGTTGTTAAAGCTATGACTAGTTGAATCAAGTCTACCTATTAACAACAGCAGTACAAACAAGTGTGTAATTCTTGACTACAACTATATTACCTCAGTGAATTTATTTCTAAAATCACTGTTTCTTGGTTCACTCCTGTAAGCGCCCGATGGAAAGTTGCTTCCACCTGGAAGTTGGCAAATATAACACAAATATCATGAACTAAATGACCATATAAGTCGTAACTCATAGATACTCCTATTAATTACCTCCTTATCAAAATCGGCTGAATCTCCATACTCTCCCCCATCACCATCATCAAAACCAGTACTTTCTGAATCAGGTTTCAGCTCACCAGAAACTAGAAAATCATTCATATCTAGATAAGGCAAATCAGGTTCCTCATGATATGCATGAGATAGCTCTGCCAACTTAGCTTCAGGAATTGGAGCAATAGAGTGTCTCCATTCTTCCTCATGCTCCCCTTCATATGTAGACCATATGTAACCAACACCAGAAATATCAACCTAAGCAACAAGATGAAAATATCATTCAGACAAATAGCAAAAACTTTTAAAATGACACAGGGAAGATATTTAGCATCTGTAGAACATAAGAGAAAGGTGGAATACAATACACAAAGTCACTACAATCATCAGCATTCAACAACCAACATTTTGGATCAATTATTTTCTATAAGCCTTCCCTCTCTTGATTATGTCCTCTCATAGTCTTTTATATGTGCACATTTTGATTTGATGTGCATCAACTATAGCCTAACTTGCATAACTTTGCACAATTCAGTCTTTCGATTTTGCTTCCAACAACAAATCTTTTACCCCTAGCAAATTGCTTGTAAGCCCAGTTCAACTCGAAAAATAATTGAAAGCAATGCTTTTTTTTCCTGCAAATTATTTGTCATCCCTTTAAAATAAACAGATTTTAAGCTTAACTAGGATGTTCATCATTAGGATCACTGGTGTGAACAACATATGATTTAAATGAATTCAAAGATAAACTAGAAGGAGAAAGAATAATGAATACCTACAACTCACCTCATGTGCTGAATAATTGGGGGTTGATTCAGCATTCCTATTACTGACCATACTAGTAATCGCTGAAAATGCCAATGTAGAAATTCTATCAGAGTCCCATCAAATTAAAGAAACCAAAACAACAACACGCAGAAAGTAAAACCTATAATAATTTTATTTGAGACTAATGACCTCATGTCAAAATTAACAAAAACTAATAGCACAAAAACAGGCTACAATGTCTGAGAAACTTGAACGGAAATTGGAATGTGAATTCTGCATGAGAACTAGACAGCACACAATACTCTTACGAGCAGTCTAGCATCATTCTCAACTAGTAATAAACGTAATGACTTATCGACATCATATGTCACCCCACCCCCACCCCCACCCCCACCCCCACCCCTACTATAACCATAAAAAAAAAACATTAAATTGGCTAAGCCTTTTAGTGGTCGAAATTAAATGTTGGGCCATGTATATGAGTAAATCGTTTGATTATAGGGTTACATGTAGCTCAATACTGGTTTCAACTGATAGATTGTGCAATTATAACAGCAAATAAATAGGAAACAAATCATGAGTATAGAATTTACAAGGGCTTTCTATGACTGCACTGCTTGCATCAGCATATTCAAGTTCCTCATCACTATCTTGGATGGAAGGCTGAGGGCGTAAAGAAACTTTAGAATAAGCAGGAATTGTAATCAGTCGCCCAACTTCAACCTGACAATGGCAAACCAAATTAATCAACTGAAAAAGAGAACTGAAAAATGCAGTGAAAATCATCAATTTATTTAGAACTAGAGACTTTGTAGACCACAGCTATTGGAAACTCGAAGCACCAAGCTTTCAGTATAAATGAATAGTGAGTTTCATATAACAATTCACAGTAGTAGTTGTTAGATACTTAGGTGTGAAAAATATGCGCTTAGACATTTCATCAACACCATAGGAATGGAAAAACAAAAATACATATCTGAAAAAACCAGGTACATTTTCAACTATGAAAAGATTATCAGTTTAAATGGAATTTTGCTGCTGCACATCACATTTTATTGTTAAACAAATTCATTTGTCCATACCTGTATGTATGTTTGTCAAACTACTAATATGGCCCATCAAATCATCTAATGAAGATCATACATTCTATAAAACATTACTGCTGATGAATAACATGAGATTGGCATCTCCGCAGAGTAGGGAGTCAGAGCATATAGAGGAGGGTAGGGAGAGCAGAGGCCAAAATGGGTGCATGTGTCATTACAGTGAGGAGGGTTACAGAGGGAGGGTTACTTCAACTCTAATACCAAATAGACATTAAGCTTTTTAGCTGTGTTAAGAGTATTAGAGTTAATATTGTTATTGGCATGGTTTAAAATATTCCACACTTAAATTTGGTCCTCAACTGAACTGGTACAATTTTGGTATTATAGTGTTGATAATTGACGTGCTTCGACATGTCTTGAGGCAAATGGACTTCTGGAAATAAAAGCATAGAAATTAGATAGTCAATTAAATTAAAACTTTATTGTACCATACCATGCTAATATTCAACATGTTTTAACATACGGCAAAGTGCTCAAATGAGTTTATAATCCCTTCCACCTAGAGTTTTTTTACTTATAAAAGTACAACAATTGAATAGTCATTTAAATCAAATGAGTTTTGCACCTTCAATCAACTTCTCCTTGTTTACTTCTAAAAGTAATACTATAATAATTAGATAATGAATTAAATTAAAATTTTGAAGAAACAAGTTATATATATATATATAACATCTTGGCTAACAAACAATGTTTTAGATATCATTAGTTGAATTCATCTTGTCACACCAATGTGTAAGTGTCAAACGCTGACAAGATACAATATTCCTTGACACAAATGACATAGGAGACGTTGCCCGTGCCACCTAGTATCAAGTTTCATAATTTACCATAAGGGTGTACTATCAAACAAGGCATAACATTTTAAACCATGATTATAGGACAGTGAGTTTAGTTTCACATTATCACATGTAATACATACCTTTAGTCAATACAATACAATATTTCGCTTGTACAAACTTCAAAATTGTAGATTTAAAATATATACCAAGGCATGTATATATAACACCACGTGGTAACTAGTAATGTAGGTCTAAACTCATTAATTGCTAACACTTGTAACGAACAATAGGACATATTGATACTATGATCCAGGTTATGGTTAACAAGAAAAAGTACCAATAATTAATTATCAACTACAAGAAAATAGATACCAAAGGAGAACCAAGTATAAGCACCATTACCTTGAATGACAATATGACTCCAGGTTCCAAGACTACCCCTGCACTTAGATGAACACCATCACAAACTATAGCATGATTTAATCTGCAATCATCCTCTATAATGACATTATCCCAAATGTAACAACCATCGATGCATACATTGTTCCCAATAATACAATCTCGACCAACTACTGAGTTGGATATAACAGTATGGTTTCCAATTGTAGTGCCACTTCCAATCAGGGTAATGGCACCTATTCGTGCAGATCGTGACTGAACAACATCTGAAGGGGAAAAAATAACAGTAAATAAACAAAAAGGAAATAAATTTAACTCCCATGAAAACTAAACACATTCAGGAACCAACCAGAAAAAGGCAATGATTATTGAAGTAATACAAGAAGCAATTTTCTGATTGATCATAGAATTTGTGATAATTGGTCAACATTCCTGATTCCATTTTTTTATCCTACTTGAATAACTTGAATGAAAGGTAGCCTTAGCGCAACGGTAAAGTTGTTGTTGTGTGACCTTATGGTCATAAGTTCGAGTAGGAAAAACAATCTTTGCAATATAGGGTAAGGTTGCATACAATAGACCTAATGCGATTTGATCTTTCTCTGGAATCCCACATTTGTGGGAGCTTCGTGCACCAGACTGCCCTTTTTTAAATAACTTGAATCTTGCCAAAAAAATCGCCCAGAGGTAAACTGATTTAATAATGATTGACATTTGTTGAAACTGAATTGAAATGAATTAGGACCAATAGCATGTATAAAACACATCTAAAATCTATAACCGTCAAACAAAACAAAAGGATACGTAACTAGCCAAAAAATTGACAAGGAAACTAGGGATGAGTAGGATTCAAACAAATTAAGAAAAACAACTTTGTCCAACTCATGGATTGAAATACCAAGTCATGCCACCCAAAATAGGTGGTATTTACCGTTCCAGTCCGTGATACAGGCACTGCAATCATGAGTCTGGCGTGAAGCCGCTACAGCTTTACGAGGTTGCGAAGGGTGTCATGACCTCGCAGCGGCCCTCCGCACCCCCGTGGAGGGTGCCACAATCCTGTGGCTGCCCTCTATCAGGAGCGCGGGGGATGCAGAATGTGTCGTGCCCCCGCAGCTTCCCTCCACGGGGGGCACGGAGGTCACTGCGACCTTTGCAAGTCACAGCTGGGATGCTCGCATGATGCCCAGAAAAGAAAAAAATAATTAAACTGGAACTTAGGTTAATAATTTCAATCAACTCCCAGCTATAAATAGATTTTATCAAAACCAAATAAAATTATCCCATTAATTTAATATATATTTTATTTATTTATTTTAATTTTAAAAATATATAATAAATTATTTATTTATTTACTATATAGAGGCGCAATGATTTTATTTTTTTCTCTCTTTTTTAAAATTATTTTATTTTTTGCATTTTTATTTTTTAAATATTTAAATTAAAAAAAATTAACTAATATATTTTTAAAAATACCAAAATTATATCGGCACAACATGATACAGTACCGAAATCATATCGTTCTGATCATAAATCCAAAATCTAATACGGCAAGGTTTAAAATCTCGACTTGTGTCGAGGTCTTAGTCCAAGACAGGAACAATATGGTTTCGATATCATATCGTGCCGTGCCGATATAGTTTCGATAGTTTTTAAATTTTAAATATAAATGTATATTAATTTTATTAATATTTGATTATTAAATATGCTTTATATGTTGAGATGTTGAATTTATATTTCAATATTTTCTCATAAGGTAATGCTTATTAAATTGTTATAAAAATTATTTTTTAAAAAAGTAATTTTTAAAATTCAAAATTAAATTTAAAATTATAAAGTTATTTGAAAGGTTAAAAATAATTATAATTATTTGTAAATCTTAAATTATTTTTTTGAATGTATTTGTAAATTTTTAATTTAAAAAAATTATTTGAAATGTTTAAAAATTATATTTTCTTTAAATTTTTAGATTATTTTAAATTTATATTTAATTTTAAAATTATTTTACAAAATATTTATTAATTTTTAAAATTATTTTAAAATTTTGAAATAATTTTTAATATTTTATAACTATTAATAATAGTTTATTTTTAAAAAACACATATTTAAAAAATAAAAAATTAACTAAATAAAAAATCACAGCTACAATAACCCATGGAGGTCGTCGCAACACCGCGGCTCTTGTGGAGAGTTTTAGAAATATATAAAATTTTATTAGAATTTTAAATAAATTTTTATATATTTTAATGGGATAGTTTGATTAGAATTTTAGAAAATATGTTTGATTAATTATTTAGGTTAGGGGTTGATTGCACTCATTAAATAATAATAACAGAGATAAATAAATAAAAAATTATTAAGCTTTAAATAAAATATATAATTAATTAGATAATTTTATTAGGGTTTAATTAAACCTCTTTGAATTATTCAGTTAATTGAGTTAATCAAAGTTCAGTTTTAATTTTAAAAAACCTAATTTTTTCCCGACACGCGCACGACCTCGGCACAGATGTGAGGTCGTGTGATCCCTCGGACGTGGCTCGGGGGTCGTGATGAGGCCACCAAGATTGCGCGATTGCTGAGGTCGCGCAACCACTCCAGCATGGTCGCTGAGGTCGCACGACCCCTTCGTGTGATGCCTCCTGCGGCTGGGCCTGGTGCCAGGTCGTGCCAGCCGACGGGCAGAACGAAATATTTTGCCCGTTTCGACCGACTCGGTACGAAATTTCAATCCCTATAATACAGCTCGAGATTTAAACCATGGTCCAACTAAGGTTCTATTTCCAACAAATTTCCCACCAAATCAATGATGTTTAGACCAATCCAAGCAATCACAAAGCTAGACTCGTAAACCGTCATTAAAATATTAATGGCTACAAACAATAGACTTGAGAACAAGTGTCCAACCCAAGGCGCAGGCATAGCAATGAGATAGCATGTAAGTGAAGATGCTCATCCATTTTTTTTTTTTTTGATTTACAAGGGGTATCTGAGCATTTGGCACCAACTAGTCCCCTTGGCTGACCGGCCCTGCCCCACGGCCTTCAACGAGAGTCCCCACCGGCCAGCGAGGGTAAATCAGGAGGATTCACCGGCACTTGCCCTCCAACCCATTACCAAATTGGAATCCGCGTACCCGACCAGCACAGCCGACTGCCACGCCCCAGGCAAATTACCCAACGGGATGCGCCCCAGAGGAATCGAACCGCGGAAGTGGCGTATGGAGAGGGAGAGTAGTTACCGGTGCGCCACGCCCCTGGGGGGAAGATGCTCATCCATAGTATTAGCAATGGTTGTCCACCACCTTTGGTTCACTTAGAGGGTTTAGAATGTCCTATTAAAAATAAGTGTGAGGCCATGTTCTAAGTTACTACTTGGACAAAAATTATTCAATCAATAATCTAGAGACTACTACACCACATCAAATACTTTCCATTGAAGCAAAAAAATTGTAGACGTGATTACCATCCAAGAAAAAGAAAGGATCAGGAATAAGTAACTTTTAATCAATGTTAGGCATTTACCAGGTGCTTTGTATACTCCCTGTCTGTCTAGCTTCACCTTTGATGAAATCCCAAAGTATTCAAAATCTGGCACCAAAGGATATGCCCACCTTTGCAGTATGTCCTTACTAATTGTACCATAACTCCTGAAATTATCTATTCTTGCTGCATAACTTGAATGAATTTCATGGGTAAAAATCTTGTAACCCATGATCTGCAATATATCATCAGGTAATACCAGTAAGGTAAAGTTTATATGATTATCATATTGTGAATGCTTTCAGGGACAACTGAATTACAGATGTGAAATATGAAATATATTTACAAGCTTATATTTACAATATACATAAAGACTGGGAGTGCAAGGTGTGACTGTATGAGGAAAGCAAGTAAACCTAATTCAATGAACAAAGCACATAATTTATGCAACTTGTATCAAACATCAGAGGAAGTTAAAGAATCAATGAGGCGATCTTTCATCTAAAGAAAAAAGGTGAAGATGCTAACACAAATTTTCACAAGATAACAAATTCACATGCAACTAGAAAAAAAAAAAATCTGGAATTCCTAAATGCTATGGGATTCTTCTAATTGGAGAAGATACTTAGTAGAATACTCATTCTTTCATCCAAAATAGATAATGATCAAACTTGCATATTAGAAACTCATTCTCAATGTCAACGATGAGGCGACCACTAGAGAAAATTCAGTGTCTAGAAATAACTATTTATTTTGACAATATTTTGTTATTCTTTTCAAATATTTTACATCATTTCACGTGGTAAGTAGGTTCCAAGGGAAAGAGCCTAATAAAGGTTGCACTCCATATGACAATAGGAATTTTGGTCTCATCTCTCAAATGAAAAGAACCATCTATAATCTTTTGTAAGACAATGTGGATGGCATAATCCTAAATCCATAGTTTGAAATCTCATGTCATGCTGAGCAACAAGGTGAACATGTAATTATTAAAATGATACCGGTCAACATAAGTGACCTCTCTCATACTACCCGTGTTGGTAACATTGATATCATAGAACGTTTTGGCATGCTTTGTGTCAAGATGCACAATTAATATTTGCAATTTTTTCTTTCTCCAGAATTCTATTTGAATTGATATGTGATTGTTAGTCTTGTTCTAAAAGCAAACAAATTAAGTGAAAATTTTGAAGAGTTGAACTCGTGGACGATTATCTAGTTTAAAGGACCCAATTACCCTTGTGCTTGAATTGTTGTAATAATGTAAGTTAGGATTTATTTCAGAAGATTGATTGTATTGATAGGATTTAGCTTCTAGATAGAGTTTATTATCTAGGGAGCTTCATCATAGTCCTAGAAGGTGTTTGATAGATTGGTTTAGAGTTGACCATAGAGGTTAGCTGGTCAAATAATTCAAGATGAACCTTAAATCAAGACGAACCTTAAATCAAGCCAAACCTTAATCAAGGCCAAACTATATATATAAATCAAACTAGCTTTTAGTCAATACACATTGCGTTAGGGTATTTTATGTCTTCAAAATTGATTAGTGTCAACTAATACAACCTAGATTTTTTAATGTTAAAGATCTCCAACAATCATATTTGATCAGCACAAGTGAGTCAACACGAGCACTTAGAATGAGTTGTTAGGGCTTCCTTTAAATGCTTATTTACAGGTTCATTTGGCACCTATTACACACATAAAATATTTGTAATCCTCCTAAATCTTACTCAACTACTAAAAGAAAGACCAAGGAGCTTTGAAAGCAAAGGCAAAGGTATATCCTTAGATTTGAAGTTCTCTTAGGTAACTTTGTTCTCAGTAGAGTTAGATTATCATCTATAGGGTAAGGGAAATTCATCTATAGAGTGAGGAAGAGGCATTTACTCATTTTTAGTCAGTGTTTTTCACCTGGAGAAAGTGTAGTTGTTTCTAAAAAAGAACTATTAGTTTGTATTGTATTAAATTGTTCAGTAGAAGCTCTCTAGCATTAATTGGAGCTTGCCCGAGATGACCTAGGTAGGTTGCAGGAAGTGAGCAAATCCCTGTAATTTGCTCGAGTAGAAGAAGTTATCTATTTTAAGGATTTACCTGATCTAGGATGAGCTCTAATCAAGGATCAATGCAATTAAGGTGAGTCTACTTGAGGAGACTTCAGTGAATGCTCCATGGCTCATTGCTCTAGCAATATCTCATATTTAGTGTAAAGACCTACTCCATTGTCTCATTTACAAGAATGGTTTAGTGGATTTGAGAGTGACACATTAATGAATTATAAGTCATCAAATAGATGCAAGGTCTGAGCAACCACGTTATACTTTCTTAATGTTTTTATTATTTCCTTATTTATTCCACACATTAATGAATTATATGTCACGAAATAGACACAAGGTCTGAGCAACCACATTACACTTTCTTAATGTTTGTATCATTTTCACTTTATATTTGACACCCTATTTGATCACACACATGCACAATTATATTTAACCATTGTATTTGAGTTTTGTGTCTTACAAGATTCAAAAGAATTTGCACACCGTCTATTCACCCCCTCTCCCCTCTAGTCAGATCTAACAAATCCATCTCAACCCTCTTCAATGCATATTAAAACATGTCCAGTGTTTGCACGAGATAGTAATAAAACTGTACCATACCAGCAAGGACCAATACTTTGACATGTAATAATATTTTAAACTTTGCCTAAAACCTCGAGCTTGGTATTTTTGTTGATATCGAAGCTATCTTCTATTTTTTCATCTCAAATTAAATTGTTATGCATACTTTACATTCTTGATTTCATTTATTTCCTAAAATTTTACCCAGATAAAATCTAGTGTTCCTCAATTTCAAAAAGACAACAAAAGGCCCATGTTTTCTCTAATGAAATTCTTATAATCAAACTAAACGGCTAGGAAATTATAATCAATTTTAACTAACTATAGTGTGTCAATAAATGAAAATGTGAGTTTATCATGCATCCAAAATGATATTTTTCACTCCGCATAATGATCTTGCTTCTATTAAGGTTCTGACTTGAATGTTCTATCCAACAAAAGGTCCTGATACTTCTCCAGCAGCTAATCTATGTTCTATATACATGAAAGAATTTAACAGACAACTGACAAAGATAAAAGCATCATGCAGACAACAGAAAACATAGAGCTAGAAAATTGTAAACAGATTTGAAAAGAATCACATGCTTGTTGATATGGATTTAAACTACAAATATTGTACAGTAGCAAAAAGCACATGATCTTTGCAAAACTTGGTCCATTTGTTTATAATGGGGAATTAGTTTGATGGTAAGCATAAAAAAAACAATGATTAGGAAGACAATGCTACTTGAAGTAGTTATTCGCGATGCCCAATAACAAAAGACAAACATAATAGAAAAGAAATTCAAAATTCTAAAGCAGCTACATCAAGTACTTGAGCAATGTAGACTCTTATTGAAGTCAAATAAAGAAATAAATGGCCAAGACTAAAGTACCTAATCAAATGCACCATAAGTAAAAACCTAAAATTACAAATATGACCACAGGTGGAAAAATGCAGGTAGAATGTATAATAGATCATTATCAAGGGAGTTCAAAATTGGGAAAACAGCATGAAACAGTATGATTTAATCATGTTATATGTGATGTATGAAAAGTACACAATATCAAAAATGAATCTCACATCATCAACAAGTAAACCCTTGACAAAATGACGACGAAGATGTTGATAATCAAAATTGTCCATAAAAAGACTGAGAACTTCTGGAGAGCAGATATCTATGTAGCAATCCTGCAAAAGGATAATTTAATCACTTGAGAAAAAAATGGCCAATACCCTGTCAAAAATATCAC
This sequence comes from Curcuma longa, assembly GCF_044706935.1. Lineage (NCBI taxonomy): Eukaryota > Viridiplantae > Streptophyta > Magnoliopsida > Zingiberales > Zingiberaceae > Curcuma > Curcuma longa. The sequence continues at coordinate 5,687,438 of NC_133861.1, forward strand.
TAGTAGCATTATAAATCCATTGTCTATTTTGAATATGCAACACTAGAAACATCGTGCCTAGGTACTACAGTTGACCATGGTGCACTCTCTGAGATGACATTTTGCAGGTCCAAAATATGGCAATCATTCATAACTGTAAGCCCATCATCATTTCAATGTAAACCAACACGAACAAGGTGGTGCCTAGTGCCTCCAGGGAAACAAGGCACACTCACTGAGACACTGTACAAGACCCATGGATTGCACCAAGGTTTAACACACTATTTCAATGCATACGAACAATGAGATTTATTTGGATCAAATATATTTATCTATAAAAGATAAACATTGATCAGGAAGAGTAATTTTACTCTTTCAGCAAAGGAAGATACCAAACAAAAAATTTTCCTTCACAGAAGGACAAAAGAGACTAAAAATTTTTATTATACAGGTTCATTTTTTTTCTTTCAGCATTTATTACCTATATGATTTTTGCAGTTTCCGTTCTTCTGGTTTCTCATCTTATCTTTTACTGCCAATAGTAAAGAAACCTCTGTGTTTTAATCTATTGAGTCAACCTTTTCATATCAACAAATGGTAATGACATGTTAATTGGAAAAAAAAAATTACCTTTAAAACACTTCCACAATAAGTCATGCTATGTGACTTACAGCCTTTCTAGCATTATATGTGCCACTTGGGATCAATCTCCACTTTCATGGTCAAAATCATAATATTTATCCTCTTAGTGGTGATATGCCCAACTTTAATCAGGTTGCTAAAGATGGCGTCCAACAGTAGCATAAACATCCATATGCAATTATCTTTCACTACCAAAAAAATTTTCCTTCACAGAAGGAAAAAGAGACTAAAAAATTTTATTAAACAGGCTCATTTTTTTTTCTTTCAGCATATATTACCTATATGATTTTTGCAGTTTGCGTTCTTCTGGTTTCTCATCTTATGTTTTGCTGCCAATAGTAAACAAACCTCTGTGCTTTAATCTATTATGTCAACCTTTTCATATCAACAAATGGTAATGACATGTTAATTGGAAAAAAAAAATTCCTTTAAAACACTTCCAAAATAAGTCATGCTATGTGACTTACAGCCTGTATAGCATTATATGTGCCACTTGGGATCAATCTCCACTTTCGTGGTCAAAATCATAATATTTATACTTTTAGTGGTGATATGCCCGACTTTAATCAGGTTGCTAAAGATGGTGTCCAACAGTAGCATAAACATGCATATGCAATTATCTTTCACTGCCAAGCTTTTCAGATTGATTGGTGCACAAGATGAACCGCTCTAATGGATTGTGGATGTTTTGACAGGTAAGACTAGCGCATCTATGTGCTCCTAATTACCAGTAAATGTAACAGAATAAGAAGTGAAAAAGAAATAAACAAGAAAATAAGCAAGTTGGGAAAAACAATACCTGCTTATCATTGTGCAAATAAACCCAAGTATTGTTAGCTAACAACGCTTTATCAATAGAAATAATCCGCTGAGAAGGATTAACCTTGTCCTCATAGAACATAAGCTCTTTTGTTTGAGGATCAATAGCCATTAGAAGTTCATCAGTGCCAAGCCGAGTCTGATGTGTCAGGTTTGATGGTTTGGAGTGTTTAATGATCATTGTCATAACAGCAAGTGGATCTTTTTTCCTTCTTTCCTTGTGTTCATGGAGAGCCTGAGTTAAGTTCATGTTGCTAATTGTATCCCCACTAATGAGAACAAAGTCCCCACGTATCTAAAGGGAAAAGCAAAGATAAAATAATCAAGATAAAAGAATAAACTTATTCTAGAATATATACAAAATTTTCAACTTCAATATGGAAAATTACTATCTGTTGCTCATACAAATTTAGATATTCAACATATGAATCAGATTAATACTCCTATGACACAGCATCCAAAGTCATCTTTTATCCACTAAATACAGTTAATTACCCTTTCCAGGATTGCATGTGAAGTTCGATAAACAAATTAAATGAAGAACAACTGAAAGTAGGTAGAACAATTAGTCTAGGGCTAAGAAATTAAGTTACATAATTCTCAGTGCAACTAATCTCATGATTTTGTCTTTTACGGTAATCCTTATAGGTTAAAACTAACCACCACTGGACACACTTTGGCACAGCTGGATTTTTTTTTCTTTGTGAAAGGTAACTGTCTTAGATCTGTCCAATGAGCATCACTCAGGGTTTGTATGTTATTGAGACATGAGAGGTAACCGCAATGCCAGTATGTCTAAAGAAGACATGATGCTCATTTCTAGTGTGACAAGCTTGATAAAAGCATGATTAATCTGTTAATAGATAGCCAACCACTAATTCATCTATGGTAGAAATGCCATTAGATAATTCAAAAGTCATCATGTCCATTCATATTTTTCTTGAACACCATTCTTTAATCTTCTTATTCTCCTCCTAGTACTTTGTATAATTCAACTCTACAAACCTTAATAACAAATTGGCAAGTTTTTCTCATTCCAACTACTTAAGAATACATAATATCTCCAAACTTCGTGATTGTTAAATAACAAATGTTTTGGTATTCTGGAATGCCGCTGCAGCCAACAACTTCTCTGAAAACAAATTAAACTGCCTTCAGGTATTGTTAGGTTAAGATTTCCATTTTTTTTATTTGTTGAAAGAAAGGCTCCAACAATAAAAGATCAAGGAAAAAGTGGGTTACTCCTAGAAAAAATAATATCTAGGATGAATAACGCAACCAAAAGACAACAGAAACGTTAGTCATAGCATACCACAGATTTTTCATAAATCACACGGAGGGCATCTCCAGCACTAATGGCGTCATGCGACTCGATCGTGGTGATGGAAAACCTGGACGAAGGCTTCATCCATTCAGACTCTTTCAAGTAGTCCTTCACCTGCTGTGAGTGGGAGCAGCAGAAGACAAAAACCTCCTCGACCCCGACCGAATCGAGCCAAGCAAGAGTGTATTCGATCATGGGAACGTTCGCCAGAGGCAACAGCACCTAAATGGCCAATTCAAGAATCAGGTGAGAACTAAGAGAAACCCTAAGCAGATTGAGGCTTGGATAGATCCTGGACCGGAAGTACCTTGGGGCGCTCGAGGGTGATGGGTCGGAACTTGAGGTTGAAGCTGTCGGCGAGGAGGACGGCCTGGAGGGGAACGCGAGCCACAACCTCCGAGTCATCGGCGGCGACGGAGGTGGCGCCGCGCTGCCCTTTCTTCTGCGCCATCGCACCGCCGCTAGTGAGGATGGACGAAATCGCCTAGCGGCGGACACTGGGCAAGAACCGACCACGAGCGGATGGATCGGTCGACTTTAAAGGCATCGAGCTCGCGAGTTCGCACAGGATTTGACACGGTTCGACTCGGAGCGGACGCCGAGTCACCGGGGAATCGGATTCGGTTCCGTTTGATATTTCGGATTCCGATCGTTAATGGGACCCGAACACGAAATAAATTCTCGTTGAAAAAATTAAAACTCTGCATTAAAAAGAATTTTAGGAATCGTATTAACTATTTCGTGAATCTAAATTCATTTTTTTTACAACAAATATCTAATTTATATCGATTAATTTTAATCACCGATCTAATACGATATTACTTTTTATGCTTGAAACACGCAGTAAAGATTTGGATAATTCATTGTTTTCAAGTTTTTCCGAGACATTTTTGAGCATAAATATTAGATTAATGAAAAAAAATTGTATTTATTTGTTAGAATTAGAGATATGAATATAAAAGCAACTGATATGGATCAAATTTAATATTTTTTATTAATTTTGCTTAGTTAAGATTTATGAGTATTTTTATTCTTTATAGGGGTTAAGATTTGAATCTATTTGAATATTTATTTAGTTGTTTTTAAATAATTCTTTATCAATAACATTCGCGATGGCATCGTTTCTTTTCAAATATTGACTTTTTTTAATATTCTATTGAATCAACAAAATTTAAAAGATTATTTTTAATCCTAAAGCAGCATCAAGCTAGCCAATCAACTAGAGAAGCTGAGGTATCTAACACTTAAAAAAATATATGTATTTAGTGATGAAAAAAATTCATCACAAACCTATAATAAAATTAACAACAAAAAAAATCATCACTAATCAATAATGAAATTAACCAAAAAAATCATCCCAAAATTAACAACAAAAGAATTTTCATCACAAAATTTGTGGCTCAAAAAATTATTATCACAAAATTCATTACAAATTAATGACAAATATAAAATTTCATCATAAAATTTTCAATGAATTCAAAATTCGTCATAAATTTTACAACGAATTCAAAATTCATTACAAATTTTACCACAAATTATAAATTCGTTGCATTTTTCATCACGAATTCTAAATTCATCGTTAAAAAGCCCTAAAATCCCGATCATTGGCTTTTCTGATCCCTAAAATCCCGATCTTCTCTCTGGCATGCAACCTCGATCCCGGCTGATCTCCAATTCTCTCCAATATGTGATTGGTAAGTTCCTCTCCTCTCCCCTCTCCTTGCCCCTCCTCTCTCCGATCTGATCTGGGGTGCGATGAGGTGCAACGGCCACCTTCTCAACTATGGTCACGAGGCCGAGCGCGACCGCGACCACTCGGTTGGGTGCGACCTCGCCGCCGCCTCAACCTAGTTGTGACCTCGAACACCACCTCAGCATGGTCGTGACCTCAAACACTGCCTCAGCCTGGTCACGACCTCCCTGGTCGTAAGCTCAATCACAAGCTCACCCGACTACGAGCTCACCCGACCACGAGCTCAACCGTGGCTGCAAGCTTAGCCCCAGCCGCGAGCTCGGTTGGCCATGAGATCAGCCTTAGTCGTGAGCTCGGCCAGCCACGAATTAAGCCCTGTTAGAGTGGTTGGATCATGTACAACCTGTTCTGGTCGAATGCTAGAGACGGTCAAGCCACCAGTCAAAAATATGTCATCTTAACCTTCGTTGATCCCGCCGACGAGAAGAACCTGAGGAATAAGAGAATTGAATGAACGGATTAGCAAGGCGTCGGAGATTCCCGACAGGGCCACTCCGACGCTCAAGTCAGCAGAGAGCAATAAGGGAGAATGGAGAAGAAGCAGTACATGCATCTAAAGAATTTGAGAGAGCCTTTTCTTCATACCTATGAGGGTTTATATAGCAGTGGGTTGAGCGCGATCTTCAGTAAGCAACGTACATGATTAACTACCAAATGAGCTAATAATACGCCATTAAAGGCACTATCTCTGATTAGGGCTGAGCAAGCGGGCGGGTCGGACGGGTTCGTACGATTTTCCCACCCGACCCACCATTGGCGGGTTAATAAAATTTAAACCCAACTCGATTTTTTTTTCGCATCAAATTCGGCGGGTGGCGGGTGGCGGGTGGCGGGTGGCGGGTGGCGGGTGGCGGGTGCCGGCGGGCGGGCGGATTGGCGGGCGGATTGGCGGGTTATCGAATGTAAAAAAATGAATTTTACGGATGATAATTGATATAATAAGCGTCTACAAAAGAGTCTAAAATACAATCCACAGTTTTATAACTAATCAACAATGTTCATACCAAAATAGGAAGCATCTTATGGCCACACAAAAAAACAAGGATAATTCATAATTCAACACCAAAGTCCAAGTCTAGGTAATTAGGAATTATCCAAGTTGGGGCAAAAAATCCAAAATGCAGCACTCTTTGGCCTACAAGTAGATAAATCAAAGTTTGTTATATAATAGATTAATAGGACACAAGATTTAATTTGAATGGCACCACTTACAAGTAGGAAAGTATGAGACTTTTAATCATCAAGACAATGCTTGCCATTTTCTTTCAATGTGCCTGAAGAATGAAAACAGAAAAGAAGATAATAATGTTTAAGTTTCAGCCTCACAAATGGTTATGAGAATAAATAAAACTAACCAAAGAAACCAAATTAAAGTTTACCATCTACAATTTCTTCATATTGCTTAACATCCTCCATGGAGATTCCCATCATAACCTCTTTTTTGTCCTTATCTATTATTAAATAAATCATTTTTAATATATGTATACATATATTTTATTATTTGTATATAAATAGGCGGGCGGGTCGGGTTTAGTCGGATTTTAAAATTAAAACCCGAAACCCGCCCGTGTACAAGCGGGTTTGTCAATTTTCTATCCATTTTTATTTTTAATTTTTTTTAAACCTGCGGGTTGGCGGGTGGCGGGTGGCCGGATGCGGGTGGCGGGCGGGTTTAGCGGGCCGGGCGGGTACTGCTCACCCCTATCTCTGATAGTTTCTAATCATCCAACGGCTCAGCAAAGTTGTTTATATTGATCTGATGGTTGTGAGCATAAGTGTGCCAGAATTTAGGGAACCCAATTTGGGAACTTGGTAACCGTCCTTATCCTTTTGGCAGAGCTGATAAGCTTGGTTGTCTTTCTTTTGGATGAGTTGATAAGCCTGAGCCGAGGAGAGGTGACGGCCCGTTTGTAAGTTGGTAGCCGAGCTGACTGAACATGAGGTCGGAGAGCGTGTGGCTGAGCTGTAACATTGAATGGTCGAGCTATGAGAGCCTGTGGCCGAACTGTCTGAGCGGCCGAGCTGTAGAAGCATAGGGTCGAGCTGTCTGAGCGGCTGAGCTGTAAAAGCAAATGGTCGAGCAGTAGCCGAGTTATTTGACTGAACCGACTGATCCTGAGGTCAGAGAGCATGTGGTCGAGTTGTAACATTAAATGACCAAGCTATGAGAGTCTGTGGCCGATCTGTCTGAGCTGCCGAGCTGTAGAAGCATATGTCTGAACTGTAAAAGCATATGGCCGAGCTATAGTCGAGTTATTTAACTGAGCCGACTGATCCTGAGGTCAGAGAGCATGTGACCGAGCTGTGTCACTGAGTGGCCGAGCTATAAGAGCATGTGGCCTAGTTGTCTGATGGGCCAGACCGAATGTTATGGTAATTAGGCCGTCTGAGGCATTACTGGGCTAGTCAGGGCATGGTTTGACCTTTGACCCTCGACATGCCAGGTCAAATGTCAGCTCGAATCGATTATTGACCCCTTTTTACCATGTCGGAACAACAAAGATCCGCTACATCACAAAGCCTCCCCATCAAATCTAGTCGAAGGAGGAGTATGCCGACTGACTAGATAACGAATATTCCAAGTATCCTTCACATGGGTCAGGTTAGAGGGGATGTTGGCTCGAGTATGGCGTGTGTTAGATCAGCTATCAATCACACTGAAGGATGAGGAGTCAGTTCTTGTCGAATGGGCTCTAGTCTGGCTCAGACATAAGTCGGCTTGATGAGTGTTCGTCGAGTGGATCTGATGAGTCGATGCGTAGGTTGAAGTTTGGTTCAGGGGTCAAAGGGAATGCATCATCTTATTTGAACCGAAAAGATTCTCCGAGTAAGGAAGCTACACTGATCAGGTCGGACGAGCCTTGTCTGAGCTTGGTCATATGTCGTCTAATCAAAGAACATGATGGGTCTGCATGTATCAGACGAGCAAGGTGGGTTGGTGCATGCCATGAGATCGGAGATCATCTATCTAATCGCATTTAATGCGCAAGATACACCATCATTCACGAGAGTAAGGGTCGTACCGACAAATGAATAGCGAAGGACATGCATGATCTGCGACGGGATCTGTATGGTTAGATGCGTCGCCAAACGACCATTCGCCATGTCGTACTTTCAATAGTGGTCAGGTCAGCTAATCAAGAATGCTTAATTGGCTAAGTCGAGTGGACAGGTCGGCTCGGTCTGGCAGATCGTTGAGGGTCGGTCTATAGTAACTGAGTCTGTGGGACAGGTCGGCACATAGTGTTAGATTTGAGGGGTGTTATAAGGCAATCACCTTACGGTTATACTATTTATTGGTTAAATAGCAATTCACTATTTGAGTGCACATTTCATATGTATTTGATTGGATCTTAAACTCAAGTATTGAATGTCCGCAATACGATTTATAGCATAAGAGAATTTGTGATTGGATCACAACTCGTGAGCATCTCTACTTGTGCAATTATGAATGTATTGAAATTATCCCTAGTCGAGGAATTGATGAGTACAGACGTCATCGATTTTGTCGAGACTAGCATGTTTAAACTCCTTGGTTAATCAAGCAGCCGATCTCACTGCTGGAGACATTAGATGTTGAGAGTTAAACGTGGATGCTAGTTAAAGGTAACCAGTTCATTGGAGTGACCTGCGTGAGACTTCATATAGTTCGATATATATGTAACGCCCGTCCTTACCTCGTCAGAGCCTTGACGGACGCTACGTCCTTACCTCGAAAAATCTAAAATCTTGCAGCGGAAAATATTATAACGTAACAGAAATTTCATATGTGGTAAATAAACATTATTGATGTACGTCTAGACTTAATAAGGTTTACTTCAACCACACAACATTATAAGTCTTAAACCAACAGTAACCAATACAACTGTCCAGCATGCAATATTAAAGTTTCATATTCGTCTGTTATGGCACCACCACACACATCTTTATTTTAGCCTTGTCCTGCTGCCTTCCGTTGCCTAACGACCTTGATTTGGTTCTGCAACATAAGAAGAAGAGACTGTAAGCACAAGGCTTAGTAAGCTCCTTTCCTACTCACCAAAAGCCAATCGTTAATCCGAGCATAACAGTTATAACATGTTAAAAACCAAGCATAATCATAGAAGCACATCATTTCATAAGCATGAAGCACATGTAAATTCCTTAAACTTAACATTGACATCATATGCGTAATAATCATGAACATGCCTTTGAAAGCTTATTACATAATAGATGAAAATAATCATTCTTATCATTCTTTGGGATCCCCGGCTTGTACCCATTCATTTCTTGCGCGTCATTCCTAATAGTATGAGGTTGCAAGTCTCGACTACTCGGTTACTAGGTCTTCTGCCTTTCGACCTAGGGCCGTTCTCTAGGTGGTCATCCCTTGGACCCCTTTCGGGCTCCGGTACAAGTCATTCATTAAAATAAATTAATGTATATGCTTTCTTTTTTTTTTCTTTTATCATTATAGGAGAACATTCATTACATCAACATCTCTTGAGCACCTTACATGGTCTAGCCAACCTTGTAGCTTCAAAACCTTAGGTTAGGCTTAACCATTTGATGCCCCATGTCTTGTTAATGTTTCTCCAATTCTTGGAATCATCTACTAGAGTTGAAACATTTCTTTTCAAACCCTAGCTTAGCATGAGTCCCTTGATTGGTTGTGGGTTCACCACATGGGCAGGAGTTCCATAACCTTTGCAACCCTTAGTTAGGCTGGAACATGACCTAATCCTTGGTTACACTATCTGGCCGAAACTTTAAAGGTTCAAAATCGTTATTTAAGTGCAACCAATCACACCTTAAAACATGCTATATCATCACTTTCCATTTTAAACATTTGTAGGCTAAGAACAAAATTCCAAAACCCTAATAGTTCATGTTGGCCGAACCTTATCACCATGCAAACAAGTTGTTTCATTCAACCATATAAATCCTAAGTCATGTTAAATCATTCACATAGTTTATTCAATGAGTCTTGAATCACATGGTGAGATTAGCTTATTCAAAACTTTATCATCTAAACTTTTACATGCTTCCAACCATCATTTTTGCCGAAACTCTAAAAGTTACTACATAGAATTCTAACTTTTACCTGGGTTTAGCCACATGACTTATTCTGGACCCTAACCCATGCTTTTAAAAACAGGAGCACATATCACATCTAAACTTCAAGCATTCATGAAAAACCATAACCTTTGCAACCCTTAGTTACAAAGATGATGATGGCATGAAAAAGAAGAGAAAAGAAAACCAAAAGAACAGCCTTTCCCCTTTTTGCTTCCTTTTTTGACCTCGGCCACAAGGAGAAGAGAGGGAATCCTTGGTTACACTATCTGGCCGAAACTTTAAAGGTTCAAAATCGTTATTTAAGTGCAACCAATCACACCTTAAAACATGCTATATCATCACTTTCCATTTTAAACATTTGTAGGCTAAGAGTTCATGTTGGCCGAACCTTATCACCATGCAAACAAGTTGTTTCATTCAACCATATAAATCCTAGTCATGTTAAATCATTCACATAGTTTATTCAATCAAGTCTAGATTAAACTTAACATGAAATCCTAACTTGAAAAGGTGAGATTAGCTTATTCAAAACTTTATCATCTAAACTTTTACATGCTTACAACCATCATTTTAAAGCCCTATCATGATGTAGCCGAAACTCTAAAAGTTACTACATAGAATTCTAACTTTTACCTCATGGAAGAAAAACCAAGGTTTCCTTGAATTGATGAGGTGGAGATTTTCATATAAACATGTATATCCTCTCTAAACATGAAGATAGATCACTTGGTATGAAATCCAATCATGGACATAATTTATTTAATCCTACATCAAGATCCCTCTTCTCTAAAACTTCCATCTTGTGAGGGGAGTAGTTTTACACTGTTGTTTTTAAGGATCTTATCCACCCATTTTTTGAATTTCAAATCTTCCTCATGGAGATTTCATTAAAAAGAAGAGAAAAGGCCACAAGGTCACATAAGGGAAGGGAAGCAATCTAGATGTGGCAATAAGAGGGAACTCATGATCGTTCCGTAATTAATGAATTTAATTATGAACGGCCACAATCACATAACCGAGAACCGTAATTAATGATTAATTGAGTCATAACGGGAACGTCACACGCACAAGTTCTCCGAAGGACTTAAAACGAGTTTGAGAATTGGATTCTCAAAATGAGAGAAATAAAGTGTGGTTAGGCCAGACAAAGGACAATATGATGGAATTCGTCTTACGAAGACGAAATGAACGAAATTAATTTCGTTCAAATCAAAGGGTGTTTGGTTTGTGAACCAAATGATTCATTTTTGAACCAAAATTGAACCAACTTGGTTTGGTTCATGATGGAAGAGATTTTGGGTGAATGGATGCGATGAGAAGCTTCGTTTGTGAAGACGAATTGAACCAAATTGGTTTAGATCAAATCGGAGGTCGTTTAATTATTGAATCACACGAACCAAGTTTGAACCCGATCTGCTATAGTAAACCTTAGAAATTCGGTTTGTTACAGTGACCTAATAAACCCGGTCTGATTCAACCCTTTTCTTTCCTCCGGTTCAAACCACCAGCGCCGAATAAACCCTAAAATCAGGCTCCTGTAGCTTTAAAAACTTGCGATAAAACAGAGGATCGATAGAGGGGGCAGGGTGTGGTCGTTCTTCTCCGGCTGCGCGGCGTCGCCCTCGCCATTGAAGAAACCCTAGCCTAGCTCCGGCGCTGGTTGGGCCCTGGTCCTCGGAAGTGGCGTTGGCACTTTTCTTCCCGACCAATCGCGCAACAAGAACAGAGGAGAAGAAGGGGATCGCGGCGATGTCTTCTTCCCTTCCCCCCTGTGTGTGCGCGCCGCCGTCGCATGCTCTGCTCTGACGATGGCCTGAGCGCGCTGCCGCCTCCTTTCTCTCCCGTCTGCCGATTTTGCCTTCCCAATCGGTGGGCGGCCGCGCGAGCGCGAGATGCAGGGCAGCTGACTGGAGACCGCGAATGCGAGATGTAGGGCAGCCTGGCCGCAATCGGGAACCCGCGACGCAGTTCTCCTCCGTCACATGTGGTGATCATCGGAGCCCTAGCGTTGGTTTCCTCCCCTGCAGCGCCGCTGTTTTGCTTCGGCCATTTTTTCCCGTCGAGCGTCGAGTTCTCCATCTTCCCGATCGATCTTGATCTTGCTGGCAGGAGACTAATCAAGGGTCGGCTACCCCTTTTTGATTCTCCCCGATAAAGAACCATGGGCGACCATAAGAAAGAGTGTCTTTCTTATCGGCATTAGATATTGAACAGTTGATTCTCGTGAACAATTGTTGTTGGAGAAGAAAAGGTCGTTGTTATGTCTTTACTCAGACAATTATTCCATCATTACCAGAAAAGTTTTCGGCTGTTTGTCTGCGGTCAATAGTTGACCACCGAAACTACATCAGAAATACAATTTCTGGTGATAGTTAGAAAGCCCTGGAACGATCGCAACAAACGTTGTTGCGTGGTTTTCGGAATAAGGCTTCTCTCGAATCGATCGTCATCGATCATCAGCTAGTACCGAAGATGATGACGCGACTCGTGGCTTCTGAAGCCGTCCAGACGAGAGCTTGGCGTGGATCACCAATAGAGGTGGGACTTCGACGAGGACCGCTCGATTGATACCAATCCTGCTCAAACGTCATCAGAAAGGTACGCTTAGAATAATTTATTATTCTGAAAAATTTTAATTTCCTATCATGCCTTGTACACTGTTTATTTCCTATTTTGCATGCGTGTGTTGTATAATAATTAGATGTAATTATTATTTTATTTTCGCTGTGCACGTTTTTGAAACGTAAGAACACGCGCATTGCACCGGGACGATTGTAACAGTGATAGTGCAAGCCAGGTTATTTACAGATAGTAGTTAGTCGTAAATTTAATTTAAAAAATTTTTACATGAATTTTTAATTATAAAAGTTAGTCTAATAAATTTAATTTAGAAAAATTTTGATATTTTAATTTAGAATTTTTAATTATAAAATTTCCTAATTTGTCAGGAAATTTCGTATTAAAAATTTATTATCTAATTAATTAGATTTCTTAATTAAAATTTTATTTCATAAAATTAAGAAAATTTTATAATTTAATTTAGAATTTCCTAATTATGGAAATTTCTTAATTAAAATTTTATTTCTTAAAATAGGAAATTTATTTCCTAATCAATTAGATTTTCTTTATTAAAATTTTATTTTGTTAAAAAATTTTATTTCCTTAAAAAAATATATTAAGATTTAATTAGATTTTATGATTATAAAATTTCTTAATTTGTTAGGAAATATTAAGATTTTATTTAGAATTTCTAATTAATTAGATTTTTTTAATTAAAAATTATATTTTCTAAAATAAAATATGTGATTAGATGTGGAAATTTATTTCCTAATTTAATTAAAGAATTTTGATTTGTAAAATCGAATTCTTTACCATATTTTATTTTTAAAAAAAATTACGATAATTATAGCTAAAATAATTATAATTAGTTGCATTAATTATAACATGTCATGACATTTGCCATGATTAATTGCATTAATTATGTCATGTTATTTATTGACATGTCATGTAGATAATTTAATTATTTGCATGAAAAAGAGAATGAGAACTGGAAATCCCTTATAAATAATTACATACAACATCTTCCGCTAATATGGTTAGAACCGGAGTTTAATATCTTGATTGGGTAGTTGGACCCTCTCCAAGCCCAACCTAAAATTAAACATATTAGAACCATCGAAATATGATCTCACGATTAGTGTGTTGGCTTTAACTTGAAGCGTTGATTTGTTGGACTCTCTCCAAAATCAATGCGAATAGAAGTGAAGTCGGGTGTTATACATATGATGTATATGTGTTAATGTGTTAACAACTCGATGTTTATGCGAACATTTAATTAGTTGATAACATAATCTGATAGTTATGTATACGTGATACATAATCGGTATATGATACCTACCATTGTAACTAAGAATGACTTGTTGACTCTCTCCAAGATTGTTCTTATCTATATATGGATATCAACTCATTTGGAGAATACTACAATCTCCCAAATTCAAAGTAAGAGCTTTTGAATTCGTAAAATAAATAGGATCAATTAATGTAGGTAAATACGTGCAAATCATCTCTCTTATTTACTTGATTGTTTTTCTAGATTTAATTGATTACGCATGTTATCTTTTATTGCGCATAATTTAGAATACCAACAATTTAACTGACTCTAACCTTTAAGACTGATATAGAAATTTAAAAATTATTCTCAAAATCCAAAATTACAAATTTTATCTAAAGTCCATAAAAGGAAAGTAGACATATGATGTCTCTTCCGCTTAAGTTAGTTTCATAATTGAATGTCTCTTCTGCTTAAAGTAGGCATAAGAATTTGCTTTTTGCGTCCGATCTCTTTTTTCGCATCCGATCCCTTCTAAGTAAGTCCGACCTCTTTTAATTAAGTCAGACCCCCCCCCCCCCCCTTTTTTTTTGAGCAATTCTAACTCATTTTCCTTAACCCCCGACCCCTACTCTAGCAAATCTCGACTCATATAGCCCCCAAATCTCCTAAAACCCCGTGGTTCGAGATCCGGCGTACCGTTTATGATCGGGATGTCATCGACATGTTCCGAGCCCAATTCGAGATCCCCGACGACCACGACATCTATGTTCCCATGTTTGAGCACCGACCCCATAAACCTATTCCTGGCCACGTGACCGTCTTTGATGACCAAATGACGAGTGGTTTCAGGTTTCCAATCCCCACCTTTGTACAAGACTTGGCCGACTTTTACAAACTTAATCTTTCTCAACTTGCTCCCAATTCATATCACCTTATTTGTGGTACATGTCATTGTATGCAGACTATACCAAATTCCTCTGACCCCGACCCCTTTCTGCCATGTCGGACTAACAAAGACCCGTCACATCAATACCTTTTATATTCACACCAAGAAAAATGGTGTCCGATAACAAACTTCTTTGCAAGAATCCATTACATTTCAACATCACAATCTACTCACCTGAGAGGTACCAAAGCCAAAGACATTTCATCATTGAGGTTAGTCTTTCAACAGAAAGCTGCTGTGGTATGCCCCTCAAAGAAGTATGACACAAGATCAACCATCAACATGTTTGCAATTGATGAAAAATAGACTTGAGACACTACCTCGACTCCAATATTGAACAATAGAAAAAAAAACAATCTCCAAATTCAGCAATGGCCTTTGTACCATGAACATGACGAATGATCAGCAACCCTTGAGGGCCAAGCAAGATTGCTGCTGCAAGATAACCCAGTACTGGACTACCTGGAAGATGCAAGTGGAAATAGGTAAAGCGTGAAGGAAAACAAAGAAAGTGTTTCGATCAAGGCACTAGGCAGACTACGAAACATACGACCATTAATGAATTTGTGGAAAATCATGTAGAAGGTCTTCAGAGACTTGCTACATGCATACATCAAATATTGTGTTCCAGTTCGATACCGACGATAGTCAAGTTATTAGTCAATAAAATATCATGTTAACCTTCGTTAACCCGCCGACGAGAAGGACCTGAGGAAGAAAGAACTGAACTAGCGGATTAGCAGGGCGCCGGGGATCTCCGACAAGGTCACTCCGACGCTCAAGTCAGAAACAGAAAAAATAGAAGTGGTAATATGTGTAGAGAATTCAAGATCCCTTTCCTTCATACCTGCGGGATTTATATAGAGGTAGCGGAGACATGATTTTCGGATCTCACCGCTTGCAATTGGCTGTGACGACGCCATCAACGGACCGATCTTTGACAGTTTCCAAACATCTAATGGCTTAGCGGTGTAGATTAATTATCTTCATTCGACGGCTAAGATTATCGGAGACCAAGTCTGAGAACTCGGTCTCTATCCTTATCCTTTTGGATGAGTTGATAAGTCTGACAAAGGAATCAGCATACCTGTCCGGTGATGACTGACCTGAGGCATGAGGTCGGAAGATACGTGACCGATCTGTATGAGTGTGCAGGCATTGTCCGAGCTTATGTGCACCGTCGAACTGAATTAAGTATGCATCTGAGCTCTTCCATGTGTGCCCTAGTTGACCTGAGCGAGTGGCCGAGCTTACCTATATGTGTAGTCAAGTTGAACTGAGCGTGTGACCGAACTTTCGTATATATGGTCGAGCTGTCCGGAGCTTCTGACTGAGCTTATTATGTGATATTATGACTAAGTCATGAGATCAGCTCCTAAGGCCTGGACCAGGTCATGAGGTTAGCGCGTGAGGCCGGGACCCAGTCATGAGGTCGGTTCGTAGAACCGGGACCACGTCATGAGGTCGGCTACAAAGCTAGGATCAAGTCATGAGATTGACATGCGATACTGGGACCAAGTCATGAGCTCATGATGCAAGTACTTTACTAAGATTATAGTAGGAGCTCGGTGTGCATTGACTGAGGCTAGGAAGAGCTCGACATGTGTTCTAGGGAACATGTCGACCTTTTCATGAGGTCGGTGACTTATTAAAGATGGATGTACGAGTTAGAAGTCGAGAGGTCGGAGTTTTCTGAATGAGTATTATACCCATTTTTCTTTATCTCCCTTCTTATTTGCTATTTATGTCATCACTATATATTCTCGCTGGATCACATTGCAACAACAAGACGGTCCTGGGTTTACCTCCAGGTATTTTCTGAAATGCTGGTACAAAGATAACACTAGTTGGCAATAACCACAGCATGTCGAAGAGGGAGACTTCTTCTCTGTTTATCTGAAAACA
>NC_133861.1:5703795-5779546 GCF_044706935.1 Curcuma longa
TGTATAGTAATATCAGGATTAATAATATCAAGTGTACATATTACCTTGTTTTTTGCCCAGTGCATTAGAGGAATTTCCCCAATGACTCCTGCTTCCCTTAACTTCTGCATTACTGGTGCAAATTGCATCTTGAAGTCTATCCTGCCAATACTTGTTGCTTTGGTAACAATAATTCTTCATTAATATTGAGGTATTCATCTTCATCCATTTCCAATTCTGGTATTGCTTTGGCTGCAATATTTACTTCAGGAGAGGTATTAATTGTAGTAATTTCCTTATAAAAAGTTACCTCTGTTCCTTCTATTCTGAGACCACCAGATACTGCCCTGATAAAGTTACACCCAATCAGCATTTGAATTCCATCTCTGAGATTCATGGTAAGCTGAAATGTAAAAGGTATGCGAAATTTATGTCTTCCGATGCACATGAATCCATTTTCACTTTCTTGGATGTTTCTTGCTGAGAATTTATCCCTGAAAATACTACCTTGTAATTGATGTCTTCAAATGCATTTTCTGGTAATGCACTTTTACAGATACAGCAAGTAGTGGCTCCTGTGTCTAGTATTGCTTGTACCTGCGTGTCAGCTATACCAGGGATTTGCATAGTTACTACCATGTTGTATAATCGGTTCAAAAAGGTCTTGCCTGTTGCTGAAAAAATTAACTCCTGGCTTGTTGATGGTTGATCCCTTGTCGTTGAACCAAAACCTCCAGAGGCTCTCATAGTTTCTCCTAGCTCTTCCACTTCCATGATAGGTGGGGTCATGATTTTTTCAAATACTAACTGTGCAATACAGCTTCCATGTCCCAGCAACAGTGTTAAATTTGAACAATTGTAAACAAGAATCCGTACCTCCCCCCGAAAATCTGAATCAATGACACCGGCATTGATAGAAGAGGCTTAAATTCGAAGTGCTGCACCGGAATCGAGGTGCAACTCTAGCATAATATCCTTCTGAAAATTCTATGCTTAGTCCAGTTTTAATAAGACATTGTTGTTGGGCTGAGATATGAACTTCTTCATCTGTAAAAATGTCATATCCAGTTGCTCCTGTAGTTCATCGCTTTGGTAGTATTGCTGTTTGCGACAACCTTTTTACTTTGATAAAAAGACCATCCTCTGGGATTTCTCCTTTTGTTCAATTGTCTTTCTGTCTAAAATACTTCGCAAATACTGAGTATAATCTAGTAAGCCTTGTATCATCTGGTCTTCCTTTTCATAGGGTGGAATCATATCATTTTTCTTCAAGACCAAAGTCTTGTTTAAGTAGAATGGCCCACTAGCAGGACATACCGTCATTCTGCATAATACACAATGTATACGCATGTTATTAGTAGTAATTAACTTACAGAGGGTGCAACATACGTATTTGCTGTCAGCAATGATTTGATTTTCTTCCCATTCATGTTGACAGTTTTTCATTAAATCTCCCACAAAGACTTGACTTCTCCATCCACAATTTTCTGCTCCCAGCATGAAAGCTGCTTCCTAGACCCATGGTGTATCATCCAATGCAATATTAACATAATTGGGACCTGTTTCCCCTTCTGAAAATGAGCAAATAGCATCAGAGTCTTCCTCATTAAGATCTACCGAAAGAACATCATAATCAGAGGGAAGATCCAGCTGATCCATTACTGCTGCTCGTATAATATTTCCTGTCTTCCTTTTACAATCTCTGGCAAAATGGCCTGGTTCACCACAAATAAAACACTTACATTTCTTTTGTTGTTCCCCTTTTTTCTTCTTGAAAACTCTTATATGAGAATCATGAGGTTTTCCCTTGTAAGTCTTTAATTTTCTGAGACCATATTTTTTTTGCTTGTTGTTATATCCTGGTATTGGTATTTTGCTACAGAACGCCAGATCCTTGACGACCTTTTGTATCGCCACTTTCTTGCATATGTCTGCCAAATACTGATAAGTAAAATGAATTCTTGGAATAATGTCTACCTGATTAGCCGGATACTTTTCCTTAAAGGCAGCAGCTATTTCCTAGCCTATTAGAGGTGACATTTTCTTGAATATTTTGTCAGAGAGTTCAGGACTAATAAACATCCGACCAGATTTGGCTGCAAGAACTTTGAAGTCATTTAAATAATTAAAAATATCTTTCATGTTATTGCAAGATAACCTTTCAATGTCGATATAAGCCTGATCTTGCTCCACAGTGGAGCCTTGATAGGGGTCTTCTAATAGAAATGACCTTCTGATGGCTGATAAAATATTTTGAGTTTCTCCAGCCATTTGAACAAGGGCTTCATATTCATCCGCGTATGCCATACACCATTGTATCCACATTTTCTTTTCATTTTCACCTAGAAGATTTTCAATAAACTGTACCTTTTGAGCATTGTCCAACCATGTCATCTGGTTTACCAAATTATTGGTAATGGATTCCCAATGAGATATTACTTCAGAGTATTGCCCAATGTCCTCGGGCAAAATTAAGATGGCTCCATCATTTGTTTGAGCTGATGGCAGCGTCCATGGTTGATGATTATAACCTCGAGCTTTAAACCTTCCGCTAAAAACCGTAGTTGGTTCTCTTGCTTCTGTCCTCACTTGCGTTGGAGGATAATTTACTTGACCCATAAGAGGTTCTTGTGGCGGATTATACCTGGATATTGCACTTGTACTTGATAGGGCCTTTTCAGCCGTTGCTTGCTGCATCATATTTTGTAGTATTGGATAATCCAGGCTTTCCAGCTGCTCTATTAGGGGGGAATCTTACAAATAGCAATCAGTACAAATTAACCAATCATTCGGTTCTCCTTCCTCTGCTGAAGTTGATTCTTCTTGGATTGAAAGTTCATTCATTCTTTGTGTTGCAAAGAATTGCTCTTCTGTTTGCTCTACTTCTTGGACGACTTGTTGCCAATATTCATATGTTTCAGGACTAGATTCATTCCATTGAGGTGGTTGCTATAATTCTTCATTAGGTAGCATCGAAGTAAAAGAATACATGGGATAATCCGTTTCCAGATTATTGAGTCCCAAAAAGTAAGAGCCCAAGTCTTCTTCATCATCATCTTCTAAATCATTATTGACTTGAAATTCTTCATCATCCCTTGGCATGTCATCACAAGGCTCATAATAAGGATCTTCATCCTAGGGTGTATCTTCCCATATACTAGGAAGAGCACATTCATCTTCCTCATCACTTTCACTTATCCAGCCATAACAAGGAAATTTTCTTTTTGTTGGGATGTTGAGGCTGGAAGGTCTGGCCTTTTCTCTTTTGAGGGTTTTGCATGGAGATCCTTCTTACTGTTTGAACCTTCATTATATTCCCATCCTTCTGGAGGGATTTTTGGTTGTAAGTTTGAAGGTTTTGGTTTATCAGGCTTGACTTTAGGGTTTTCTTTCCTGTCTGGGACTTCATCATTATCATCCTCCCATCCTGTTGGAATGATAGGGAGGTAATATTCAGGTGGTCTTGATGGTATAGAATAGTCCACATAGTAATCATATTTACCACTGGGTTCACCTAGTATATCCTATATAGGTTGAGGTTTTTGAGGATGCTTGACATATTTGCTTGAAAATATAGGTGGAGTTCTTTGAGTCTTCTGAGTTTCTGGGACATATTCATTTGAAAGCATTCCAACAAATTCTTTCTCCCCTTCATCTCTGATTTCTTCAATATCAAGGTTGCTCATCCTTCTTGGTTGGGAATGCCTTGCTGATTGGTATCCCTGAAAGGATAAAGCAATTGAACAATCTAATAGAGTAGTGGTTCTAACCTCCTGGGGAACTCAGATATGGGACATAGATGATGGCTGCAAGGTCCATCTCATTCCTTGTAATTCTGCTATTGTTCGTGGTGCCATCGATATCGTATGAATACCTGTGCTAGTCAAATAATCTACAACATTTTGAATATTATATCGAAAACCAGCATGACTAGTATTAGTCAATCTTCCGATTAACCCTCTGATAATTAATAAATTTGACTCTGCTGTATTCCAGCCCTCATAACCATGGGTTTGAATAGCCAGCTCAATATGGTGGAAACAAATCATCCACACTAATTAACATGTTTAGTGCAATATTTACCAGCTGTGTACCTCCAGAAAGATCTACCTCCATTGTTCCAATGATGGATCTGTCATCCGTCCATCGTGTATCCCGCAATACTACTAAAGCATTTACTCCAGCATTCCTGTGATGTAGAGCATGTACTCTAATCATTACTAATCCAAGGTGGATTAGTTGCATACCTTCTCTTCGTAGAGTTGTATAGCTCCTCTCTTGATTAATTAGGGAAGGTTCTGCTGTCCTCCTGTAACCAAGATTCTGGTTTCAGAGTAGTGTTGGTAGACTCTATGAAAAGGTTCCGACCAGTTTGAGGAATATAGTTCTCAGCTGGGACTAATGAGACCCTTCTTCTTTGAGAAAGCTCTAACTCAGCTTCAGGATTTAGCTGACTTTCCAAGGTTCTTAATCCACTCCTTGCACCATGTAATCTTCTTTGGGCTTCATACCGAAGTCTTGCCATTCTTCGGTAACTTCTAATTTGATCTTTTTGTGAAGAAGTAACTGGTTCAGCAGTTTCTGTTTCAGTAATAGTTGGCCTACTTCTTGTCGCCATTAAGCTTCTCCTTTTCCTCCTTAAAAATCTTTAGAGGATCTTGGTATATATAGAAAGGCTCCTTTTTCTTTTTGACAGATGTCAAAGTAAGTCCTTCAAGTTGCTTTGCTAGGGCTACAACCTATTCAGAGGAGTCAGACACAACAAGTTTTGCAAGTAAAAGATCTAGCTTTTTATTGAGAGTCAATAATAGCTCAATAATTGTGTTATTCTGTCTGTTTATGTTGGTCAACAGTAACAAATCCAACAGCAGGTGCACTAAGATCTTGCCTAGTGTTTCGATGTTTGACAATACACCTAGGTCTGGTCAGTTTGACCAAGGGTTGATCCAAAACTAGGACTTGATGTTTGGATGTGTGGAAGTGAGTGAGAAAGATCTAGTCGGTTAGACTAGACAATGGAAGTCCTGGTGAGTGAAGCTGGGCAAGGGAAAGTCCTAGTTGTAGGCTAGGCAAAGGGAAGTCCTGGTTTGGAGGATCAGGCAGAAGTCTTGGCAGAGTCAACGTGCACCAGGCAAAGATCTGGACTTGGTCAGGAGGACCAAGTTGCGGATGGCTGGACTTGGTCAGGAGGATCAAGTTGCAGTGGAGGACTGGACTGATCAGGAGGATCAGTTGCGGTCAAGTAGAAGAGTGGACTGATCAGGAGGATCAGTTGCATTCCAAGTCCTGGGGGGCAACGACAGAGCCGAGCACAAGTCCAACAAGTCTGGGTGATTTGGTTGGCACAAATTCTCCAGAATGGAGTGGGTTAGACTAACCCAGGATTTCGGGAGAAATCCGAAGTTAGATCCACAAGGTAAAACTAGTTTGGCTTGGTTGTATTCATGCTTGTTTTACAGGAATTATAATGCAGGGTCAACTTCAAACAGCCATAACTTTTGACTCGGGTCTCAGAACGAGGCAAACTCAGATGCGTTGGAAAGCCCTTTCAGAGATCTACAAAATTGGTGTTTTGAGTTTTTTCGGATTCCGGCTGGAGTCGACTCAGAATGGCACTTGAGTCGACTCAGGCAGCTGATAACGACAAAGAAGCAAGTTTTATCCACCACATAGGCTGGAGTCGACTCAGGGCTTGCTGGAGTCGACTCAGGAGGTCTATATAAGGCTGTGAACGTGCAGAAGCAACCCAATTCAAGCCAGAAACCTCCCAACTCATTCTGTGGTGCTGTGAAACGCAAAAGAGGCCAGTTCTTGCAGCCGGGGAAGATCCAGAAAGGGTGCACGACGCTCAGGACTTCCGGATCGACTACAAGAAGTTTGCTTTTAATTTATTGTTATTACTTCCTGCTTTTCATTTATTCTGTTTTGCTTGGACTGTAAGACGGGTTGCTCCGCCTCCGAACGCCGTTCGGAAAGGAGACCACTAGTGGACGGGCGCCTCCCGAATTAGGCCTTGGACGTACTAACCCTGGGGGGTTAGGAACCAAGTAAATCCCGCGTGTCCTCTTTATTGTTGTCTAATTCCGCTGCTTAGTATTTCTTTTAGTTAATCGAACGATTTCCGAGAAAAAGCGAAACGCGCTATTCACCCCCCCCCCCCTCTAGCGCGTACACGATCCTACATTAAGGTATTCTAGTGAAGCAGTTTGAGAGGTATGTGCCATATTTTTAAAGAATTCATACTAAGTATGATGATGATTCTATTATTGAATAAATTATTTTAGTGTCCAAACCCTATATGGAACTGTGAAAGGCTTTAGTAGGGTCGTGAAAAGGCAGGAGGCCGTGTAAGACCTGAACCTTGATTTCATGGTAAGCTTGAAGGGTAAGGAACTAAAAATAATTTATTTTATAATAAATTATGTCAGAAAGGTTTGAACAATCAATTAAAGATTGGTATCAAAACTCACGAATTGTGGATCTAGGATATCTTGATTTAGAAACAAAAGTCTCTCTTAAAGGAATTTTTGCAAGAATCCTTAAAGCACTAAAAGGAGTTACAGCAAGCTGTATTGCAATTACAGAAGGAGATTTTATTTAACAAACCTCTTACTGCAAGAGATATTAAAAGTTTGGTGGTTGAAATTTCCAAACAACCAAAGATACTGGAAGAGCATGCGATAAATCTGATTGGTGAAGTAAAAAGCCAGATAAAACAGATTGAGGGAGTCATGCAGGAGGTAAAAAGGCGAGTGTCATGAATTATCCCTCCTCCTCGAACACTGAGGACTACATTAATGCTCTTGAGGTAACAAAGACAATTAGTGCACCTGCTGTTGGATTTGTTACTGTTGAAAAAGCTACGAGTAGTGACATAAACAGGCAGAATAACACGATTATTGAGCTATTATTGACTCTCAATAAAAAGCTAGATCTTTTACTTGCAAAACCTGTTGTGTCTGACTCCTCTGAACAGGTTGTAGCCCTAGCAAAGCAACTTGAAGGACTTACTTTGACATCTGTCAAAAAGAAAAAGGAGCCTTTCTATGTATACTAAGATCCTCTAAAGATTTTTAAGGAGGAAAAGGAGAAGCTTAATGGCGACAAGAAGTAGGCCAACTATTACTGAAACAGAAACTGCTGAACCAGTTACTTCTTCACAAGAAGATCAAATTAGAAGTTACCGAAGAATGGCAAGACTTCGGTATGAAGCCCAAAGAAGATTACATGGTGCAAGGAGTGGATCAAGAACCTTGGAAAGTCAGCTGAATCCTGAAGCTGAACTGGAGCTTTCTCAAAGAAGAAGGGCCTCATTAGTCCCAGCTGAGACACTATATTCCTCTAACTGGTCGGAACCTCGTCATAGAGTCTACCAACACTACTCTGAAACCAGAATCTTGGTTACAGGGGGACAACAGAACCTTCCCCTAATTAATCAAGAGAGCTATACAACCCTACGAAGAGAAGGTATGCAACTAATCCATCTTGGATTAGTAATGATTAGAGTACATGCTCTACATCGCAGGAATGCTGGAGTAAATGCTCTAGTGGTATTGTGGGATACACGATGGACGGATGACAGATCCATCATTGGCACAATGGAGGTAGATCTTTCTGAAGGTACGCAGCTGGTATATATTGCACCAAACATGTTAATTAGTGTGGAAGATTTTTTCCACCATATTGAGCTGGCTATTCAAACCCATGGTTATGAGGGCTGGAATACAGCAGAGTCAAATTTATTAATTACCAGAGGGTTAATCGGAAGATTGACTAATACTAGTCATGCTGGCTTTCGATATAATGTTCAAAATGTTGCAGATTATTTGGCTAGCACAGGTATTCATGCGGTATCGGCGGCACCACGAACGATAGCAGAATTACAAGGAATGAGGTGGACCTTGCAGCCATCATCTATGGCCCAGATCCGAGTTCCCCAGGAGGTCAGAACCACTACTCTATTAGATGGTTCAATTGCTTTATCCTTTCAGGGGTACCAATCAGCAAGGCATTCCCAACCAAGGAGGATGAGCAACCTTGATATTGAAGAAATCAGAGATGAAGGGGAGGAAGAATTTATTGGGATGTTTTCAAGTGAATATATCCCAAAAACTCAGAAGACTCAAAGAACTCAACCTATATTTTCAAGCAAATATGTCGAGCATCCTCAAAAACCTCAACCTATATGGGATACACTGGGTGAACCCAGTGGTAAATATGATTACTATGTGGACTATTCTATACCATCAAGACCACCTGAATATTACCTCCCTATCATTCCAACAGGATGGGAGGATGATAATGATGAAGTCCCAGACAGGAAAGAAAACCCTGAAGTCAAGCCTAATAAACCAGAACCTTCAAACTTACAACCAAAAATCCCTCCAGAAGGATGGGAATATAATGAAGGTTCAAACAGCAAGAAGGATCTAAGAGTCCAAGCAGAACCCTCAAAGGAGAAAAGGCCAGACCTTCCAGCCTCAACATCCCAACAAAAAAGAAAATTTCCTTGTTATGGCTGGATAAGTGAAAGTGAAGAGGAAGATGAATGTGCTCTTCCTAGTATATGGGAAGATACACCCTGGGATGAAGATCCTTATTATGATCCTTGTGATGACATGCCAAGGGATGATGAAGAATTTCAAGTCAACACTGATTAGTCGTGAAGAAGATGATGATGAAGAAGACTTGAAGCTCTTACTTTTTGGGACTCAATAATCTGGAAACGGATTATCCCATGTATTCTCCTACTTCGGTGCTACCTAATGAAGAATTACAGCAACCACCTCAATGGGATGAATCTAGTCCTGAAGCAGATGAATATTGGCAACAAGTCGTCCAAGAAGTAGAGCAAACAGAAGAGCAATTCTTTGCAACACAAAGAATGAATGAACTTTCAATCCAAGAAGAATCAACTTCAGCAGAGGAAGGAGAACCGAATGACTGGTTACCATTTGTAAACCAGTCACAAAATCAAGAAAGTCCTCAAGACGCAACAGAGGAAGCAGTGCATGTGGGCATAGATTCCCCCCTAATAGAGCAGCTGGAAAGCCTGGATTATCCAATACTACAAAATATGATGCAGCAAGCAACGACTGAAAAGGCCCTATCAAGCACAAGTGCAATATCCAGGTATAATCCGCCACAAGAACCTCTTATGGGTCAAGTAAATTATCCTCCTGCGCAGGTGAGGACAGAAGCAAGAGAACCAACTACGGTTTTCAGCGGAAGGTTTAAAGCTCGAGGCTATAATCATCAACCATGGACGCTGCCATCAGCTCAAACAAATGATGGAGCCATCTTAATTTTGCCCGAGGACATTGGGCAATACTCTGAAGTAATATCTCGTTGGGAATCCATTACCAATAATTTGGTAAACCAGAAGACATGGTTGGACAATGCTCAAAAGGTACAGTTTATTGAAAATCTTCTAGGTGAAAATGAAAAGAAAATGTGGATACAATGGCGTATGGCATACGCGGCTGAATATGAAGCCCTTGTTCAAATGGCTGGAGAAACTCAAAATATTTTATCAGCCATCAGAAGGTCATTTCTATTAGAAGACCCCTATCAAGGCTCCACTGTGGAGCAAGATCAGGCTTATATCGACATTGAAAGGTTATCTTGCAATAACATGAAAGATATTTTTAATTATTTAAATGACTTCAAAGTTCTTGCAGCCAAATCTGGTCGGATGTTTATTAGTCCTGAACTCTCCGACAAAATATTCAAGAAAATGCCACCTCTAATAGGCCAGGAAATAGCTGCTGCCTTTAAGGAAAGGTATCCGGCTAATCAGGTAGGCATTATTCCAAGAATTCATTTTACTTATCAGTATTTGGCAGACATATGCAAGAAAGTGGCGGTACAAAAGGTCGTCAAGGATCTGGCGTTCTGTAGCAAAATACCAATACCAGGATATTACAACAAGCAAAAGAAATATGGTCTCAGAAAATCAAAGACTTACAAGGGAAAACCTCATGATTCTCATATAAGGGTTTTCAAGAAGAAAAAAGGGGAACAACAAAAGAAATGTAAGTGTTTTATTTGTGGTGAACCAGGTCATTTTGCCAGAGATTGTAAAAGGAAGACAGGAAATATTGTACGAGCAGCAGTAATGGATCAGCTGGATCTTCCCTCTGATTATGATGTTCTTTCGGTAGATCTTAATGAGGAAGACTCTGATGCTATTTGCTCATTTTCAGAAGGAGAAACAGGTCCCAATTATGTTAATATTGCATTGGATGATACACCATGGGTCCAGGAAGCAGCTTTCATGCTGGGAGCAGAAAATTGTGGATGGAGAAGTCAAGTCTTTGTGGGAGATTTAATGAAAAATTGTCAACATGAATGGGAAGAAAATCAAATCATTGCTGACAGCAAATACGTATGTTGCACCCTCTGTAAGTTAATTACTACTGATAACATGCGTATACATTGTGTATTATGCAGAATGACGGTATGTCCTGCTTGTGGGCCATTCTACTTAAACAAGACTTTGGTCTTGAAGAAAAATGATATGATTCCACCCTATGAAAAGGAGGACCAGATGATACAAGGCTTACTAGATTATACTCAGTATTTGCGAAGTATTTTAGACAGAAAGACAATTGAACAAAAGGAGAAATCCCAGAAGATGGTCTTTTTATCAGAGTAAAAAGGTTGTCGCAAACAGCAATACTACCAAAGCGACGAACTACAGGAGCAGCTGGATATGACATTTTTACAGATGAAGAAGTTCATATATCAGCCCAACAACAATGTCTTATTAAAACCGGACTAAGCATAGAATTTTCAGAAGGATACTATGCTAGAATTGCACCTCGTTCCGGTGCAGCACTTCGATTCAACCTTCTTATCAATGCTGGTGTCATTGATTCAGATTTCCAGGGGGAGGTACGATTACTTGTTTACAATTGTTCAAATCTAACCCTCTCTCTGGGACATGGAAGTTGTATTGCACAGCTAGTGTTTGAAAAAATCATGACCCCACCTATCATGGAAGTAGAAGACTGGGGGAAACAATGAGAGCCTCGGGATGTTTTGGCTCAACGACAAGGGATCAGCCATCAACAAGTCAGGAGCTAATTTTTTCAGCAACAGGCAAGACCTTTTTGAACCGATTATACAACATGGTAGTAACTATACAAATCCCTGGTATAGCTGACACGCAGGTACAAGCAATACTAGATACGGGAGCCACTACTTGCTGTATCTGTAAAAGTGCATTACCAGAAAATGCATTTGAGGATATCAATTACAAGGTAGTATTTTCAGGGATAAATTCTCAGCAAGAATCAACCAAGAAGGTGAAGAATGGATTCATGTGCATCGGAAGACATAAATTTCGCATACCTTTTACATTTCAGCTTACCATGAATCTCCGAGACGGAATTCAAATGCTGATTGGGTGTAATTTTATCAGGGCAGTATCTGGTGGTCTCAGAATAGAAGGAACAGAGGTAACTTTTTATAAGGAAATTACTACAATCAATACCTCTCCTGAAGTACATATTGCAGCAAGAGCAATACCGGAATTGGAAATGGATGAAGATGAATATCTCAATATTAATGAAGAATTATTCCTACCAAAGCAACATGTATTGGCAGGGATAGACTTCAAGATGCAATTTGCACCAGTAATGCAGAAGTTAAAGGAAGCAGGGTTTATCGGGGAAATCCCTCTAAAACATTGGGCAAGGAACAAGGTAACATGTACACTTGATATTATTAATCCTGACATTACTATACAGGATAAACCCTTGAAACATATTACCCCTGCAATGGAAGCATCTTTCAAAATACACATAGAAGCTTTATTAAAGATGAAGGTAATTAGGCCTAGTGAAAGTCAGGCATCGAACAATGGCCTTTATTGTGCAATCTGGTACCACAGTTGACCCGGTGACAGGAGAAGAGAAGAGGGGAAAAGAAAGACTGGTTTTCAATTACAAGACTCTTAATGACAACACTCATAAGGATCAGTATTCCCTACCGGGCATTAATCTTATTCTCAAGAAAATTGGAAGCAGTAAGATCTTTTCAAAATTTGACCTGAAATCTGGATTTCATCAGGTCATGATGAACCCTGAGTCTATCCCGTGGACGGCTTTTCTAGTGCCACAGGGATTATATGAATGGCTGGTTATGCCCTTTGGGCTAAAAAATGCACCAGCAGTCTTCCAAAGGAAGATGGACAACTGTTTTCAAGGTTGTCAGGATTTCTTGGTCGTTTACATTGATGATATTCTGGTCTTTTCAGCTAATGAGGAGTTACATTGCCAGCATCTAAGCAGAATGCTGGATATATGTCAGAAGGAGGGACTGGTTCTTTCCCCAACCAAAATGAAGCTTGCCCAAGCAGAAATTGAATTTCTGGGTGTCATTGTGGGAAATCGGAAAATTAAGCTTCAACCACATATTATCAAGAAGATAATTGACTTCAATGAAGAAACTCTCACTACTCTAAAGGGGTTGAGGTCTTTCTTGGGGATTCTTAATTATGCTCGGTCCCACATTCCTAATCTGAGTAAATTATTGGGACCTTTATATTCAAAAACCTCTCCGCATGGAGATCGAAGGTTTAAATCCTCTGATTGGGCAATCATCAGGGAAGTTAAAGCCCTGGTCAAGAATTTACCAGACTTAGAATTACCACCTGCAGATGCTTATATCATCATCGAAACTGACGGTTACATGGAAGGATGGGGAGGAGTTTCATATTTAAAATGATAACGATACTCTAAATAATATTTAGAACATACAAAAAGGAAAAAAAAAATTGGGATTTTTTGAATTGCGATAACAAATTTGTTATTGCGATAATAAATACACCTTTTTTCCTTTTTAGCACTATCTATCTCAAGAAGTAGTTATATGATTGACAAGGTAGTTAATTAGAAGAAAATAAGAAAAACAAGTTAAATATTTCAACTCCAAACTACTAAAAGTAATTTTAGCAGTCAAACCTGAGCCAGTTGTTGTTCAGCAACTCATGCATCCTTTCCCTCACAGTTACGTGCTAAAGCATCAGGCCACCTATTGGAAGAATAGAAAGTAAGTTAAGTCTGTCTATTATAAATACATCAAAGATACTAAACTTATTCATTAAAAGTTGTATGATAGCAATTAAAAAAATTATCTGCTATGGGAATTTATTGGAGATTTAGTTACCTGGCCTAAAGATATGAATATTTAAATAACTTTCAAGTGCCAGCAAGATGATCTATTTGAACTTTAGATTCAAATGACAAGCCAAAATGACTAACAATTGAGAACCAATAAAAAAACACAAAGGTAACTCATTTAAAATGTCTTCGTAATATATTTTTAGAGGCAAACTCATCAATGATAGCATCATATTCAATATTTTCTAAAATATTCTTTTCAATGCATAAATTGCTAATCCATTTAGCCTATCTTGAGTCATTATAGTCCGTAAATAAAATTTTATTAATTTTAATTTTGAAAAATTTCTTTCGGCAGATGTCACTGTTACGGGTATCCAGATAATTGTTTCATGATGATAGATAATTATGAACAATAAGCAATAAGCAATAAGTAAAGAACAATAAAACCTAATATAGAGGGCACTTTCACGGCTTGTGGAACTGTAGAAGCGGTTGTGGCTTGTGGGGGCAGTTCGCGGCAGAGATCCACAACACATGGAATGAATAGAAAAAGGATCTCGTGAAGAGATCCACAACTTGTCGAGATCTGGTGCTTATGTTTGACGAAATGAACAGAAAAAGAATCAGCGATTAGGGCTCAAAAACTAGTTGACCATTCAGTTTTTTTTTATGGACAGATGGACAAAGAATTATAGAGTTACCGTTTAATTTTTTTTTGGGATTCGATCAAAGAATACTTTTAATATTTTTTGAAAGGTAATAATTAAAAGCTAAGAATATGAAATTTAATCCAAAAATTAGGACCCTATCAATTTGTGGATCATGAGCAGTCGCCCTGGCCCAGGGCCAACCCTGAATTTTACTTGTGTGCCAAGACATGCAATTGATAACTTTAGAATTTTAATTTGAGATAAAGAGTGCCTTTTAGTGACAAAGAAGGTTGTGAGATAACCATTTTGCAACCTCCCCTTCAACTGAAAACATAAAGAAAACTCTAAAGGTACCATACCACGGGAATATTTATGTATTACAATGATTTCATGATTATTGAACTCCAAATATACTTTTTTTTGGAGAAGAATCCCTAGATGTGGTTAGTTATGGAGAAATCTATGAGCTCGGACAAAGAAAAACATCAAAGCTAAATTCAAATTAAAGAAAGTAAGGTTCAAGAGCAAGAGGGGTCGAACACGTTGTAGGAGGCGAGGTTGATGGTTGTGATGTAGCTACCATATTAGCGACGGAGCTAGGAATTATAATCAATCTGGATTAATTTTTTTAATGAAAAATAATAAAAAAACCTAGGCTTACACTACGATAATCTTTGCTTAACAACCAAGATCAAGGCAATCTCCAATCAAGGTCAAAGAAATTTCCGAGCAAGCCTCGAGTGCCCAAATATGTTTGTACCTAACTCCGCTCTTATATAGTAGGTAAAACATAAGGTGAAGACAGAGGAGGAAGAATGGAAAGGGGAGTTCACCTTTCGATATTAATTGATCTCTAGATGATTAAGCAATAATTTAAAAATAATAATTTTTATTATATATATATATATATATATTGTCAAAGAAGAATTTCATACACATGTATTATGTATATATAGATTAAAAATCAGAACAAATCTTGAAGATTAGTTTCAAGGACTAATAAGACTTGTCTCAAAGGATTCCATTATCTAGAAGCACGTATACACATCTATAATCATATATACAGGAACTATTATAATTAATACATATAATCTCCACTTTAGTTAAGTTCAATGAACTATCCAAACATTAAAAACATAGACTTGATCGAACACTTACAACATATTTACAAATTAAATCCTCTACTGAAAAATTAATCCAAGTTAAAAACAACTCCTTCGAGCCAAGAACCCCACCATTTTTGCCCACGATACCAACAATACTTTCATCCTCTTCTCCTCATCATCATCGTCATTCTCCCCCTTATGATCATTGTCATTGTTATTGTCGTCGTCACCATCGGTCTCTCTGCAACCCTCTTGATCCACAGCCAACAGATAGGGAGGAGGCATACTGTCGGACTCCTGATCATCCAAATCTATGCCACTCTCCAAATAGTCAACGCCAGCCATGGCCAGAGCTTCAATTGAGGCAGAACCCATCAGGTAGATATACATATAGCCTCAGCCTTTGTATGTATGTATATTCTCTGAGCTCTTTATGGAATCAATGCAACTCCACTGATCGATCGATGAGAAGAATTAAGGTGTTAAAAATGAAAACCAACCTCAGTTCTTTAATTATGAAACTAACTGTTCTCCAGGGAGGATTATTTATAGGCAAGGATCGATGATTAGTTGTGCATGCATGCATGGCTAGCTGATGGTTGACCACAAAAATACATATAATAATAATATTGGTATGTGAAACATGTGAATTGTGGATAATTAGTTGATCGATTAAATGTTTCAATATGTACGAATGGATCGAATTGACTAGAATATGATCTGGATATATGGTGAGAAGATGAGGAGGGAGGGGGTGGTTGGACCTATGCATGCATGCACGTACGTAGAGGGAGACGCATCGACACAACTTGGCCTTCTTTTTTTTTTTTTTTGTATATTATGATTTTTAGTTTTTTTTAGTTTGAGTCAAAACCATAAACCGGATGAGTCAAAACCATAAACCGGATTCAGGAGAGAGACGAAACCAGACAAGGTAGCAATTTGGTATGTGGTCACATGCCCACGATGAATCCGTGGATATAAGCACTCGGTATTTTTTAAAATGATGGATATGCACACATTTCTATTATTGGATATGAATGTCGATATGAAACTTTTTATTTTGAAATGATAATTCAATAATCCTGATTAGATTAATTTGTATAGTAAGTATTTATTAATTTTCGTCACAAATGATGTATTTAACAAATGAAAATATTAGGGACAGTAATTTACTGTTTTTACTTTTATTTGAGACGACACATTACCATCTCAATCTGGTGTCTCTAGTTTTTTTACAGGATAAGACATAACATTTGAGACAAAAAATAACTGTCTTAAATACTTTTGAGACAATTTAACAACTGTCTCATCACCGTCTTAAATCGCATTTGAGACAGTACAACTGTCTCAATATTTTTTTGAGACGCTTATATTGGGGACGACTACATCAAAAACCTAATTTTCTAGTAGTGCTCTAAATATATATATATATATATATAATCAATCAATTTGCCACATCAATTGGTGCCATGGACGGGGCAATGGTGCAACGGTAGGACATCCGAGTTGTGACCCAGGGACTCACGTTTCGATCCCCAACTACGACGTATTTACAAGAATTTTCTTCCTCCAAATGGGGAACGCAATCAATGGATGTTGGACATCTGGATTAACTGCCGTATGCGCTTCCCGATTTACCCTGGTGGTCGGTGGGAAACTTCCGTGGGACCGAATCGGCCATCCCCAGGGATTGAGTCCATGAGACTGACTGAGATTTATCATTTTGTGGATGAATAAGATAACAATTATATATGAATGTCTAATTTTCTAAATACTTTAAATTTAATTTCTAATCCCAAAGTATGTTTACATTCAAAATATATCAATTGATTTTATAATAATTGCAATTTTAAAATAAGTTACCTAATTTTGATTTACTTTTAATATTTTATTTTAATTTATTATAATTCATCTTTATATTATTTATACGGCACGAATTATACTTATTTATATTTAAAAAAATATCCATATTTAATTTAGCGATGAAATTATCCATCACTATTTGATCACTAAACCCATTTAGCAACGGTTTTTACGATGGAAAAAAAATTATAAAATTTTCTATTATAAATAGATTTAGTGATGGAACCTATTTTCAGTTACAAATTTAGCGATCAAAATATATTTTTAGTCACTAAATTAGCGACCAAAATATAATTTTGATAATTAATTTACAAACGAAAAATAATTTCTATCTAAAAATTGACAATAAAAAATATATTTTCATTGCTAATTTAGCAACGAAAAAATATTTTTCATCGCTATGTTTTAGATAGTTTTTTTGAAATTAGCAACGAAAATAAAATTTCCATCCCTAATTTTTCTATAAATTTCAACGTCACACTATATTTTTCTAATTTATACCCTATTTACATCAAAATATACAATTAGCATTCATAATATATATAAACCATATCCAAACAATACACGATAGATGAACAAAATATAATTAACATTCACACCCCTAAATTATATTACAAATAATATCCAAACAATACATAAAATAATATCATGTATCGAAACTTTGATACAAACTATATTCATAATATAAACCATATCCAAACAATTAACACAAATATGCCATCGTGTTAAAAATAAAATAATTTTATCATCTAATCCTGCATCAAAGTAGAATATGATAGATTATTAAATAAAACAAACACATGATATATTATAAGAATAATGCACAAATAAAATAATATTAAAATAGATATACACAAAGTTAAAGTAACTTATTAGAAAAATATATAAATTAAATAACTAGCATAACATAAGTTTAATATGCTTTACAAGCATACATACCTTAATTTCAAAATATAGTATCAAATCGTCAATGATTTTAGTGTTGATGTTCTATCTACATTGTTTATGAAAAAATATAATATAAATAGAATTGCATATAATATCAAATTTAATGGAACCAATTATACTGTTTAATGAGTGATAAATACAAAAATTAAGTTGAGTCTCACACCTCAGGATTTTTACTTATGATCAAGAGTGTTTTGGTCTTGAGTCTCTTATGATTCTAAATCATGCGATGTTGGAAAAGCAGAAAGACTCATTAATGAATAGCAAATAAAGAATTCTTACATTTTTCAGTCGACTATCGTCTTGACCTGATCATCCATCAACCGCTTCGACTGCTCTACTGCCATCCTGATCCGATCATCTATTGACCGCTCTGATGCTCTAATGTCATGACCCAATCCCTCAATGTTTGATTTTCTAGTCATAACTCTTGCACTTTAGTGGATGAAGAATTGGAGGGTCAACCTCTAATCCTAGGAGTCATCATACAATCATATGCAACACGATCATATGCAATCTGTACATGGGAGCCAAGGCCGTAGACGGTGTTCTTTTTTACTTCAACCAACAACATGATAATATATATAAGATATGAGGGTTAATGGGTCGGGTTTTTGGGTTAAACCCGAAACCCGTTAGGAATTCTTAAAAAAAAACAAAACAAAAGGGGAGAAAGAGTCGCGATTTTCCCAGCACGGTTGCTGTTGGGTCTAAAAGGATGTCCACATCTCCACAATGACATGATATTATCCACTTTGGGCCTAAACCCTCATGGTTTTGTTCTTGGGCTTTCCCCAAAAGGCCTCATTCCAATGAAGATACTTTCCATCCTTTTTAAACCCATGATCTTTCCCATGTGTTTTAGATGTGGGACTATGTTTGCACCCTTGCAACCCAACAATCTCCCCCTCAAACAAAGGACCACTGGAAGCTTCGCTACCTTTTCTCATGGTCCGGCTGCCATGTCCCTTATGGTCCGAGCCTCCCCTACTTCCTTTGTTTTCCCCGATGGTCCCCACATGGTTAGATCTGGATCATGGCTCATCCGGCGGTTAGTCCGGTGAAGAGCGGCCTCGCTCTGATACCAATTGTTGGGTCTAAAAGGATGTCTACATCTCCACAATGACATGATATTGTCCACTTTGGGCCTAAACCCTTATAGTTTTGTTCTTGGGCTTTCCCCAAAAGGCCTCATTCCAATGAAGATACTTTCCATCCTTTTTAAACCCATGATCTTTCCCATGTGTTTTAGATGTGGGACTATGTTTGCACCCTTGCAACCCAACAGTTGCGACCTTGTCGGCAAAGAACGCGGAGGATGTGGGATAAGAGAGGGGGGGGTGATGTGTGTGTTTTGTTGGAAATATTTTATTTATATAATTTCTCTTATTTATTATGTCACTAACACCCATCAAATTAATTATCTATTTATTTACCAAATCCCTAACTATCGCTAAAGTAGTATAGAGAGGTCCAGGTCATCTCTCTTGGACTCAATGATAGGAAATTTAGACATATGGTGCAGAGTTTTTATTATTGCAGATCTTATTTATTCCTAACAATCTATTTAATCCTCTTATTCTCAATTTAATTCTACAATTTACAAAAGAATAATAAGTACACATTCCTAATAATACATTTACTCAAATAACAATACATTTATACAAATATACAAATCATGCAACATACATCAATAAACACAACATCCTACAACATAACTTAACTAACATGAAACATACAACATGAATTCTACAATCACATACGACAACTAAATTACAGTAACATACAAACAAACTACAATCTACACTTCTTATATACAATACAACATAAACCATACAAGATTCACACAATGTCCCACAAGTTTTACACTAATCACACAACACTGTATACATGTATTTTACGAATTATACAACAACATACTTAACATCCAACATGAATTCTATACATACAACATCATGTAACCGGTTTCCATTCACTTCCAAAATCACTACAAGTTAACGTTAAGCATGCTTATTTACCAATCAATCATCCAACTAGTCCATGGTTCAACATACACCAATTGCATTCAGGATCACAAATTCGACCACATGATAAACTACCCTTGATTCATCAAACATTCAGATTTCAACATGCAAGAACTACAATAATAAGCATCAACTGGATCAATAATATGCTCACACAACCAACACAAGTTACAACTTAATACACAATCCTAACACACACTAACATCATGTCATCCAATGATCAACCGAAACACTTCATATTCAAACTCTCTAAACATTCCAAATCGAAACAACTTTCTCATTTAGTGCACTAACATCACAACAACCAAATTGAATTCAAATTCAGGAAAAACAGGTAACCTGGAGGAATTTGCACAGAAGAATCATTTGATAAACAACATCACCATAGACAATTAGTAGTCAGATTAGAAATTAAGATTAGAGTCAATGTTAGATCAGAATTAGGGTTAGCAACAATTTATTCATAGGGGGGTTTATATCGTAATTGAAATACAATAGAAAGAACAGAAAAAAATAAGAACAAATAGAAAACAGATAAGAACAAAGAACAGGGGAAAATGTGGAGGTTTTCTTCCTTCTCCAAATCGGCACAAAACAAGAACTCATCCTTCTTCAGTTCACACCGCACCAAGAGGGAAGTGAATCAACCCAGGGAAAGAACCCTAGGTTGAACATGGTAGAGAACAAAGCTCAGAATCCAGCCTTCAACCTTCGTCATTTGCAACTAGCAAACCAACGTTAGAGAAAGGAATTGAAACCCTTTAACCTTGTTATCTATGGTGGATGGAATGGATTGAAGCCAAGCACACACATCCCACAGCCTCTGAACCACTTCGGCTTAGGAACAGGGGCTAGGGTTCAGTGAAATGGAGTGCCAGAGAGGAGAAATGGAGAACCACTCACACCCAACCTCTCTGGGCTAACTACCGTCGAGCACCGGTGACCGGAGAACCACCCACGACCACCGTTCCGCGACAACGGGGAAATGGATCTCAGCGCCTCCGAACCACTTCGGCGCAGATCCAACGACGGTGACGGTGAAATCTTAAGGAGATGAGGCTGATTTGTGTGACCGGAAGGTTGAATGAGGGGGACGGTGGCGCGCGACAGAGCCCGGCAGAAGAATCGTTGCGGTGGCGGAGAGGAGTCGAAGACCTAATAGAACCGAGCTGCTTCCTTTGGCCTCGCATCGCGGCTTTTGCTGCCGCCAACATGGTTAGCTGCACCCAACTTAAACTCGAGCTCAACCTGACTTCAACTCAAACTTGAGCTTAGCTCAGATTCGAGCCAAATTAAACTGATCTAGCTGGACCTTGACTTGACTAAGCTGATTTCGAATCGAATCGAGCCAAATTGAATCCGAATTGACCCGAACTTGAGTCAGAATTGATTTTTCTTCAAATTGGATTTCCTGTAAAATGAATTACCACCAATTAATATCCATAAATGCCATAAATCAATGAAAAAATAAGATAACAATAAAATTTCATCCAAATAAAGAATCAGCTCAAAACACCCTATTTATGATATGAAATACGATCAAATCGGTCCAATATAACCCTGATTTATTCGTAGAAAATGCTAATTATCAGGGGGCTGGCGGATCAGGAAGACCCTAACCCTAAGCGCCGCGCTACCTCATCTCCAGAGTCCCTCTACTCTGGTTCAACCTGTTGAATCGGGTTGGACCGGCTAGAGGGGGGTGAATAGACAGTTTAAGCAAAGTCGCAGAATAAACACTCCTTTAAAAAAAAACTTGGTTGCAACTCGGTTGTTGCTTCCAAGGCAATTTACGCTCAAACAAACTCCTTTAGGCGGAGAAGCCTTTACACTTGTAGCACAGAGACTTAGTGAGAATGACAAAAGTAATTGATGATCTAACTCTAAAACTTCAAGTCTATTTATAGCCCAAGAGAATAGATCTAGATCGTTGATCGTAGATGAACTTTCTCTTGGTCGTTGATCCGTTGATGCGATCCTAACCGTTGATCAGAGATAGGCTTGATTGTAGCCGTTGAGTAAATAAAGATAAACTTTATCTTTAATAAAAGATAAAGAGAATTATCTTTAATAAAAAATAAGTATTTATCTTTTATATGATAAAAGATAAATCTCATTATTTTTTCTTCTTTTTTTTTCAACCGCCACGTCCAAACAGTCCAAGTCTAAGTCTTCTTCTTTCGGCAAAGTCAATGGTCAAAGTCAAAGTCAATAGTTTTGACTTTTGTTGACTTTTTGTAGAATTTTCGATTGAGTGATTTCTGGCCAATCGGAGTTAGGCTCACCCGAACTCAACTTCGACCTTTTGCCCCTCGAGCGTGCTTCCTCTCGGATTCTCGTCCCTTGGACTTCGCGCACGTCCTTCTCGCTCCACTGGCGTACTCTTCCATAGCTTCCACGTCCCTCGGATTGTACCGAGCCCGTCGACTCACTTCCCCGTGCAACCCTTCTCGTCCGCTACGTCTTACGCTCGACTTCCTCCGTACCTAAACAAAAAAAAAATAAGGAAAATAAATAAAATAAAATAAACAGGTTAAGCAAAAAAAAATGTTTCATGTTAAAACTATAACCTTCCCCTGAACCTCAGCTTGCTCTTCCCCTTTGATCACAGTAAAAATAGGGTGTATAAAATTAGGGAAGAAAAAAAGACATTTGTGTAAATGCAAGAGAAAGTAAAAATTTTTTTAAGTGTTCAATTAATACACAGTAGATCACAAAAAATTTGGTCTTCAAAAAATGAGCATTGCTAAGGATTTCAAAAAAAATTTAAAATGGCATTTTTACTTTAAAAAATAGAAAAATAATTTCATTAAGAGAAAATTTTGAAAGTTTTTGTGAAAGTTGAAAATTTTTTTAATTCAAAATTGATTGAAAAAATTTGAAAAATAATTTTTGACAAAGTCAACATATGATATATAGATTCGAAAAAATTGGATCTGGTCAAAATATTTTGTTATCAAATTTTCAAAATTAAAAATAAGATTGTATTTTTAAAATCATGGAAAATTAAAATACTGTTAGAAAAATCTAAACTTTTTTTGTAGAAATCGAGAATAGAGATTTGAGATTGTACAAAAATTTTCAACTTTAAATTTATTCTTTAAGTCCGAAGATAAAATAAATACTCACAGAGAGAAATCTTTAGAAAAATAAGATTTTAAAATTTAAAAACACTTCAAAAATTTGTATATAAATTATACTGAGTTCTAATGATGGTATTTGAATCCTGAAAAATCGGATCTATGAAAATAATATTTTTTATCTATTTTTAAAATTTAAATTTAAATTTTGAATTAAAAAATTATCAAAAATCGAAATAATATTTAAAATTTTTTGTAAAATTCTCAGTGTATGAACAACATAATTATGCATCGAGTAAAAATAGAAACATAATTTTTTATCACTAAAAAATTAATCAAACTAAATTTTCTAAGATAACAAGAAAATAATGTTAATTAAGTAAAAAAGGAAAAAAATATTAACCAGTGCATTCATATGTAATAACACAAAAGAGATCAATTTAAAACAGATTTGGGAACCCAAAATAAGTTCATATCTACTGGATTGATTAAAAATCTTGGAGAATATAGTTTTTGATTGAGCACTTTTCTAAGTTGTCCCCTGTGATTTTTAATATACCAGTTCAAATTATCAGGATAACTATTTTTCTTTTGGCGTAAGCATGAAATATCAAGTTCTAATTTTTTAACTAAGTTTTTCAAGTTATCATTCTCATTCTTCAAAATATTAGAGTTATCAGACGAAAATGCAAGCGCTAGTTAATTTTTTAATTGTGAATTTTCTTTTTCTAATTTACAATTAGCCTTGAGCATTACTTTTATTCCAGCGTATAATTGATCGTGAGGGAGAAAACATACCTCACTTACCGGGTCGCTTTCGAAAAGAGAGGCTCCCCCTTCGTCGTTACTTTCTTCTGATGTTGCTCCCCCTTCATCAGTGCTCTCTTCTTGATGACTTGCCATCAGCGCAAGTCCAGCGTACTCCTGAGTTTCTGATTCGTCAGACGAGGTCTTGTCCCAGGTGGCTTTCAATGCCTTCTTCATTTTTGGCTTACTCTTGCGGTTAGGACATTGATCTTTTAGATGCCCCTCCTCGTTGCAGTTATAACATCGGACATTACGTTTCTTTGGAGATCACCTTGTCTTCTGCATCCTTGAAAATTTGTTAGCTTTAAAAAAACTTTTAAAGGTCCTTACCATTTGTGTTGTCTCTTCGTCGTTCGTCGAGGATTTTGATCCCTTTTCTGTTCTTCTTGTGTTCAGGGTAATGTTATTTATCTTTCTAGATCCTGCACACCGAGACTAGTGTAATTCAAAAATAGAAAACATTTCGTCTAGCGTACTTACCTCTAAATCCTTAGAAATATAATAAGCGTCGACGATTGCACTCCACTCCTGGGTTCTCGGGAAGGTGTTGAGGGCGTATCGAATAGAATCGCGATTACTTACCGATTCACCGAGTTGGGTGAGTCAGGAGATTAGCTTCTTAATTTTGGCGTGAAGTTCTGCCACCGTTTCTCCTTCCATCATTCATAGATTTGTCAGCTGATTCCGTAGAAGGTCCTTCCTTGCTGACTTGGCGACTGAGGTACTCTCATGAAGTTCTAAGAACTTCTCCCACAGTTCTTTCGCGGAGTGGTAGGTGCCGATTCGATTTACATCTTGAGTAGGTAAGACGTTAGTAGA
Organism: Curcuma longa; assembly: GCF_044706935.1. Taxonomy (NCBI): domain Eukaryota; kingdom Viridiplantae; phylum Streptophyta; class Magnoliopsida; order Zingiberales; family Zingiberaceae; genus Curcuma; species Curcuma longa. The sequence goes on from NC_133861.1 coordinate 5,728,205, forward strand.
TGGAACTCAGCCTTACCATTGGCGACGGACTCAGATTGCTCCTTCTTATTCCATAGACATTCTTCTTTTTCATTCCCGTTCGTATCTTTTAAAACTGCAAAATCATATTTAATAGATAATAAAATATCAAAATCAGTACGAAAAAATACTTCTATTTTCTTTTTCCAAACGGTGAAATCCCCTTCGAATTTGGATGGATGGATATGTGCTCCGGCCATCGTTTTGTTGCTTTATCGGGTAGTTAGTCCTTCAAAAGAGAACCTAGCTCTGATACCAATTGTTGGATCGGGTTGGACCGGCTAGAGGGGGTGAATAGATGGTTTAAGCAAAGTCGCAAAATAGACACTCCTTTAAAAAAACTTGATTGCAATTCGGTCGTTGCTTCCAAGGCAATTGGCGCTCAAACAAACTCTTTTAGGCGGAGAAGCCTTTACACTTGTAGCACAGAGACTTAAAGAGAATGACAAAAGTAATTGATGATCTAACTCTAAAACTCTAAGTCTATTTATAGCCCAAGAGAATAGATCTAGATCGTTGATCGTAGATGAACTTTCTCTTGGTCGTTGATCCGTTGATGCGATCCTAACCGTTGATCAAAGATAGGCTTGATCGTAGCCGTTGAGTAAATAAAGATAAACTTTATCTTTAATAAAAGATAAAAAGAATTATCTTTAATAAAAAATAAGTATTTATCTTTTATATGATAAAAGATAAATCTTATTATTTTTCTTCTTTTTTTTTCAACTGTCACGTCCAAACGGTCCAAGTCTAAGTCTTATTCTCTGGGCAAAGTCAACGGTCAAAGTCAACAACCAAAGTCAAAGTCAATAGTTTTGACTTTTGTTGACTTTTTGTGGAATCTTCGATTGGGTGATTTCTAGCCAACCGGAGTTAGACTCACTCGAACCCGACTCCGGCCTTTTCCCCTCGAGTGTGCTTCCTCCCGGATTCTCATCCCTCGGACTTCGCGCACATCCTTCTCACTCCACTGGTATACTCTTCCGTAGCTTCCGCGTCCCTCGGATTGCACCGAGCCTGTCGGCTCACTTCCCTGCGCAACCCTTCTCGTCCGCTACGTCTTACGCTCGACTTCTTCCGTACCTAAGTTCCTGCACACTTAGCAAAGGGATTAGAACAACACAGGACCTAACTTAATCTAGTTGATCACATCAAAACTAACCGGGGCACCAACACAACCACCGTCGCTGCTTGTCGCTCGCAGTCGCTGTTCGTCGATCGCGATCGCCGCAAGCATGGGAGGGGCGAGAAAGGAGCTGCTCGGTGGTGCGCGAGCGGAGAAGAAGAAGAAGTCATCGTGTTCTTCTCTTTTTCTCCTTTCCTCTGGTTCGCGAAGCGCTGTTCGGCTTTGCCTGGTTCGGTGGTTCGCTGGAGAGGGACAAAGTAGCAAGGAAACCCATCCGTCGTTTCCTTTGCTGGTGGGCAAGACCTAGGGCATCAAACCGAGGTAAGATTTTGTGGTTGTTGTTGGGATTTGTGGGAAATTGTAGGTTGCTGTTAAATTGGTTGAATTTATGAAATGTGTTTAGATTTCGACTGAGGTTCTCGGTGGTGTGGACTGCGATGGAAGAATCGAAGCCTGAGCTTGCTGCTAGGGCTTGAACTGAGGTAAGAGTTTGTTAGGGTTTTGCTATATGTGTTGGGTTACAGTTCGATATGTGTACTGTTGAATCTGTTGTAGACTGATTTGTTGATCGGTTGCCGAAGTTGGGATTTTAGGAGGTGATGATATTAATTTGTAGATAGGGGTTGATTGGTTATTGGCTGGTTTTGCTCTATTAGATACCAAGATTGATCAAATTATTGATTGATTGTGAGTTTCTATTTGATCAGTTCGGGACTGGTTCAAGTGTGGTTGTGTTCGGTTAAGGATGGGAATTATTTATTGTTAATCAAGATTTAATTAAGGTTATGGATTAACCTTAACCAAATCAATTGGTTGGGTTAGGTTAATCGGATTAAATGGAGTTGGTTGGACTCGATTGATCAAGTTAGTTGGACCTATTGATGGATCTGATTCGGCTTGAACCGGTTAAGGTTAACCCTATTTTGATTAGGATTTGATTTTATTGTAGAATTTAAAATACACTCTGGTATTTAGTGGGTAATGATTATTATAATTGCAGGACCTTGACGGTTGATCCTGTTACACACGAGGGAGGTTCTTTATCACCGTGTGTACATTAGGTGGGTACTCCTGTGCTTGGTCAACACAGGATTGTCTGTAAGTGTAGATTTATGTTACTGTAATTATTTTGGTTGAACATCTTGTTATTTTTAATTGTTGATCCGGTATGATTCCTTGCTATGGATTTCCTACTGTTGATTTGTATTGATGTCGCTTTATTGTGATTAGCATGTTACTTGTTGTTTGATATCACTGTATGACCTATTGATTATGCCTGATTAGACATAGGTTTAACTGTTGCACTGAATATCATGACACATACATGATAGTAGTAGATATGTTATTCATCATTGTTGTTGTTGTTAGTCTCACTTGTCGCTGTGTGATAGTGGCACAAGAGTGAGAGCAGTTGTTGCGCTAAGTTGGGTGCAACCAGGACTGACCCTCCTGATCCTGCCCGCTCTCCACTTATTAGTAGTGGTTTATTGTTGGAGTGAGTGCAGTTTTCCTGTCGTGCGCCTCAGTTCATTGCACTGGGTGAGTGTCTGGGGGTGGCGAGTGCATACAGTGACATGCATTGCATATGTGTATACATTGTTGGTAGTAGTCTGCTGCATTTATAATCATTGCACTAGTTGTTATATGTCAGTGGCTATTTCACTTGTTATTATATGATTGTATGATATCTGTTGTTGTGTGTATCATTGATGTACCGTATGCTATCATGTTGTTTCATTTTTATATATTGTTATGTTGTGCACTTACTTGTTTATACATACTGAGTATTGTATACTCACTACCCAGACCCTGAGATTTTCTTTTCTTGCTCCCTAAGTTGTAGATAGGATGTTGGTTGAAGCTTGGAGGTCTACCAAACTACTCCATCATCTCACAGTAGGAGTATAGTTCGTTGTTTTTACTTTGCATGTTTTTTCAGACTATATTGGATTGTCAGTTTCAGCATTATGTGCATCTCTGCTCTCATGTTCGTGGTTTCCTTATATGTTGTGGACTATTTGTCGTCTTACTTGTAGGGGTTTGAATTTATGTTCGTAGTCGTGTGGACATGAACTTTATTAATTCTCTGTTGTGGAGTTTCTGTTATTATAGATTTATGGAGTTTTATTATTACTTTGTTGTGATGCTTTACGACTTATACGTGTTGTTGTGGTGATCTATTATTTACATGCATGTGCTTGGATGATTTATGGTCATGTGGGCCTCTATTCAGGTTGTTTAGTAGTACAAAAATACATGTATTGTATTTGTTAAGTGGCCAAGTAGGCCCTGAATTGTTACAGGAGAGATGCTGCCAAAATTTTTCAGACAGTCATCTCCCGGGCGTGACACCTAAGCAAGTATATGAAGATCAATTAAAAGAAAATAGAGTGTGAGAAAATAAAAGAAGTGTGAGAAAATAAAAAGTGTGTATGAGAAGAGTGAAAAAAAGAATGAAAAAGAAAAAACATTAAGAGCAAGAGAGTAAAAAAGTGAGCTTTTATGCAAGAAAGAGAGGTTAAGAGAATTTTTTATTCTCAACAGGTGATGATTGTACTTTTGTAAAAGAAGGCTTATTTCAACACTAACTATCTACTCTCTTTGCCTAGTATTGTTAAATTTCTTTTGCAGGAGTTTGATGATGCATTCCCTAATGAGGTTCTTGATGGATTGCCATCAATTAGGAGAATAGTGCACCAAATGAATTTTATCCCAAGAGCAACAATTCCTAATTGACCAACCTATAGAAGTAATCTGACGGAGATAAAGGAGCTTCAAAGGCAAGTTGAAAAGTTGATGAGGAAAGGGTACGCCCGAGAAAGTTTAAGCCCTTGTGTTGTTCCTGTTTTGCTTGTACCTAAGAAGGATGAAACTTGGAGAATGTGCATTGATTGCAGGGCTATCAACAAGATTACGGTACAGTATCATCATCATATTCCTAGATTAGATGATATGCTAGATGAACTACATAATTCTTGTATTTTCTCTAAAATTGATTTGAAATCTAGCTATCATCAAATTCAAATGCGTGAGGGAGATGAATGAAAAACGACTAGGTATGGTGTATACAAATGGTTAGTCATGTCATTTGGGCTAACTAATGCACCTAATACTTTCATGAGATTAATAAATTATATTTTGTGTGCTTTTATTGGGGACTTTGTTGTGGTATCTTTTGATGACATCTTGATTTATAGTAAAAATTTAGATGAGCATCTAAATCATTTACAAAAAGTTCTACTTATTTTATGAAATAAAAAATTGCATGCTAACCTTCAAAAATATTCTTTTTGCACTAGTCAGATTGAGTTTCTTGGTTATATTGTTAGTGCTAAGGAAATAGCAGTGGATGAAGAGAAGGTTAAGGCTTGTGAATGGTCAACACCAAAAATCATAACTAAGGTATGTAGCTTTCATAGTTTGGCTAGTTTCTATAGGAGGTTTGTTAAAAATTTTAGTACATTAGCTACACCCTTGACTGAAGTTGTTAAAAAGAATGTTAGTTTTCATTGGGATAGTGAACAAAATTGAACTTTCAACTTACTTAAGGAGAAGTTAACTTCTGCACTAATACTTGCATTACTAACTTTGCTAAAACTTTTGAAATTGAGTGTGATACATCAAGAATAGGTATTGGAGCTGTGCGAATATAAAAAGGTCAACCCCTTGCTTATTTTTGTGAGAAACTCAGCGGAGCAACTTTGAACTATTCAACTTACGATAATGAGATATATGCATTGGTGATAAATGGATTTGTTGGAGTTTGTCATTCACACTAATCATAAATCATTTGAAGACCCAAAGTAAGTTGAATAGAGTCATGCAAAATGGATGGAGTTCATTGAGTCATTTTCTTATATGATCAAGTATAAACGAGGTATGGAAAACATTATTGTAGATGCTTTGTCTCGAAGGTATACCTTAATCTCTACTTTGAATACTAAATTGTTAGGTTTTGAATACATTAAAGATCTATATTCTAATGATCTTGACTTTGGAAATGTATTTGAAGTTTGTGAACATGCTGCATTTGGGAAGTTTTATAGGCATAAGGGGTTTCTTTTTAGGGTCAATAGGTTGACACGCCTAATTTTTCATTGAGGAAATTATTAATCCAAGAGGCTCATGGTGGGGACTAATGAGACATTTTGGTGTAAGAAAAACTCTAGAAGTTTTGGTTGAGCATTTCTTTTGGCTTCATATGAAACGAGATTTAGTCAAGTTTTGTGAGAAGTGTATTACATGTAGGCAAGCAAAATCTAGATCTTTACCTCATAGATTATATACACCTTTGCCAATTCCTAGTGAACCTTGGGTGGATATTTCTATGGACTTTGTTGTAGGCTTACATAGATCAAAATGAGGTATGGATTCTATTTTTATTGTTGTAAATAGATTTTCTAAAATGTCTCATTTTATTCCTTATAGGAAAACAGATGATGCTAACCATATTACTGATCTATTTTTTATGGAGATCGTACGACTTCATGGAGTGTCGAGAAGCATAATTTTAGATCGTGATACAAAGTTCCTAAGCTACTTTTGAAAAACCTTATGGAAAAAGTTAGGAATAAAGCTTTTGTTTTCTACAACATGTTATCCACAAACAGATAGACAAACTGAGTAAATCAAACTTTGTTTACTTTATTGCAAGCTATCATTAAAAAGAATTTAAAAGGTTGGGAAAATTATTTACCACATATTGAATTTGCTTATAATAGATTTGTGCATTCTGCTACTAATTTTTTACCTTTTGAAGTGGTAGGGTTCAATCCCTTAACTCCGTTGGATTTGTCACATTTGCCTATCTCTGAGCATCTAGTTTAGATGGTATAAGAAAAGTTGAGTTTGTGAGACAAATGCATGAGAAAGTTAGGTTGAGTAAAGGCCTATGTAGATTAGTTTGTCATTTTAAGCTTATGGCATCATTACAACCCAAATAAAGCTAGAAATTGAACCTAAATTGATCCTACATATCCCTACTACATAAACATGAGACTTAAGTGGCTATTTAAGTCCATATAAGGCTTGAATTAGGTTGACTAATTGTAACTTTAGCTTTCACATCTTCAATTAGCTTTTGTAATTGGGCCTCCATTGATGCATAATGGATCATCAAGAACATCTAAAGTGGGTTGAGCATGATTCATATTAGCTTGTTCACTTGGTTTGCAATGAAAGCCAACAAGGGATGAAAGAAAGTGATCTTTGAACCAGGAGATTGGGTTTGGGTTCATATGAGAAAGGAAAGATTTCCTACTAAACGTCTTACTAAGTTGCATCCACGAGGTGATGAACAATTTTAAGTCATTGCTCGAATCAATGATAATGCCTACAAGCTTGACTTACCAGGTGAGTATAATGTGAGTGTTACTTTTAATGTTTCTAATCTTTCTCCCTTTGATGTAGGTGATCAAGATTCGAGGATGAATCCTTTTGAGGAGAGGGGGAATGATGGAGTCAAACCAAGTGAACAAGTTGTACAACAAACTAATATGATCATACTTAACCCACTCTAGATGTTGTTAATGATCAATAAATGAGGCCCAATTACAAGGGCTAAGACTAAGAAGATGAAGGAAACATTTAATATGCTAATTGAAGATGTGAAGGCCAAAGTTACAATTGAAGAAGGTTTGACCAAGAGCGAGTCATGCAGTTTAGTCAACCTAATTCAAGCCTTGGATAGGCTTAAGTAGCCACTTAAGTCTCATGTTTATATAGTAGGGATATGTTGGCTCAATTTAGACTCAATTTCTAGCTTTATTTGGGTTTTAATAATGTCATAAGCTTAAAATGGCAAACAGGCCTTTACTAGATGGACTTTTTTTTTTTTTTTGCCTTTTTAGGGTTTTTAAGTCAACCTATAGCTATAAATAAAGGGGAAGACAACTACACATGTACCTTTTGTTATATTTTCAATCTAAAGCATGGTGAGTCTCTCACTTGTTGGTTCTTCATTGAATTAGAACTTATCAAGGCATCTCTTTCTGGAGTTCAAAGACTTATCAACCTCCATACCAAGGTTGTGACATCTTCCCTCTTACTCTATACCAAGGTTCGGTGTTCCTAAGCATTGGCTCAAGGTTCTATTCATCCTTCTTATCGATTTAAACTTTCCTTCTTTCTTTCTTCAATTTATTGTGGGTTCTTGAGATTTTTCTCTCTTGGATTTATATCAAAAGTGGAACTTCAACTCATACTCAACAACTTGAGGAAGAAAATACCACCTTGAAAACTCAAGGACCTTAAAAGTTCATTGGAATGGTTCACTTCAAACTCCAAATATCTTCTTGATATGATGCTTCGGACTCAAATGGTCATGTACAATCGATCCAAACTCGAATATAAGGCTTAAATCACAACACAAATCATATTTGTCATAGTGAATCGAACCAATAGACAACGAGTCCAAACTTGGGTTCCCAAGTTCATCTTGACCAATCAAGTTGGACTGAACCAATATTGGGTCTTCAAAGATCAGATTCATTATCTGACCAGACCGATTTAGGGTCATGATCTAGAGTGAGCTAATAAAAAATTATTTTAATTAGATAAATTGCATGATTATCTGATTTACTATTTTTGATATTTTCTTAGTTTAATTTTATGCTTAAATTAGAATGGTTTATTAGAAAAAGGTCAACCTAACCGTGACAACCTACCATCGAAAGGTCAACCTAGATTAGGGAAGCTAGGTCGAAGCATGTCAAGTTTGAATCATATGTGTTCTACTTGGTGCACTCAGTCTAGTAGAACTAACTGAAGCAACCCCAGTTCAACATAAGCTAGTTAGACCAAGAGTTAGTATTAAGTCCCTTGGGTTGATCATTTCGGAAAAGCTTTTCAGCCCCAGTTCAACATAAGCTAGTTAGACCAAGAGTTAGTATTAAGTCCCTTGGGTTGATCATTTCGGAAAAGCTTTGTTTTAGGCACGTGATTACTTTAATAATGTCTATTATGACCCACTACAACATTGAAGCTTATACTAAAAATACCAACTTGGCATACTCAAGCTAAATCTAAATTTAACACAAGTTCAGGTAAACCTCTAGGTTTACAATTGAATTAATCAAAAATAAAATTAACAACCATCTGACACAACCCATACGACTAACATATTTGACAATCTAGAATCGGTGAGGTGGAAAATAAGAAATGAAAATCAATCTATCTTAAAATCCAAATACAAGTTGGATCCAAATTATATATCTTATGTGTAGAACACAAAGATTTGGATCAATGAATGTTGGATAATGGATGTTCCGGGCACATGACTGGAGATAGATTAAAATTTACCAAATTGAAACTCAAGAACCTAGGATCAATCGCATTTGGCAATAATGGAAAATTTAAAGTAATTTTAAAAGGTAATATTGAACTAGTTCAAATTTCGTTATTTGTAAAGTTCTGTTAGTCAAAAATTTTAACTTTAATCTTCTTAGCATTAGTTAATTGTGTGATGCTAATGATTTAGTAACCTTTTCAAATTTTGAATGCTTATTTAAAATATTAAAAATCCCAAAATAACACTTAAAGGAATTAGGAGAAATAACATCTACATCATTAATCTACCAAGTTCCTCAATTAAGTGTTTACTGAGATAGTAAAAGGAAACTAAATTGTGACATAGGAAACTGGGTCACACTCACCTAAGACTTATTTTAAAAATGAGTCAAAATGGTTTGGTTAAAGGCATACCAAAATTAGTAAACATAGAAAATACAATCTGTAATGCTTGTCAACAAGGAAAACAAACCAAATTAATTCACAAATCAACTAATATGAATCAAACTAAATCAATACTTGAACTTCTACCCTTAGACCTATTTGATTCACATGGGGCTAAGTCATTAAACAAAAACTAATACTGCTTAGTAATAATCAATAATTACTCAAGATTTACTTGGGTAAAATTCTTAAAAACTAAAGATAAGACATTTAAAAAATATACCGATCTATGAAAATTAATAGAAAATGAAAAAGATGTAAAAATTAATAGAATAAGAAGTGATCATGGTGGGGAACTTGAAAATCATAAATTTACTAAATTTTGTCAAAATAATGGTTACCACCATAAATTTTTATATCCTAGAACCCCTTAACAAAATGGAATAATGGAAAGAAAAAAATAGAACCCTACAAGAAATAGCTAGAAAAATGTTAAATGAATTTAATCTATCTAATCAATTTTGGGTTGAGGCAGCAAGCACAACTTGTTATATTCAAAATAGAATCCTAATTAATACATATCATATTAAAATCTTCTATGAAATCTATTACAATAAAATACCCAGCCTAAGATACTTAAGGATTTTCTAATGTAAGTACATATATTAAACACAAAAGACTACTTAAGAAAATTTACTTCTAAAATATCAAATAGAATTTCTAGGATATGCTACAACTAGTAGGGCTTATAGAGTCTATAATAAGAATACTCTAAAAGTTGAAGAAACAACTAACATTACATTTGATAAAGAAAATAATTTTGAACAACCTAATCAAAATCCAAATATTAAAAAAACTATCATAAATCTAGAAGATGATGAATTAAGACCTGAATCAAACATTCCTAAACCAAAAAAATCAAGTGTTGATAATATCACACGAGCACCCAAATTAAGATCTAATCACCCGATTGATAAAATTTTGGGTGATTCAAATCTTGGAGTTCATCTTATAGAAACTTAAGTTAAATAGCTCTAATATCAAAATTTAAACCCAAAACCATAGAAGAAGCCCTATTTGCTCCTGATTGGATCAAAGCGATGTAAGAAAAACTAGCCCAATTTGAAAGAAATTAAGTATGAGACTTAGTACCCATGCCAAAAGATAAATCAATCATTAACACCAAATGGGTCTTTAGGAACAAATTATATGATAAAGGTGAAATTGTTAAGAATAAAACTAGATTAGTAGCTAAATGATTTAGCTAAGTAGAATGACTAGAATCCATTAGGATGTTACTAGCCTGTGCAACAGATAATGGTTTCAAGCTACATTAAATGGATGTAAAATTCATATTGCTTAATGGTTTCATTAAGGAAGAAGTTTATGTAAGTCAACCGTCCGAGTTTGAGGATCTAGACTGATGGAGTCAAACCAAGTGAACAAATTGCCCAACAAACTAATATAGATCATACTCAACCCACTCTAGATGTTGTTGATGATGCATCAATGGAAGCCCAATTACAAGGGCTAAGGCTAAGAAAATGAAGGAAGCACTTAATGTGCTAATTGAAGAAGTAAAGGCCAAAGTTACAATTGAAGAAGGTTTAACCAAGAGCAAGTCAAAAGCTTAGTCAACTTAATTCAAGCCTTAGATGGGCTTAAGTAGTCACTTAGTCTCATGTTTATGTAGTAGAGATATATAGGCTCAATTTCTAGCTTTATTTGGGTTGTAATGATGTCATAAGCTTAAAATGGCTAAGTAGTCTACATAGGCCTTTACTAAATGGGCTTTCTTTTGGCCATTTATGATTTTTAGGTTACCCTTTAGCTATAAATAAAGGGGGTGACGACCACACATGTATCTTTGACATATTTTTAATCTAAAGCATGGTGAGGCTCTCACTTATTGGTTCTTCATTGAACAAGAACTTATCAAGACATCCCTTTTTGGCGTTCAAAGACTTATCAACCTCCTTCCCAAGGTTGTGGCATCTTCCCTCTTCCTCTATACCAAGGTTTAACTTTCTTAAGTATCAGGTTGAGGTTCTATTCATCCTTCTTATCAATTTAGACTTTCTTTCTTTCTTTCTTCAATTAGTTGTGGGTTCTTGAGAATTTTCTCTCACGAGTTCACATCAGTTGGTATCAGAGTTTTGGCCAAAAATTCAGCAAAAAAAGAGAAAAAATATTTTTTTCTGCCAAAACAAAAGGAAAGAAGGGGAGGCTGAAATTTTGAAAAAAAAAAGTAAAAGAAAAGAAACAACAAAATGTGAGTGTAGAGACCTTGTTATTTCTATATTTGTATTTTTTTTATTGTCCTTTATCTTTTAATTCTGTATTTTTTCAAGTTTTGCCTAGATTTAATTCTGGCACTTGCCTAGATTAAGTTCTGATAAATTTTTTTTCAGCACTTATTTCAAGTATCCTTCAATTCCACATTTCTTTCAAGTTCTGCCTAGATTTAATTCTGGCACTTGCCTAGATTAAGTTCTGGTAAATTTTCTTTCAGCACTTATTTCAAGTATCCTTCAATTTAACATTCACACAAGTTTTGCCTAGATAAATTCTGGCAATTTTTCTTTCAGCTTTCATTTTCAGTATTTATATCTTTCAATTTTGCATTCTAATAAGTTTTATCTAGATTCAATTCTGGCAAATTTCCTTTCGACACTTAATTCAAGTTTTCAATTCTACAATTTACATTCTTCTTCAATTCCTATTTTTTATTCTAATTTCCTTAGAGTTTTTCAATTAGTCAAAGAATGCTTATAGAGAATTGTCTCAATTCTAAGTTCTTTAAAGAGCTAACATTAGTGAGTTGAGTGATTCAGTGACAACAACTTACTTTAATGGCGACAAGTGGAGATGAAGCAAGACCTAGAGAAATCCTTGAACAACGTGCCTTGAGACAACATTTGGAATGCATGGAAATCAGATTCAATGTACACCAGGCTCAGCTGGGTATGATTTACATATACTTCATAATGTTTCAATTGGCGCAGGAGATAGGGATCTACTTCCTACTAGTCTGGCTTTTGCAATTCTAGAAGGCTATTATGGCAGGATAGCTCCCAGGTCAGGTGTGGCCTAGAAGAAAGGAATCCATGTGGGAGTAGGAGTCATTGATAGTGACTACCGTAGAGAAATTAAAATTTTGGTATTCAATTTAACTTTTGAAGTAATTTCATTCAAAAGGGGCGAGGCCATAGTTCAGATCATTTTTACTAAAATTATTACACCTGAGCTAATGCAAGTACCAAGACTATCAGGTACTCTTAGAGGGCATGGAGTATTCGGATCAAGCTTCTACCAGCCAGCAAGCACCATCAAGGAGTATCCTTGACAGATTAGAGAGGCAAAATGTTATAATTACTAGATTACAAAATAGTCAAATTGGTAGAGTTCCTACACGAAGTCCAAGGCAATATAATCGTGATGATGATGATGACATTTTAAGGACATTGATGATAGAGCTTCTAGTGGCAGATCTAGTCATGTTAGAATTGATGGTAGAAGAGGAATGACAAATGATTATGTTGATAGAAACTTGGGCAATATCAAGATGAAGATTCCTTCATTTCAAGGCAAAATCGATCTAGACGTATATTTAGAATGGGAAAAGAAAGTGGAATTAGTGTTTGATTGTCACAATTACTCTGAAGAAAAGGTAAAATTTGCTGCTGTTGAGTTTATGGACTATGCTATTATTTGGTGGGATCAAATTATTCTAAACAGGAGAAGAAACAAAGAGACCCATTGACACTTGGGAAGAGATGAAATCTATAATGAGAAAAAGGTTCATTCCCTCACATTACTATCGAGATTTGTACCAATGATTACAAAGTCTAACTGAAGGGTCCAAGACTGTGGAGGAATACCACAAAGAGATAGAGATTGCTATGATTCAAGCCAATGTGGAGGAGGACCGAGAAGCAACCATGGCATGATTTTGAACGAAAATGATGATATTGAAATTGAGAGTGAGTTTGAAGATGATAGTGCGTTGCCACCAGTATTGGAATGTGATGTAGAAGAGTCTCCCGTTGAAGGTGAAGCCCTCGTCACTAGGCGTGCTCTAAATGTGCAAATGAACGAAGAAGATGAACAATGACGAGAGAACATATTTCATATACGTTGCCACATCAAAGAGAAGGTATGTAGTATGATTATCGATGGTGAAAGTTGCACTAATGTAGCTACTACTCTCTTGGTTGAGAAATTATGCTTACCTACCACTAAACATTCTAGACCTTATTAATTACAATGGTTGAATGATTGCGGGGATGTTAAGGTCACTAAGCAAGTATTGGTTTCATTATCCATTGGTAGATATCATGATGAGATTCTTTGTGATGTAGTGCCAATGCATGCAACTCATTTACTTTTAGGTAGACCGTGGCAATTTGATAGGAAGGCCATGATGGGTTCATAAATAAATATTCTTTTATGATGCATGGTAAACATGTAACTCTTGTACCATTAACTCCTAAGCAAGTATATGAAGATCGATTGAGGATAAAAAATGAGAGTGAAAAAAGAAAAGAGTGTGAGAAAGAAAAAAATAAAAAAGAAAGAATGGAAAAGAAAAGGAGCGTGAGAAAATAAAAAGTGTGGATGAGAGGGGTGAAAAAAAGAATGAAAAAGAAAAAAAACTTCAAGAGCAAGAGAGTAAAAATGTGAGCTTTTATGCAAAAGAAAGAGTGGTCAAGAGAGTTTTTCATATGGTTGAGAGTTAAAGGTGGATGCTGGTTAAAGGTAACCAGTTCATTGGAGTGACCTGCCTTGAGACTTCATATGGTTCGATACATATGTCAATGAAGATCTCAGTGCAGCTTAAGTGCGAGTTTTCTTTGACTTGCGATATTCAAGTCACCTTGGTCATTGAGGCTTATACTTTGACGTCTTAAGCAAGTATCTCCGAGGAGGTGTGGACCTGAGATTGGGTATAAGTCAAAGTGCTCGAAGGTATTTGAATAGCTCATAGAGGATTCACCGCTCCTTGAAAAAGGAGACATATACCCTACGGCCGCTTGTCAGGATTGTTACTAAAAGTCTTTAGCCAAAGCATTACATGTTAAGAGTATGGTACTCTTGAACACATGTACAAGTAACTTGAATCCATAGGACAAGAAAACAGCTTGGGATAGATGTGACGTAGTTAACCTAGTAGGGATCGACACATAGACCACGTCTTGAACCAAGCGAGTATAATACGGTAAAAGGAACGAGGCATGATTTAGTGGAGCTGCTGAAAGATTTTGAATTGTTCTGGAGTCAATCGTTGATTTTTTGATCAATTGGAGATCATAATGTACTACTAGGTGCCACTCATGATCGTTCCATAATTAATTATTAGTTATGGACGACCAACATAATCGGGAACCTATTGGGTCACACGCACAATCAGTTCTTCGAAGGACTTAAAATGAGTTTGAGAATTGGATTCTTAGAACGAGAGAAATAAAATTCGATCAGACCGAACAACGGACAATATGATGGAATTCGTCTTACAAAGACGAAATGAATGAAACTAATTTCGTTCAAATTAGAAGTCGTTTGGTTAGTGAACCAAAATAAGAGATTTTGGCAGAACGGATGTGATGAGGAGATTCGTCTGGTGAAGACAAATTGAATAAAACTAATTTGAATCAAATCAGAGTTCGTTTAGTTAGTGAATCATGTGAACCAAAATCAACCTGATTTGCTACAGTGCAGATCTGAACCGGTTCAATCCGATTTAGATTTGGTTTTCTTGATTTTTGGCTGCCAACCTGGGGTTTAATTAAAACCTAGCCTTTAAATTAGGAACACTGTAGCTCCTCAGAAGATACGATCGCAGCACTGTTCCTCTTCCCCGTGCCGCCTCTCAGCTTCTTCTCGCGAGGAGTTTCTTCCGGGTCTTCCCGACGAGGAGTTTCTTTTGGTTCTTCCCGGCGAGAAGTCTCTTCCACGCGAGCCCTTTCCCGTGATCCTGCTTCTGCCGGTGACCTCCACGCGATCGCGCGTCTATGTTATTCTTCCTTCTCGCGACGCGTGGCGCCGTCGCTCGCTGGCCATCCACACGGTGAGCTGCCGGAGATGTCGAAAATGCCAGCTTCATCGCCGGCCTAGGGAGGAGGATGCTGGTGTTCATCTAACTCCCAACGGTGTTGGACTTCTCTTCTAGCCGCGCCTCTGTTCTTCAACTCTCGGCCGATGCACGTGGAAAAGGCAAAAGCCACCGGCTGTCGCGCAAGAGAAACCTTGATGAGCCTTTGTTTCTCTGCCCGACACCACGCTGTTTTTCTTCTTCAATTGTGAAAACAGAGGAACTGAGTTCTTCTTCTTCTTCGGTGGAGAAGCTGATTGCTGGACATCTTCTGGTGTGTGGCGCTGAAGGGAGTAGTACTGAATAAACCCTAAACGCCTGATTGCCCTTGATCATGGTCGGCCGACTCCTATTTCCGATTGTGTGGGAGAGGAGGAGAACGTCTCCTGTTTTGATCAAGTGGGCGAAGAAAAGAAAAGAGGATGTTTTGTTTTCTTCTTAAAGCGATTTATGAAATTGCTGTCAGAATAATTGCCACGAGGCACCGCTGTAAAATAGGATTTAACCATAGTGTTTTGGCATCGGGATTCATCATAGCCGGAAGCTTATGAAGCGCTCTAGAAATTATTCCATCATTGTCGGAAAGAGTTTCCGGTTGTTTGTCCTAGTTCAGCGATCAAAGGTTGACCACCGAAAACTACATCAAAAATACGATTCTCGGTGATAGTTAGAAAGCCCCGGAACGATCGCGACAAACGCTGTTGTGTGGTTTCCGGAATAAGGCTTCTCTCGATTCAATCATCATCGATCATCGACTAGTACCGAAGACGATGACAAGACTCGTGACTTCCGAAGTCGTCCAGACGAGAGCTTGGCATGGATCACCAATAGAGACGGGACTTCGACAAGGACCGCTTTATTGATGCCAACACCGCTCAACATCATCAACCGTGAGGTAAACGTTTAGAATAATTTACTATTCTGAAAATTTTAATTTACTGTCATGTCTTGTACATGTTATTTCCTGCTTATGCATGTGTGTGTTGTTTAATAATTAGTCTTAATTATTTATATATTTCCGCTGCGCACATTTGCGAAATGTGTAAACACGTACATTGCACCTGGACGATCCCAACATATTACTGATCTATTATTTAGGGAGATCATGCGACTTCAAGGAGTGTTGAGAAGCATAGTTTCTGATCGTGATACAAAGTTCCTAAGCTACTTTTGGAAAACTTTATGGGGAAAGTTGAGAACAAAGCTTTTATTTTCTACATGTCATTCACAAACAGATGGACAAACTGAGGTAGTAAATCGAACTTTGTCTACTTTCTTACGAGCTATCATTATAAAGAATTTAAAAGATTGGGAAGATTGTTTACCACATGTTAAATTTGATTATAATAGATCTGTGCATTCTACTACAAATCTTTCACCTTTTGAAGCAAGAAAAGCCAGACGAGTGGTGATTTATACTGACTACAGCGTGAATCCCGAGACTAACGGCTTTTTTTTGATCGAGTAGAAAACATATTTTTTTTTTCTCTTTTAAACAAGATCGATCAAAATATTAAGTCTATTTTTAGGAATTTTGCGAAGAAAAAACCAAAAACGGAATTAAAAATTGACGATTTTGAGAAAGAAAAGATGAAGAAAACTCTGAAGGCTCTCGATGAAAACGAGAAGAAGAGAGAAGAAGAAAATGAACGAATGGCAATAGCAGAAATTTGGGATAGCGTTATATTTGCTCAAGCAATAAGAAGTTTGATACTCCTGATCCACGCTTTTCTTAGAAAAAACATTATATTGCCTTCATTGATAATAGCTAAAAATGTTGGACGTATGTTATTATTCCAATACCCCGAGTGGTATGAGGATTTTAAGGACTGGAAGAGTGAAATGCATGTTAAATGTACGTATAATGGTATTCCACTATCAGAAACAGAATTTCCTCAAGATTGGTTAACAGATGGTCTTCAGGTAAAAATTCTATTTCCTTTCCGTTTAAAACCTTGGCGAAGATCTAAACTACGATCTCATCATGGAGATCCAATGAAAAAAAAAGTAAAACAAGAAAATTCTAGTTTTTTAACAGTTTGGGGAACGGAAACAGAACTTCCTTTTGGTCCTGCCCGAACCCTACCTTCTTTTTTTGAACCCATATATAAAGAACTAAAAAAAAATATTCGAAAAGTGAAAAAGAATTATTTTCTACCTCTAAAAGTAAAAGTTTCAAAACCATGGGTTATCAAAATTTTTCCAGTTCTAAAACGAATAATGAATAAACTTGAAAAAGTAAACCCAATTTCTTTATTTGAATTCAAGAAGGTGAAAGTATATGAACCAAATGAAAATGCAAAAGATTCAAAAGATAATAATAAGATTATTCCTGAATCGACCATGCAAATTCAATCTATGAATTGGACAAATTTTTTATTCATAGAAAATGAAATGAAAGATCTTGCTGATAAGACAATCATAATCAGGAATCAAATAGAAGAAATCGCAAAAGAAAAGAAAAAAAAAGTTCCAGCCTATGATGATAAAAGACCAGAATTAAAGAAAGATATTTGGCGGATATTCAAAAGAATAAATACTCGATTAATATGCAAATCACATTATTTTATGAAATCTTTCATTGAAAAAATATACATGGATATCCTGCTATGTATGGTTAGCATTTCGAAGGTCAATGCACAACTTTCAACAAAAAAAATTATCAATGAATCCATTTACAACGATGAAAGAAATCAAGAAGGAATTGATGAAACAGATCAACATACAATGAACTTGATTTCGACTATAGAAAAAGAAAAGGACTTTTCTAATCCTAGTAATAATTCAAATACTTATTACGATTTATCTTCCTTGTCCCAAGCATATGTATTTTACAAAATATCACAAACCCAATTACTTAACAACCATCACTTTAGATCTGTACTTCAATATCGCGGTACCCATCCTTTTATTAAGGACAAGATAAAGTATTATTCTATAACCCGAGGAATATTTAACTCCAAATCAAGGTATAAGTATAAGAAAATAAAGAAGCCTGGAATGAATGAATGGAAAAACTGGTTAAAGGGTAATTATGCATACAATTTATCTCAGAGCAAATGGTCTCGATTAGTATTAGTAGCGAAAAAATGGCGAAAAAAAATCAATCAAAATTGTACGATTCACAATAAAGAATCAATGAAATTTTTAAATATTAAAAAAATAGAAAATTCATAAGAGTCTGGATGCCTTAATTATCAAAAAAGAAAAAAGTATATCCATTGTGAAGAAAAAAAATGAAATTTGGGATGTTGATTAAGCAACTCTAAAATTTTGTGTTAGGAGTGTAATCAAATCGAACAGAGACGAATAGTAAAAGGCTCAAGATCGGCTCAGTTTGATATTTCCTAAGCTCGAGCTCGGCTTGAATTCGATTCAAACTTTAATTCTTAAGCTTAAGCTTTGTTTGTAATGAAATTAAATAGTTTATGCCTCGAGCAGAATAAAAAAAAAGCTCATTTAAAAGACTCTAAATGAACATGTTCACGAGCTCGTAAATTAAATACTTTTAAGTTCGAGTTTGACTTGATAATATTTTTGAGTTTGAAATCAAATTCGAACTCGACTCATTAATTTAATCAAATAAACTTAAATAAAAAATTTTTTGAATTGAATAGTTTATGAATAACTTGACTAAGTTACACCCCTACCTTGTGTGTGTGTTAAGTAGTAAATTTGGCACATTCCACTAAGAGGACATGATTAATGCTTGCATGACTACAGGCTGCATTGTACTCCCCTCAAATGGCAGCCCCCTACTACTACCCGCAGCTCTACGGACCAACCTCACCAACAAACGTTGGCCCTTCGCCCTATCAACACCATCATTACCCTAACCTGGGTTTAGGGTACCCCATGCAGTCTCCGAGGGCAGCTTTCCCTTCCATGGCACCAGGCTCAAGGCCACCTTTGATGCAGCAGCACCCTGCCCCCCACATCGAAGGCTTGCCCATGCCTTCCTCTTCTCACAATTACTTCTTCCAACTCCATGCCCCACAACATGCAATGGCACCCGTGAACTTAACACTGGGTAATATAATCAATCATCTTCTCAGAGTTTATCTATCTCTTCTTGTTTTCCTTACAAGAATCTGTTGCTGGACTCTTGCAGATTCACAAGCTCAACATGAACCCTCCACAAGTGGAGCAGACACTGATAACCCAGATGCTTAAAGCATGACTTCTCCTGCTCATCAGCAAACTCGATTGATTCGCAAAGAATAAGCTGTGATAAAGCTCAAACAATCTGCTTGTCTATTCATTGTCTGGAAATATTTCAAGGGGGTGACTGAATTCACTGATCAAAGCTACTTTGTTGGGAGCCCTTCTCCTTTGTGATGAGCACTAATTGACTTCAAACTCTTTGATTCTGATTTATTTTTATTTCTTCTCATTCTCATTATTTTTTGTAAGACATCATTTTCATGTGCATCTTTAATTGATCTCAAGTCAATCTTATCAATATTGCATTCTGTTTTCTGAGACAATTGCTGAAAGAAACAGATTGAAAGCACCATGAAGCCACACTCGAACAGTTTATTCTTGCTTTTGCCATCCTTCATACTCAACTAACATAGTTTATTCTTCGATTTGCCAATCTTTGTTTCGGCACAAAGCTTTGGTTAATTTCATCAAGTTAGCATAAGAGCTTCCTCCCTCTGCATTAGTAGCTTGCTCTGCCATCTCCTTCAGCTTCATCACCTTCTTCCTCATCTCCTGCCCTCTCTCCCCTTCCATTAGTTCCACAACGAGCTTCCTGATCTGCTCCCTCTTCACTTCTTTCTCGATCTCCATTGCTATCCCCCAATCCATGCAAGCAAACCTGCAGTTTGTGAATTGGTCGGCATAGCCAGGCCAAATGAGCATTGGCACTCCACTGCAAACACTCTCCAACATGGAGTTCCAACCGCCATGCGTGAGGAAGCCGCCAATGGAGGGGTGGCGAAGCACTTGGCCTTGATCGCACCAACTCGCGACCCAACCCCTCCCTTCGACTTCCCTGATGAACTCCTCAAGCAATCCACCATCAGCATTCTCAACGAGATCCGGCCTGATGCTCAACAGAAAAGGATGATTGCTATCAGCAAGACCCCATGCAAACTCCATCAATTGTTCGCTTCTTATGCGTGCCAAGCTTCCGAAGCAGACGTAAACAACTGAGGCATGTTTCTGAGAGTTTAGCCATTCTTTGTACCCGCGATCTTCTTCGAAAAGGTTCAAATTCCTCGGAACACCTTTCATCTGGTTAAGTAGCAGGAACAGAGGGCCTACTGTTAGAACTCGAGGCAAGGAAGCTTTGATGGCATCCAAGACCTTGCCTTCCATTTCATCAAATGTGTTGAGGATTACACCAGAAGCTCTCTGGGCGCAAGCTACTTCTTCCATCTCACAGTTGAGGTAAATATGGTTAGGATCTGTTGTTCTGATGAAACTGGAAAGGTCTCTCAGACGCATGCCTTCGAAGCCGGGAATCCAGTCGATTGGGGTATCGAGGTATCCATTTGTCAAGAAGCTCGGATCTACAAAAGAACAAATGAGCGACAAATCCATCATTTAACGAAATTCTCATACTTGTTGATTACTGTAAAAAATAGAATCAATCAAATCATGAATAATATAGAAACTAATTAAATCTTTTTTTATAGAGAGTCAATCAAATCATGAGTGAATAAAAGTTATAATTAGATTGATTTTGTTGAGAATAATTTATTTTTGATAGAATATTTTTTCCTTATTTATTAATTTTGATAGAAAAAGATGATTTATCTCATTCATTGATGATCATATACGGTATATAAGTTAGTTACGACGTAGCAGACTTGCAGAAGAATATTTCTTAGAATCGACAATGGCAAAGAATATTTCAATACTATTTTAAGTGACTATTTAATAGAAAATAAAATTGTTCACCAAAGTTCATGTGTTAATACTTTAAAATAAAATGAAATTTTTGAATGTAAAAATCGTCATTTGTTAGAGGTTGTCTGTGTCCTTATGTTCACCATGCATGTTCTAAAATATTTATTGGGCGATGCAATCCTCACAACCGTGTATTTTATCAATCACTTTCCTAGTCGCTCCATAAACTTTACCACACCTTATCTCTTCTCACCTAAACATATCTATAAATTTTCAACTTCAATAATATATCATTGAAGATATTTGAATGTATGGCTTTTGTGCATATCCATGTCTATAAGTGCAATAAACTTGACCCTTGAGCCCTTAAAACTATCTTTGTCAGGCATTCTCATGCTCAAAAAGGTTATCGATATTATTGTCCGCAAACAAATAAAATATATTACTTGTGATATCATCTTTTTTGAAGGTACTCCGTATTTCTCTTATACTTTACTTCAAGAGGGAAAGGATGATGAAGTTTTAAAGGTTGTGGAAGAGAAGAAATAGAGTGTGTCATAGCTGGACGGTGTCACACCACACAACAATGATAGTTATGATCACGATCTCTAGAGTTCGACATGGTCTGACCGTGTTACATCACACAGTCGTGGTGACGACTATTGTGGCAGTAAAACTCCCTCAAACAATGATGAAGATACTCTTCCTGTCCTTAGTATTAGTTTGGATCCCACACCTCCTTCTATAATCGATCCTGTTAAAATATTTAGAATAAATATATTCTTTTATAGAATAATTCGTTTAGAATAAGTCCCTATGTTTGTATATAAATAAGGGCTTATCCTTTGTAATCAATCAATAATATTATTTTTTTCTAACATGGTATCAGAGTGAGGTTGGAATTAGGTTTATCCGCCTAACCCTACCGCCGCCATCCTTTCTCTCTTTTCTTTCTCTCCCAAAATCGTGCCGCGCGTACAGGTTGGGGAACAGCCGAGTCGCGACATCTCTCCACGCGCGCCTCGTCTTGTCGGGCCTGAACTTCCTATTTTTCAACTTCACCAGTCGACTGGCCCTGCCAGCAGTCGACTGCTCATAAATCAGACGCACACAGAAAAATCAGTCGAGCCAGAGGAAGACAAGAGTCGATTGGGCAGTCGACTGGTGTTATGGTGAGTCGACTAGTCTTAGAACAGCCGACTGTGATTTGAACGTTGCAGAAAATTGGCAAGCATTTAATGCGCTTTAATGCGAGATTTTGTTGCCGATTGAAGGCATCAGTCGACTGGCTCACCAGTCGACTGATGTTGCAGAGTTATAAGAAGAAGCCTGCACGAGAATAACTCATCTTTTTCAATATACGTTTATTGCTTTGTGCTTCTTCTGAGAACTTGTTTGTTCTCCATTCTCTGCTTTCTTTCTCTCCTCACAAACACTATTTCATATCATCTTTGAGGAGATCGAAAGAGTTGTAAAGGTTTCTCCGCCTTCGAGGTTTTCGAGAAGGAGAAGATTCATAGTGCATCGGGTGTGTGTGTGCGTGTGGATCCTTGGATTAGTCACCTCTGCGGAGGTGGAGACCAAGTAAACAAACCGGGTTAGCGTTGATCTCTTTCTTTCTCTTTTATATTTTTGCTTCCGCTAATCTCTGTATAGAGAAAGAACAAGAAAAGTCGAGAAACGTTATTCACCCCCCCTCTAGTGAACCAACCGATCCTAACACCTACCTCACGATGGAATCATGGCATCATGCGCCTACCTCAGGGCAAAGTCCTAGCAGCACCTGCCTACCTCCAGATATAAATCCAGCAAGAAGCATAGGACATCCCTAAGGAGATCTCTCGAATGAGGCAAGGCTACCAGTACTTAGGCATCCTAGTTGCCCTTCCCAAATCAGCCACTCCCGACCTCCGTTTGCGGAATAGATATCTACGAGCTCTCACGCCGACCTTTTCAGCAAGAAGGGAAGTGCATACTAAGTCCCCCACTGGGTCTAGCATAATCCCAACCATCAAAAGAAGATAACTCGCGTGGTCAGAGCCGTCAGACGAAGATCAACAAATCCGAGCCATTGGATATTCGAAAACCCTTCAAGGTTATCCTTACCCCATTAATAGCGGATCAATAGTCAATCACATGCGCCGAGATCCTAAGATATTGCTCCCACAACTCCTATATAAACCCCACAGGTATGATAATTTAAGCAGATTTTTTTCACTAAAGCTACCTCTTTTCTCGTTGCCTGACTTGAGCGTCGGAGTGGCCACGCCGGGATCCCCCGGCGCCCTGCTAACCAGTGCGTTCAGTGGTTGTCTCTCCAGGCCTCCCCTATCGACGTGGAACTGCAGGTTGACGCAGCCCTTATTGTCTGGTGGTGTGGCTATCGTCGGCAAGAAGCCGAAACAATTTTATTTTTATTTTTATTTTTATAATTCAAATATTTAATCATTACGATTTAATTAATTTTAAAAATGATCAATCAGTCTCATGAAAATTTTTTATTAATGTGCAACTTCACGTAATTTTTTATTCGATCGGAAAAAGATATCTTATAATACACTATAATTAAAATTTAAATCATGAATACTTAAATAAATCATTGAAGATTTAACGTTGCACTTCATCATCTAGATATGCATCCTTCGATGATTGATGTTCCGGGAATAACCCATGGGGGCCCCTGGTTTGACTCGAGTCCGATCCTGGTCCCTCCCGCAAGTCCGGTCAGCCACAACCACAGTCTCGATTGACCCGGTTCTCTCCCCCTACTTCAAAAGAGCCGAATCACCCCTCCGTCTCCTTCATGGCCGAATAGCCCACTCGGTCATTCGGCCATTCGGCCATGTGCCCATTCGGTTCGACAGCACAGCCTGCCCATTCGGCTCGGCAGCACAGCCTGTCCATTCGGCTCGGCAGCACAGCCTGCCCATTCGGCCATGTGCCCATTCGGCTCGGCAGCACAGCCTGCCCATTCGGCTTGGCAGCACAGCCTGTCCATTCGGCTCGGCAGCACAGCCTGCCCATTCGGCCATGTGCCCATTCGGCTTGGCAGCACAGCCTGCCCATTCGGCTCGGCAGCACAGCCTGCCCATTCGGTTCGGCAGCCCTACTCAGCCCTACTCAGCCCACTCAGCAGCTCAGCTCTACTCAGCCCTACTCAGCCCACTCAGCAGCTCAGCTCTACTCAGCCCACTCAGCAGCTTAGCTCTACTCAGCCCACTCAGCAGCTCAGCTCTGCTCCTCAGGTCACAAGTCAGTCTCGCTACATCTCTCTGCACTCATACCTCCGACTGTCAAAGGAGAATAATCAGATTTGACAAGTCTTAGCTTGGATGTGACTTGTTAGAAGTGTTTCTCTCTCTCTATTAAACAACTTTGTCAGATATTAAATGAGGACATGATTTGTCAATATCAAGATCTTTTCGAGGACTGTGTCTTGTCAGAAAAGGTCTTATCAAGATCTTCTCAAGATCATATCTTGTCATATCAAGATCTTATCAAAGACCATGTCTTGTCAGCATAGATCTCATCAAGATCTTCTCAAGGTTATAAAGGGGAGGGGGCTCCGCTCCGATCTCTCCCTTGTCTCTCTCTCATTCTCTTTTTTGGGCTGAACTTTTCATTACAGTATTTTTATTTTTACTGTACTTCTTCTTCCTCTGGACTGGGCTGACTTGAGCGTCGGAGTGGCCGTCCGGGGACTCCCCGGCGCCAGGATGACCTCTTTCTCCGGTGATGTTTCAGGGCCTCCAGGTGGCTGGTCTTCTCTCCTTCTTCGGTGTGGTGGTTCTCTCCGGGAGTTGCACCCCCCCCTCTTTTCCCCTGGAAGCTGACTGGTCCGGCGACGCGTCCGGAAGCCGATCTCAACAGGAACAATTGATTATAATAAATTTGAAAATTATTTAAATCCAATTATTGATTAATCTATTAGTTCACTTTCTTATCCTAAATTTAGAGCGGTCAAACGGATTAATCCATGACAGGGTGGATCAACTTATTAAAAATTTATCATATGACGACGTGGGACAAATCGACCCACCAACTTAGCGGGTTGAGAAATCTCCAACCCAAGGTGGGCCGCGGATCAGACAGGACAACCCACGGGTCTATCAAAAAATAAAAAAATTTTAAAATTTTAAATTTAAATTATAATTTAAATTGATTAAGTTGAAATTTTTAAGTTTAAATTATAATTTTTAAGCTTGAATTGTAATTTAGACGGATCAAATCCATTAATTTATTGAGTTCTATTTTAATTTTAAAATTTAAAATAAATAAATAAACTTTATCAATCTATCAACCAACCCAAGCCCACCGCGAGCCTAAACAAGTCAATCCATCTGAACCTATTTTAAAATGGATTGATAAAATTTCAACGTAATCCATCTTAATTATTTAACGGAGCGGATCAATCTAACGGGTGTAACTCAAATGGATGATTATACCTAAAACATGATTGAATTGGTAATCACGTGATAGATTTTTACAACATTAAATAAAAATTAATTTTTGATGAAGTCGGAGAATTATCCTCTCCAACGGGGGATCAATTTTATTTTTGGACGTCTGGATCAACGTCAACGTATACTTTTTGCCACGTTGCTTAATTTATTAGTTTGATTACGATATTAACGGACGGCTCAGATATAAGACAGCAGCATACAGCCGCCAGTGGACCGGTCGAAAAGAATTGGGTTTTAGGGTTTCCTCAACTGGCTATAAATAACTTCTACCTCAGGCTTCAGATTCCCTGCCCCCTCCTTCAGTCCGCCGTTGCCTTTCGTACGCTCGGTTGCTCTGCTGCGTTTTGCTTCTTTCTTCTCCGTGTCTGTGTCCTCGTAGATTGTTTCGCTGTGTTTAAGGTTTGTATATTTCCTTTGTCGAGAGGCATCCGATCATGTGATGAAGAGAAACTTCTGCAATAAAGTAATGAAGTGTTTTATGATTTTGGCTTATAAGTCTCTGATGACGTCTCTATTTTTTTTTATTTTTTTCTTTTGATGTAATTAATTCTTTATTAACTTGATTATTGTAGTATTTTTTTATCAGTGTTTTGAACCTATTAAATTTATCTTTGGATTTAACTTAATTGTTTATTTTGAAATTTTAATTTGTAATTTGCTTGTGCAATGATGAATAATGAAATACAATAACCCATGTCAGACTTCAGAGATATTTCGATATCAATGAGAAGACGTTTCATTTTTCTGAGCCAGGTTTTTAATTTTTTGAAATACATGTTTATGAGTATTGTAAAAAACTAAAATATTTTTTATCCAAATTTATTTGGGCAAAAGTAAAAAAATATTTTTTTTAAATCATCAAAGGTGTTCCATATAGATTTGCTGTTTAATGTTATTTAAAATTTTTTATCCAAATTTATTTGGGCAAAAATAAAAAGATGTTTTTTATTTTCAAATCATGGCCATTTCATTTTACTATTCAATTGTTTATATTCAAATATTCTCACTACAAAATTATAGGATATTAGCAACGAATTTTTACGACGAAAAATATTTATTGCAAATTTGTGATAAAATTTGCGATGAAAAATAATTTGGTTGTCAATTTACAACGACATTTATGATGAATATTTTTTCGTTGTCAATTTCTGGAATCATTTTTGTCGCGAAAATCGTCGCCAATTGGTGACGAATTCATGAATTGGTGACGAATTCAAGTTTCGCCGCTAATTTTGATGACGAATTCATGGATTTGTCACCAATTGACGATGAATTCATGAATTCGTTGCAACGTTAGGTAGATTTAACGGAGAATGGAGTTATAGGATCGGGTTGTGAGAAAAATGTAGATTCATTGGCGACGAATTAATGGATTTGTCACCAATTTGGCGACGAATCCATTTATTCGTCGCAAAGTTGGCTAGTTTAACGAAGAAATCGGGTGGTGTGGTCGGACCGTGCATGATAACTTTAGGATATTTGGCGACGACGAATTCAAATTTATCGCTAATTGGCGACGAAACAGTGGTTTCATCGCCAATTTGGTGACGAATGCTGAATTTTATCACGCCCCGATCTCCTTTTCTTCTTCCTCCGCGATTTATCTCTTCTCCTCCCCAATCTGAGCTCTTCTGCGGTTGCACGACGACGATTTCTTCTTCTCTGATCCCTTCGGCGACTGCGACGGTGACGGCGAAGTGTTAGGCGATTGTCCTCAACGATAAAATCCATTTTTCTTGGTTATTTTTCGTTGTTGGGTCTCTTCCTGTTGGTTTTTGTTGTTGCGGGGTGGTGGCCGCTGCCGGTGGCTTGCGAGTCGGCCGATTGCGGGGTGTCGCCGTGAGTTAGCAATCAAAAATCGACTGGCTAGGTACAGTCTAGATTTTGTCCATCATGTTTGATGGTGCTTATTTTTCTATACTTGTAATGTTATGTCCAAACTAAAATCGAGCATACACATTCTGTTCATAACTCTAAATTTGCTAGTGAGATCTAAGAAATAAATATTTACCTGTAGGATGTTCTTCCTCCTTCAAAAGTAAGAAGTTTTGTAACTTGTGATGGTCAAACAGAAATATTTAATAGAGTTTGAGTAATGAGTACTTAATACTTTATTGTTTTTGAGTTCCATCATGTCACAAACCTTGTTGAACATGATACGGTCGGTTTGTTTATCGCGATCCATAGAGGTGATGATCAATCACACTCTTATTTCACCTCTAATAATTTATGTCTAAACACGAACCCGTAAGCAATGCTAAGCATGACGAGTGAATTAGCATTTGCACTTCAAGTCATACCAAACGTAAGCCCATGTGTTAGGCCAAGTCTTTGCCGGCTTAGCTCATTTGACAGCTTTATTCTTACGAAAGATCGATCGATCGTTCACCTAAGAGGAAGTATCCCGGAAGAAAGTTAAAGAGATAAGAACTAGCCTACTTGTCAAAAAAAAGTTGGAAGAGCAAGACAAGGCATGCATCTCCATAGCTCTAGCATCACTATCTAGTGAGTCCTGTGTTGTTAAGATACCCTACAAAGTTTTAGGAGTCCTGTATCACAAGGCACTTTAAAAAAACCTCTAACAAAGTCATGTATTTGTTAGGCCAAAAGTCAAAATGGCGTCTTTTTTTTACCGAATCTTTAAAAATGAGTCCTGTGTTGTTAAAAGGATGTCTCATCCCTTAGTAGCATTCTTTATTGCCTTGTATGCATTAGTGTGTTGTTATTCCTCTTAGTAGCATTCCCTAGTGCCTTGTATGCATTAGTGTAGTTGCCAATAATAACCACAATTTTTTTGGTGATGGGATAAACAATAAGTTTGCAATTTTGTTTGTGCATGTCCTATTTGGAGATGTGCTTCAAGTCTTTCGGCTACACTTGGTTGTGTTCACCTGTTTTAGGTATAATTATATTTATTGTTATAAGAAGTTAGCATGAATTAGACCCGACCACGGTTCAGAACCGACGGTTCGGAATCGCCAGTTCGACGGTTCATGGCAGGTCGACCCTTAACCTTAATCGCCCAAGACGGTTACGGTTCACGGTTCGGAACCGCCAGTTCACGGTTCGGTTCACAGTTCACGACGGTTCGAGATTATTATATTAAAAAATTTAAAATTTAAAATTTATTTAAAAAAGGACTTGCACTTATTAAGTTAGGGAATCAAAGCCCACGTAGTTCTTTTATATTTTCATCCTTTTACATCACTCACTTCCATTTCCTCTCGTTGTATTCGTTCCTTCAATATCAAATTCTTCGGCTTCATCTTCTGAAAGTTGCATTCCTTGGATTCTTTTCTCGGCTCTAGTCTAATCGTCGAGTAATGCTTGGGCTTCCAATGAGTCGAGAGACATAGTTGATCGCCGTTCATCTAATATGTTGCCGCCGGCACTGAATGTCTGCTCCACAGCAACAGTTAACATTGGACATGCTAAAATTTCTTTGGCAATTACGGAGAGAACGGGAAAACTTTGAGCATTCTGTGACCACCACTTTAAAATATCGAAATTTTCACTATCTGCTTCATTAAAATCAAAAGAAGTGGTAAAATAATTCTCAAGTTCCTGTGTGGAACTTGAGGATCCTCGTGGACGTTTTGTCCGTTCTTTTAATAAAAGTTATACTTTTGAAAGTTTTAAATTAGTACTAATAGTTTATTGTTGTGTTTCAGAAATATTAATTTGTATTCCATATTTCACATAATATTGATTATAAATATCACATAAATAATTTTTAATATTATATATAATATTAGCTATATCAAGAGAAGAAGGATCTTTAACAGGAATTAAAGCGTCATAGTATAAAGTTAGCATTTCTTGTAAAACTTCTAATTTAAATCTAGGATCTAAAGCAAATGCAACTAAATAAATTTTAGGAATTAAATAAAAATATTTTCCCATTTAATTTTCATAGCTAATATACAAGAAGTTAAAGCTTCATTATTGATATGTTCATTTAAAATTAATACTATACTAGAAAAATTCACTAAAACTAAATGAGCAGTGGGATAATAAACACCGAAAAGTTGTTCGGTTGCATCATTAAATACTTTTAAATTTTCACAAATATTACTACAAATATTCCATTATTGTGAAAATAAATATATATTAGTATTCCTATTTTCTGTAAAAAATAAATATAATAAATCTTTATAATGAAATGAATCTTGTAATAGTTGATATGTGGAATTCCAACGTGTTGGTACATTATGTAGAAATTTTTTAGGTCTCATTCTATTAGCTTTACAAAATCTACCCCATTGTTTCATCATAGATGGATGAGACCATAAATATGAAATTGTGATTCTAATTAGTTTAATATAATTTTCTAAAAGTCTTAATCCATCTTGAACACATAAATTTAAAACATGACATACACAACGAATATGAAAAAATAAATTACCAATAATAGGTTGGCAAACAAATTTTAGTTCATCTATAGAAGCGGTATTAGAACTAGCATTATCTAATGATATTGAAAATATTTTATGAGTTAATCCATATTCTTCTAAAATTAAACATAATAATTGTGCAATGTTATGGGCAATATATGATTCATCAAAAACTCTATAAGCTATCAACCTTTTTTGGAGGATCCAAGAGCTATCAATCCAATGGCAAGTCACACACATATAAGAATGAGTTTGCCAATGCTCACTCCAAATATCGGCACATAAAGAAACTTTATTATTTAATTTACTAAATTCATCAATTAAATTCTTTTTTTCTTGTTTTACTAATTTTTTAATTGTACAAGTGTAGTCCTAGGAACACGTTTAGCACATGGATTAAGAGATTCTCTACAAAAATCTTCAAATGTGCATTTAGATCCAAAACTAAAAGAAAGATGTTCTACGGAAACAAATTTAGCTAATGACTCTCTTAATTTATTATCAGAATATAAAAATAAATCAGAATCAGTACTACTACCGCTAAAAAATCTAGATAATTGTGTTTGCGAACAGTCGAGTCCATATTCTGTCAGGTGCTTCGTTTCTACATATCATTTTAACGATCCATAGCCGCCACCGGCTTGGAATTTGTAGGAAGCATTGCAATGCTTGCATTTTGCACGCATTTCTCCCGATGGAAGAGTGACATTCTCAAAATGTTTAGTGAAAATAGAAGATTTTAGAGGAGGATGTTCCCGAACCTTAGAAGTAATTGCATCAGTACTTCCTTGTGTTTCGGACGTCGGAAGGTGTTGGGCCTCGGTCTCATCATCGGTGGATTGAATGTTGGGGTCCTCGTGCGCTATTTCTTTTCCCCTCCGAAATCGATGTGAAGAACTTCCACCGCAGCCTCCTTCCATTGTAGTCGAAAGATGGAGTCGGAACTCGGAAACGCATAGAGATTAGAGAATGCAAACTTGCGAAGTTGAGAATGAAAGTTAGAGAGTAGAGAAAGTGTGTGGAAATGATGAAATGAACTCCCTATTTATAGAATTTGGATCATAACGGACACTAAATCATAGCCATTGATCAAAAAACGATCAAATGATCTTAGCCATTGAAAATAAATCAAAAAATAAAAAAAAACCCCAACGGCTCTGAACCGTCGGTTAACCAGCGGTTCGGAGCCGTTGGAATCGGCGGTTCGGAGTCGTTGGGACCGCCGGTTCCAACGGGAAAACAAAAAAAAAAATTTTAATTTTGAACCAGCGGTTCAACCCGCCGGTTTCACACCCTCTTGAATCGGAACCGGCTCGGCATCCTGCCGGGCCGGTTCCGGTTCGGCCCGGCTAACCGGGTCAATGGACCACCCGGCCCGTTGACTCGGGTCGGGTCCGGGCTGGACCCGGCCCGTGGTCAGTTCTGGCATGAATGATGTATCTTATGATTGTTAATGATTTATATGTAATGGTTGTGTATCTTATGATTGTTTAATAATTTAATAAATTGAAAACAGGAAAATACAGAAAGAAAGGAGTTGGATGTATAAAAAGAACAAACTTAAACATAAAAGTTTATAATAAAGCTACTTGTCACAATAGATTTCCGTCACAAATTTTGTGACGGGAATCTGGACGGTTCGATTTTAAAGTTAAGATTAAATCCAGGCCGTAGATTGAATGGATGATTGCGATGACCTGAATTTAATCTTCTATTTTAAAATCGAACGGTCCAGATTCCCGTCACAAATTTGTGACGGAAATCTGTTGTGACAAGGATTACCTCTCAAAAGTTTAACTGATGAGTTTAATGTTGGAATGGAATAATTTTTTAAATTTGCTTCTACTAATGTTGAATTTATGGATGGAGATAAGATAAGATGCCCTTGTAGAAAATGTCACAATGGTAAATTTTTATAATGTGACAAAGTTCATGAATATCTTTGTAGATTTAGTTTTACCCCAAATTATTATAATTGGACATATCATGGTGAACCATTTATATCTAATGAGAATTATGGATAAAACATACAAGTCTCAGTAAGTGGTGATCAAAGTTATTATAATCAATTCAATCCATATCAGAGGATGGTAATTGATATAGGAGGTCATAATTTCTTTCCTGATCCAAGTTTTGCAAGTTCTAATTGTCCTCCATCAGATGAACAAATATTTTCTACTTATACATCACCATTGGAGGGGGTACAAGAACAAAATGCTCATGAAAATTTAAATAATGAGGCATATCAGTAATTTTAAAAATGTTAAGTGCTACAGATAAACCTGTTTGGGATGGTTATGACACTCACACTAAATTATCTCTCACTGCAAGACTATTGAATGTTAAGGTAGAGCATAATGTGTCTGAAGATTATTTTAATAATTTTGTTCAAGTTATATGAGAGGCACTTCCGCGTGATCACAACTTGCCTAGGCTACGTTTGGTAGGACGTAATGTAATCACGCTTGTAATGTAATCAAGTTTGTAATGTAATGTAATATAATCAAGATTACATTACTATGTTTGGTTGAAGGAATGCATGTAATCTTTGATTACAAAGATGATTACATTATAGTGTTTGGTATCCATTATTTTCAGTAAGGAATATAATTTTTATTATTATAAAATACCAATAATATCCTTCCTCCCTAATCGGGCTCGTGGAGAGGGATCACCTGTGATAGCGTCAGCAGGGCAAGGAGAGGAGTAAACCTCAATAACAGAAATCGACCAACCTACGCCGCCCCCTTTCTCCATTGCCTTCTATTTACAAATCCAGCCAAATCGATCGACGTTTCGGTCAGGAATTAAACGAAAAGGCAGCCGATTGACTGAATGGATTGCGATTAATGGAACTCACTGGAAGCGAATGCGAGGAGAGGAAGCAGTCGAGGTAGGTGACGGAGAGGTACGTCGTCACCACTCGGAATCGGTAGAACTCGTTCACCTATATACACCGATTTAATAAACCAACCTGTATTTTTCAATAAATGGAGAGAACGGAGGAGACCGCGTGCCTTGAGGATCCACTCGACGGCTCAGCTGCGGGCGGCGACGAAGAGGGAGCAAGCGACGAAGTGGGCGCCGCCGGGAGGCGGATGGTCGGCCTCGACGGTGAGGAGGGAGGTCAGTCCAGTGTCGTCTGCCAGCACCACGACGGTGGCGCAGCAGCACGGGGCCCACTCTTCGTCCTCGGGAGCGGCGGAGGCGTCCCAAGAGGCCACGTCGCCGGTGTCCTCTAGGCAGAAGAGGTTGGACAAGGCGGAGAGGAGGTCCGGCGAGGAGGTCATTCGTCAGGGTTGTTTTCCGTCGTGGGGAAGAGAAGGCTATGCATCGTGCGGATTGAGACGGTGAGGAGCGGAAGGGTATATTTGGTACGATAAAAATAGAATCCGTAATGTAATCAGATTCTACACTATTTCCTTTGTAATCGAGATTACATATCTTGGCTCTTTTTTGTAATGCAATTACATTACATTACATCTCTAAAATGTTACCAAACAAAATAAATCATCTTGTAATGTAATCCTGATTACATTACAAGACTGATTACCTCTTACCAAACATGCCCCTACTGAATTTTACAGTATGAAAAAACTTGTGAAAGATTTAGGTCTTTCGATGGAAAGGATTGATGTTTGCAGAGATGGTTGTATGATATATTAGAGAGAAGATCAAGATGCAGATGTCACGCCCCGAGAAGGCCGTCCGAAAAATTTCGACAACATCTCCCCAGTAACCGTGACAATTTCCCTGAATACATGCAAATATACTCAGCCACAGGCGGCTGGAATAGGACTACTTGTCCAATCAATACACCCAACCACATACAACTATAAAATAAAGGCCTACACGGTCATACACCACTAACACATGCATACTACACAACCCAGACAGGATATAAGGCCTACACGGCCATATAACACTATCACATGCACCATAACCAGAATATGCAAAGTCCATAAAGTCAAATCATCGAAAATTCGAAGTAACGAATACCCACAATGCAATCCAACATAATTACAGTCATAACCAAATCCAAACCATAACTACATGTCCACGAAATATAAAATATAACCGGAGACAACGACAGACCAAACACAAACCAACAAGAAAACCTTCCGAGGTGAGACAGCAGCAGCCGACCGAAACTCCAAGCTCCAAGTACCTATCTGTTACCTGGAAAGAAAACAAAATAACCACAGGGTCTGGGTAGTGAGCATTAAATGCTCAGTAGGTACAGAAAATAGTGCATGTAGAGATATAAGAAAGGATAACAAGGATATAATAACCAGGATAATCCAGTATAGAAGAAACAAGATATACATGGCAACAGGTATCAACAGAGTATCAAAAGTATCAACTGATCAAACAGGGTATATCAACTGAGACGATACGAAAAGATCAACTATGCAACATGGTATAGATATCAGGTACATGTAAGCATGTATGCAATGTCATACAAGTGCAACAATCATAGCAAATAAATGCAACAATCCACAAGCATATGAATAAAGTAAACTATGTAATAACCTACCAACGAATGCATGTAATATGCATCAACCATCGCAATCAAAAATAACAAGTCAAGTCACTGTCTGCACTCGTCGTCCCCAGCCACTCCTCTCGGAAATGAACAAGGGGCGCACAACAGGACATACTGCGCAAACTCCAACAACTGACCACTAAAGATAAGTGGGGAGGGACAGTGTGGCAGGAGGACAATGTAGCCAGTCCTGGTCGCACCCAACTGTAGTGCAACCTCTTACCTATGTGGCACCACAACACGGTGCAGGTAAGATCCAACAACAACCAACACCTACAACTACTATGGATGCATGATGATCATCCCAACATGTAATAACTAATTTAATTAGCATGCTCAACAAGAATCAGCAGGGATCAACATAGGTCAATGATATCATGGTTAAGATTATTCTAGTCAGGAATAGATCAAATGGAGATCATACAACAGGTAATAAGCAATGAATGAGATGAGTACCAACTGGGTAAATTCTACTGAAACAAAGGTATCAGCATGATATCAAATAGATCATTATAAGATCAAACAACAGGTATCAAGAAGTGATCATCAAGGGTATCAACTAAATACTATCTATAGAGCATGGATAATTAACAGAATAGATAGAAAAGCAACAATACATGCACAGAAAAGGAATTCCTGTATTGACCAAGTACAGGGTACCCACCTGATCAGATGATCATAGACAACTAGAACCCCAGAAATACAGGACCGCAAATAAGTCAAGGTCCTGCAAGAGGATAAACAATATCCCTTAATTACAACAATTAAACTAATAGAATCATACCAAAGCCCTAAGTAGTTTCAACCTCAAATTAACCTAACCCAAGGTTCGATTAATCTAATCAACCTAACGATAGTTAATCCAATTAAACCCAACTTAATTAACCTAATTACTACAACAGAAATTCAAAGATCCAATAGATCCTCAATTCACAACAACCCTAAATAATTTCCGATCAATGCATCAACAACATTCTAGACCAAAACTGATCGAGTAATATCATGCTTAATTTCCTATAAACAAAGTAGCATCCAGCTAACAGTAATCGTGTTCAAGCTCACCCTACTAACTTTGCCTACACGGCTCTATTCAAAGGAAACAGGGCAGATCTAATCCTATCGGCACTAGACAAAGTATAAGGATACAATCATCTCAATAAGAACTTACCTCAAGATCTAAAGCCTTGAAGCCCTAAATCTGTTTCTCCTTTTCCTCGTTCTTGAGCCGATCCCGAAACAACACCAAATCAGCCCCCTTCACGAGCTGTGGGAACAGAGCAATAAAACCAAGAGAAACCAAGTATTCCAAACAACATTCATCTCCTAAACCACAAAAATCCAAACCTGCCTCAAGGTCCAGTCGGTCCAAGCCCTAGCTCCGCTCCAAAGCCTAATCAAGCCAACTCTTCTGCACCGGCGGTGGACGGTGAAGGTGCTGCGGTGGAGGGCTAGACGTGCAGCTAGGGGAGGAGATCTCGTCGGCAGCGAGGGGAAGAGGTGGAAGAGAGGGCGGCAGCGTCGGGCATCCCTTTCACCCGGCTTCGGCGGAGACGGCGCGAACAGCACCGCGTCGGCGCGATAAGAAACAGAGGAGGGTCTCGCGGCTTGGGGAGGAGGAGGCGCGGCGGTGGCGGTGGCAGCGTTGGCGGCGTCGGGCTTTTGCAGAGGCCGATCGAGATCCGGCGGCGTCGATGCTGGTTCGCGGCGACAGGGGCAGCGACGATCGAGTGCGACGAGGGTGGCGGCGAAGGATGCTGGTTTATAGGGGCGGCGACGGAGGAAGGGCACAGCGGCATCAGCTTCGGCTGGTGAGGGAGGAGGCGGCAGCGAGGAGAGAAGAGGAGGCGGCCGCGTTCGTGCGAGTGGGGAAACCAACGAAGGAAATCGCTAATAAGGGTTGCACAGTGCCGGTTAGGATTTCTTAACGGGTTGGGTATTAACATCCAATAACCCATTAACCTCTAATATCCATTATCCCATTAACCCATCAACCTTAATCATATTAATTGAATTAGATTTAATTAATCAAACCTACTCAATATAAATTTTAATTTATTTTCAATTAAAACGCCCATATCTCCGGTATTTTACAGCAGATGTATGCAAATTCTGTAATCAAGCTAGGTATAAGAGAATCACTGAGAGTCAACAACGACGTAAAGCATACAGTCAGTTATTTTATTTACCTTTAACTCCTAGATTACAAAGACTCTATGCATCAGAAGCCACTGCTAAACACATGACTTGGCATGTAAATCATCAAATAGAAGAGGGTTTAATGTGTCATCCATCAGATGTAGAGGCATGAAAAAATTTTGATAGAACATATCCTGATTTTGTGAAGGAAACTCAGAATATAAGATTAGGTCTCTGTGCTGATGAATTTGCTCCATTTGTTAAAATCAGGAAGAAATTATTCTTGTAGGCTAGTTATATTAACTCCGTATAATCTTCCACCTGGGATGTATATGAAAATACTGTATATATTTTTAACATTGGTTGTTCCTGGCCCACAAAATTTAAAAAAGTTAATTGATATTTACAACTGATTACAGAGATGAAACAATTATGGGATGAGGGTTTTCCTACATATGATGTTCATACTAATCAGATGTTTGTAATGAAGGTTGCACTGCTTTGGACGATAAATGATTTTCTAGCTTATGACATGTTATCAGGATGGAGTACCATTGGAATTTTAGGATGCCCAATATGTATGGAGAGATCAAAATCATTCAGATTGAAACATGGGAGGAAGGCGAGTTATTTTGATTGTCATAGATAATTTTTACCACCAAATCATAAATTCAGAAGGAATAAAGAAGAATTCACTAAAAATAGAGTTGAAAGAACACCTCCACCATTGAGATTAACAGGTCAACAGATTTAGTACAGAGTCCATAACTTTCCATCTGTTATTGAAGATCCACATGGTACAACTTATGAATATGGAAGCACACATAAATGGACTAAACGGAGTATATTTTAGGATTTACCGTACTGGTACAGTCATTTGCTCCATCATAATCTAGATGTAATGCATATTGAGAAGAATATTTTTGATAATCTGATAAATACAGTCATGGATATCCCCGAAAAAATAAAAGATAATTTGAATGCAAGAAAAGATATGTGACTCATTTGTAAAAGACTCACTCTTGATGTTGATGAAAATAGTAGGGAACCAAAGCCAAAGGCAATTTATACATTAAATAGATATCAGAGACGTATTATTTGTGAATGGTTAAAATCTTTGAAATTTTCAGATGGTTATGTCTCTAATATTGGAAGATGTGTTGACTTGAAAGAATGCAAATTAATTAGTTTGAAAAGTCATGA
Organism: Curcuma longa; assembly: GCF_044706935.1. NCBI lineage: Eukaryota > Viridiplantae > Streptophyta > Magnoliopsida > Zingiberales > Zingiberaceae > Curcuma > Curcuma longa. The sequence goes on from NC_133861.1 coordinate 5,765,712, forward strand.
CTGTCATATAATCATGGAAAGACTTATTCCTATTGCATTTAAGGAACTTTTATCAAATTTTGTCTGGGGTGCAATTTCGGAGTTAAACATTTTCCTTCATGATCTTTGCTCAATAATTTTGAGACATTCACACATGGAGACTTTAGAGAGAGATATTCCAATCATTTTGTGCAATTTAGAAAGAGTTTTTTCACCTTCATTTTTTGATTCCATGGAACATCTTTTAGTTCATTTGTCATATGAGGCCAAAGTTGGAGGTCCTGTCCATTATCGATGGATGTATCCATTTGAAAGGTACATTTTTGAATTTAGATTAATGGTTAAATATTTATTTATCTTATTATATATTTATGATATCTAATATGACTTCTTATATGATAAGCAGATTTCTATATCATTTGAAGAAAAAGGTTAAAAATAAAGCACATGTTGAAACCTCTATTGTTAATGCATATATCGTAGAAGAAGTAACAACTTTTGCATCATATTAATTTGAGCCTCGCGTTAAAAGCAAAAGGCAGAAACCAGGAAGAAATGATGAAGGTCCTATTAATCCAAATTTAAACTCATTTTTAATTTTTAACTATCTTGGTCGATCAAGTAGACAATGTAAGCAGAGATATTTAACTGGTCAAGAATGGTGTGCAGCTCAGATATATATTTTACTGAATTGTCCAGAAGTCACGTCATATTTTGAGTGAGTATATATTTTATATTTTTTAAATTTTTTATATCGTGGCTATTTTATGTTATAATTTTTTTTAAAGATTTTTTAACAACTGTATTCTGAAATGTCACACTACAAGAAAACATAGTTTCAGAGATAAAAAATTCTGTCTCTGAAAATCATTTTCTCGTCTCTAAACAATGTTTTGAGACAGAATATTCTGTCTCAAAAATCCGTTACTAAAAACCCCATGGCTAATTTTAAGACAGAAATATTTTATCTCTAATTTCAAAAACGGATTGAAATCTATTTATAAATCTGTTTTTAATTTGTCAAATGAAATTAATTTCAAATACAAATTCTGTTTATAAATCTGTATATAAATTTTATCTCTAATTTTGTATTAAATCCGTCTACACCTAATATTTCTATTAGCTTGACATCCAAAGACACCAAGCCTATCTACTATCTTGTGCAATATTCCTATATCTCTCATATATATATTAGATTATAACAAACAATCACACATTTCAAATAAATTAGAAATATTTAAAATAATTAATTTCTGGCTTTGTCAAGATTCAATCTCTGCCCACCTCAGTAAATCTGCTTCATCATAACCAACTTAACTATGCCCCATAAGCGAGTGATTATAATTCAATTGGCTAGTTTTTGTATTATCTTAGTAGTAATAATTTATACTTTCCCCTAATAAAGAAAAACAAATCAATTTTATTAAAGTGAAATAAATTAATAATTTCATAATAAATTCATCTCAACTTATATAAAATTTGAATCAAATTTTATTTTATTTTAAAAATTATCTCTGCTTTATATAAATTTGAAAAAAAAAATTATTTCTGTCTCAAAATTTTAAATAGATTTGTTAATAAAAATTATATAGTTTAAAATTTTATTTATAATTAGTATTTACTTTTGTTTAAAAATTTTTATTTATAATTTCATTTCAAATTTATTTTAACTTCCATCTCAAATTTCTTATAGTATATTATATTTTATTAAAGTGAAATGGATTAATATTTGCATAGTAAATTCATCTTTAATTTATCTAAATTTGAAATAGATTTTAATTTCGTCTTAAATTTTTATTAAATTATAAGCAGATATTTTGACAAAAGTTATACGGTTTCAAATTTCATTTATAATTTACATTTATTTTTATTTATAAAAATTTATATATAATTTTATATCAAATTTATTTTAAATTCTATCTCAATTTTTTTCTCTAAATATTATATTTTATTAAAGTGAAATAGATTAGTAATTTTGTACCAAATCTGTCTCTAATTTATTTAAATCTGAAATAGATTTTAATTTCATCTTAAATTTTTATTAAATTTTAAATAGATATTTTGACAAAAATCATACGGTCTCAAATTCGGTTTATAATTCATATTTATTTTTATTTATAAAAATTTCTATATAATCACGTATCAAATTTATTTTATATTCCGTCTCAATTTTATTCCAAATGTTATATTTTATTAAAGTGAAATGGATTAGTAATTTTGTAGCAAATTCATCTCTAATTTATCTAAATCTGAAACAGATTTTAATTCAATCTTAAATTTTTATTAAATTTTAAATGGATGTTTTGACAGAAATTATACGGTCTCAAATTCTGTTTATAATTCATATTTATTTTTGTTTATAAAAATTTATATATAATTTCGTATCAAATTTGTTTTAAATTTTGTTTTAATTTTTTTTCAAATTATATTTTATTAAAGTGAAATGGATTAGTAATTTTGTAGCAAATCCGTCTCTAATTTATCTAAATCTGAAATAGATTTTAATTCCATCTTAAATTTTTATTAAATTTTAAATGGATGTTTTTGTTGGGTTGCAAAGGTGCAAACATAGTCTCACATCTATAACACATGGGAAAGATCATGAGTTTAAAAGGATGGAAAGTATCTCCATTGGAATGAGGCCTTTTGGGGAGAGCCCAAGAACAAAACCATGAGGGCTTAGGCCCAAAGTGGACAATATTATGTCATTGTGGAGATACAGACATCCTTGGGGACCCTACAATTGGTATCAGAGCAAGGCCGCTCTTCACCGGACTAACCGCCAGATGAGCCATGATCCGGATCTAACCATGTGGATTGAACCTTAAAAACAAAGGAAGTAGGGGCTCCCGTATTTGAATCAAGAGGACCAAACACCGGACAGGAAGTCCTAGTAGGTCGGGTAGACCGAGGGGCATGAAGTCCTGGTTGCGGCTGGGCAGGAAGTCCTAGTAGGTCGAATAAACCGATGGGCATGAAGTCCTGGTTAAGGCTGGGCAGGAAGTCCTAGTAGGTCGGGTAGACCGAGGGGCATGAAGTCCTGGTTGCGGCTGGGCAGGAAGTCCTAGTAGGTCAGGGTGGACCGAGGGGTAGGAAGTCCTGGTGGGTCGAAGATTCAGACATCAAACGGAGGCTTTCCGTTTGAGGGGGGGTCTGTGGTCCTTTGTTTGAGGGGGGATTGTTGGGTTGCAAAGGTGCAAACATAGTCCCACATCTAAAACACATGGGAAAGATCATGGGTTTAAAAGGATGGAAAGTATCTCCATTGGAATGAGGTCTTTTGGGGAGAGCCCAAGAACAAAACCATGAGGGTTTAGGCCCAAAGTGGACAATATCATGTCATTGTGGAGATACAAACATCCTTGGGGACCCTACAGTTTTGACAAAAATCATACGGTCTTAAGTTTCATTTATAATTCGTATTTATTTTTGTTTATAAAAATTTATATATAATTTCGTATCAAATTTTTTTTAATTACGTCTCAATTTTTTTCTAAATATTACATTTTATTAAAATAAAATGGATTAATAATTTTGTAGCAATTTCGTCTCTAATTTATCTAACTCTGAAACAAATTTTAATTCTGTCTTAAAAATCTGTTTCTGAAGTCCTGTTTTCTTGTAGTGTCAGCACAAGATTTTGATCGATTTTGTGATGAAGAATTTATACCGTGGTTCAAATCATATGTAAGTATTCAATCATTAGTGTACTATTATTTATACATATACAAATTTTTAAACATATTTTTTTGGTTTTAGGTTCATGATAATCAAACTCACCTTGAGCAGGAATTTTTATTTCATCTTTCTTGGGGTCCAAAAGCATTGGTACGCACTTGGCCAGCATATTTTATAAATGAATATATTGTTCATACTAAAAAATATGGAATGAGAAAGAGTACAATGAATAGTGGGGTATGTGTTCAGTCATCAGATAATGATAGAGGCAGTGCAAGCAATGATTTTTATGGTTTGCTGGATGAAATTATAGAGATAGAATACCCCAGACCAGAAATATGAGTTATTTTATTTATGTGTCACTGGTTTGACCCTGTTAGAGGAATGAAGGTGCATCCACACTATAATTTAGTTGAAATAAATCATAAGAGATTTTATAAAAGATATGAATCATTTGTGTTGGCACAACAAGCTATTCAGGTATTCTATGCTTCCTATCCTAGTTTGAGACGTGACAAAAATGATTGGTGGGTTGTTTGTAAAACTAAAGCACGGAAAAAGATTGAGGAACGTTGGGAAGACATTGCATATCAACAAGAGGAAGTTAGGAACACATTCCAGACGGAAGAATATATCATTTCAACATTACGAGATCCCAGCGGAATTTTAATAAATGTGGATGCAAGTGAAATTAATGATAATGAATCTGACGATGACGACGACGATTTGGACGACGACTTGGACAATGATGACGATGACGATGACGATGACGACAATGAAAATGAGGACTTTGATATTATATAAAAAACGAGGAGATCTTTTAAAAATGGTAATAAAATTTTTATAAGTAATTTAGTTTTATTCTGCAACGATTCTATACCCTTTGGTTCATTCAAGTGTTCAAAGTTTAAGTCAAGTTAGTTCTACCTTTAGTTTCAAATACTTCATCACTTTTTCAAAAATTATTCTCGGACTGTCCTAGTATTTTCTAATGAAAAATTGTTCTAAATTTTTCTCTATTTTTTATTAGATTTTTTCTATTCTCATTCTTTTCAATTAATTTTACCGAGTAGTAATGTTCATCATTCCTTATGTTTATATGCACCTCAGCAACATGATGTAGCAGAATAAAAGAACTAACATCTCATTGAGATTATTTGGATTCTACTTTAACATATGCATATCCTCTTTCTTTCTAGGGTGATTCTATTTTCACTATTATATTATCTTATCTATTATATATCATCCACTATTTTCTATGGTTAAATTACCTTCACTATCTTCTTTTCTTTACATTAGATACTATGTATTATCTTCTACCATGGATCTTTAGATGCACTTATTATGTTTAGCTAATATCCCTTGGCTACTATAAGTTATCTTATCGTTGTTACTTTCTTGAGACACGTCATGCCTCTCTATTTTCGAGTTCCCTTTGTTTTCCTTTACATTATCTCTAGCTGGGTCTATACAGGAAATTTTCCCTATTTCTACTTTGGTATCCTTTCCGATCCACCACTAGTAGACCTCTACCCACCCTTTGTTGCTACTAACTCACCACCTATAGGCCCTCCCTTATGAGTGTACAATCAATGATAGCTCCATAACAAAAATCTAAGGGCTCCCTAAAACTCTCCCGCCCTCCGGTCATCATATTAAATCCCTCTTCTAATTTGGGCATTCCCATTGCTTTTTATAAAGGTACTCTTGTACGTGTTCTAATTTTCATTCATTTTCTCCCTTTATATCCTATGCATTCTGCAACCTTGCCAAAGCCAATCCCAAGCCCAGTTGAAAAAGAGCGAGAGTTGTGTGTTAGGTTGCTAGCCAACATGGACTTACAGACAAATATTCAATGAATGAATTCATTAAACTATTATCCTAATACTAGGATGTTCCTCGTAAGGAATGCGTTGTAGGGTCCGACTGCAACGTCTTGACAAGGACCACTACATCTCCATAAGAATTCGGATATAGTGTTAAATATGCAAGAGTTCTCACATCATAGGTTGAGTAAGAACAAATATTATGAAAAATCTAATTGTTTAAGGTTTGGAACATAAAATCTAAGAACACTCACTGATAAAATAATGAAAGAAATAGATACGATGATTAGGAGAAGAATTAATATTTTGTGTGTACAAGAGATAAAATGAGTAGGAGATAAGGCAAAGATGATAGAGAATTCGGATTTTAAGTTATGATATACGAGAAGAATTAAAACAAGAAATGAAATAGGTATTGTTGTTGATAATTCACCAATGGATAAAATTAGTAGTAGTTAAAAAGGGGATATAATTATAGCTCTTAAGATAGTGGTAGTGAAAGAAACTATTAATATAATTAACATATATACACCTCAAGTAGGATTAGATGAACACGCCAAATCTATATTATGGGACAACCTAGATTAGGTATTACAAAATTCCACCAACTAAAATGATTTTACTAGAAGAAGATTTGTTATCCCTGAAGAAAACTTAACTATCCAACATAAATTAGTAGTATTGGATAAACGCCTCAAGCATAGTATTAATAGAAGAAAAATATACACGACTCTTAGAATTAAGTGGTGGAAGTTAAAGGATGGAAAATAAAATATATTTAAAAAGAAGATAGTAGTACAAGTATTAGGAGAAATATACGACGATTCGAATACGACGTGGGATAAGATAATATCAAAGTTAAAAATAGTAGTCAAAAGTGCACTCGATGAGTCAAAAGGATGTACACCACCAAATAAAAAATCTTGATGGTGAAATGAGAAAGTACAAGAGAAAGTGAAAGAAAATCAAAAAGCCTATAATGTATTATATAGTTGTAAGAACGAGGAAAACTTAAAAAATATATACAGCCCAGAAACAGACTAAGAAAGCAATGAATGAAACTTTTGAATATTTATATTGAAAATTAGATACAAAAGAAAGAGAAAAAAATATTTATAGAATGACTAAAGTGAGAGAAAGGAAGATAAAAGATCTTATTCAAATAAAATATATTAAAGATGAATGCAATAAGGTACTAGTAAATGATAAAACAATAAAAAAGCGATGGAAGAGGTATTTTCATCAACTTTTTAATGAAGGTTTAAATGACCAACTTAACTTAGGTAATTTAAGTAGGTCAAATAAGTATAGAAATTTAAATTTGTATCGTAAATTTAAATTTCAGAAGTAAAACAAGTTTTAAATGGCATACAAAATGGAAAAGTAATTGGACTAAATGATATTCCGATAGAATTAGAAGTTATACAAATTCTCAGACAACTAGTTGAAAAATATTGACAACAGAAGCAAGACTTACATATGGTATTCGTCGACCTAGAAAAAACTTATGATAGAGTCCTAAGGGAAGTTATATGGAGAATTTTAGATAAGAAAAGTGTTAGTATAACGTATATTGAACTAATTAAAGATATATATATAACAAAAGTGAAACTTCAGGCGGATTAACTGAAGCATTCCCCATAAAGATAAGATTACATCAAGGATTAGTTATAAGTCTCTATCTTTTTATATTAATCATAAACGAACTCATTGGACACATCGAAGATATGATACCACAATGCATGTTATTTGCAGATGATATTATTTTGGTAAATGAAGAAAAGAAAAAAAATACTAAACTCGAATCTTATAGGAAAACGCTAAAAGTGAAAGGTTTTAGACTTAATTGAGTAAAGATAGAATATATGAAATTTAAGTTTAATAATTTTAGACGTAACGAGATAATTGTTAAGATAGGAGATAATAAATTATTTGTAATTAAGAATTTTAGTATTAAGATCATTTCTACAAAAGGATAGAGGGATTGAGAGAGAAATATCTTACATAGAATACAAACAGGATAGTTGAAATGAAGGAGAGCGTCAGGTGTTATTTGTGATCGTAAAGTACCTCTAAAACTTAAAGGAAAATTTTACAACAATTAAACTTGCTATGTTATATGGAGTTGAATGTTAGGCTATAACTAGAGCACATGAACAGAAGATGAAAGTTGCAGAGATGATAATGTTAAGGTAGATATGTGGATATACAATGAAAGACAAAATAAAAAATAAAAATATTAAAGAGAAAATCGGGGTTGCACCTATTAAGGAAAAACTCAAGAAGACACGTTTAAGATAGTACGAACATATACATAGACGACTAATAGATACTCCAGTTAGGCGATGTGAAACTATGACAAATGTGTACATCAAACAAGGAAGAATAATACCAAAAAAAGACTTGGTTAGCAACAATAAAATAAGATAAATTTTATTTAAATATAAATGATGATATAGTAGGGGATAGAACCAAATGGTATAGAAAGAATCCATATAGCCGACCCCACCTAATAGGATAAAGTTTGGTTATTATTGTTGTTGTATATCCTATGCATTCTGTCATCTAAATACTCTGACTTTTGACTTCTTTATCTTCATAGTCAATTCTTAAGAATGCCTCTAAGATATTACATATTCAAATAGCAGCATGTTATGATTAATGAAAAGGATGTTCTCCACTCTAATGATACTTGGGAGTTAGTTTCTCTTCCTCTAAGAAAGTCTACTATCGGTTAAATGTTGGCTTTCTCAATTAAATGCCCATTGGATGGCACTATTGATCATCTTAAAACTCATCTAACAACTAAGGGCTTCATTGAGATTTATGGCATTGACTATATTGTATATTTTCCCTAGTGGGCAACATCAATTCGGTCCTTCTTTTCTTATCCTTATTGTTGTCTTCCACCAGTCCCTTTATCACCTTCACATTAAGAATGTCTTCTTTTACAATGATCTTTCTAAGGAGTTCTATATAGAGAAACCTTTAGGTTTTATTATCAAGAGGACAGTAGTCTTGTGTTTATGTTAAAGAAATCACTACATGGATTAAATAATTTTTGATGATTTGTTTAGAAAATTCAACTCAACTCTTATGTAACACGACATGGCCAAGAGTACTACAGATCAGTTAGTCTTCTATACTATTTTATAATTTAGGAACCTATATGGATAACATTATCATCACTAGTGATGACTCCATCAGAATTGCACAATTGGAAATTTAACTCCATCAACACTAATGTTAGATTTGTATCAGGATAGGGGGATCCACCACTAAATGATCCAAGGAAATACAAAAGGTTGGTAGGATCATAAACTATCTCACAATCAAATCAAACATTTCATATATTGTTAATGTGATAGTCAATTCTTAGAGAACTTGTATCATGACCATTGGTTAGTAGCCTTACGAAATCTAAGATTCCAAAAAATACTCGAAGGGAAAGATATTTTATTTTGTCATCAAGGTCATCTTATTTTGGTACAGATTAGGCAGGTTCACATACAGTAGCACGATCTACATCTAAATTTATGTTCTCTTAAGAGGTACTCTAGCTATTATTATAGCTAGATCACGTGCAAAGGCAAAGCATGGTGCCATAATCGTAGCAATATGTAAGCCCATCTGGTTAAACAACTAATGATTGAGGTAGGGTAGGTTATACGGATAGAGCTTTGAATCCAAAATTTCATAAGTGAACAAAGCACTTAGAGATTGATTCACTTAACATGAGAGATAGTGAAAACTAAGGAAATCACCACTTGATTTGTAACTCTAATGATAAGTTAATGGAACTATTGACTAGATCTTTGAAAAAGCCTAGTACATTTATAACAAGCTAAATTTCTACAATATATTTGAACTAGCCTGCGAGAAGTGTTATGAACTTATATGTAAATACACATATATGTAAAGGTGCATATAAAAAATATCTTATTCATCAATGATACATATATAGGTATAAGAGGCTATCTAGGGTTCACAGTTGGCAATTCCTCCTATTAGGTACCAAAACATTGATAAATTTCTTGTTGTAGTTACCACCCTAAACAAGGAGAACAAATGTTTTACAACAAATTCTAAATAAACGAGCAAGAAATTTCAAGGCTAAGCACTACAATTATATAAACGGAACCACTTCCATATGCACAAAATAGGCATAGCACTTTCCAAGCTTGTTGTCTGCGCGGGAGGAGGTGGCAAAGGTTTGTTCACCAATAATAATAGCATGGGATCAAGGTTTAGGAGGAAGAACCTTCAAGACACAGAAATGGACAAAACTAGGGCTTATTATGGGAACGCTATGAGAGGATTGTAGATGCAAAATAAGGTGGAAAGGAAAGAACATGTTTGTTGCTTGTTGAAAGTGCAACAATGTCGAGTGGCTTCTGATGTTGTCACAACAATGTTTTGAATTGATGAAACTAAAGAGAGCAAGACATTGTAGCAAAATTAAGCCTTTCATAGCTTTACCCACGTCTCTTGCCACCACGTGGATCTTGGTTGGAGGGTAGCCATGATAAAGTCATGATAAGATAATCTAGAGGTTCACCATGCTCAAGTTTGCTTTAAAAGAAAAGGCTAATTAAAAATAATATAAGACGGTGTACATGAGATCATTTTATTGACTGTATAGTTAGTTGTATTAGTCCATTTCCTACTAACTTTTTGCTAACCCTTTTACTACACACATACTGTTGCATTCTTACAAGTTTTTTTCCTCTTTTTTGTAGCTGGATATTTTTTGGTCTTGCCTCTCAATTTAGCTCAGGAGAAGACTATAGGAGTCAAATAGGGAAGTAGGTGATTGCTCTAAGTAATATTTAGCTACTAGATTTCTTAAATAAATTTTATCGATTAAATATGATTATTTATTTGCTCCATTGAATGTTTATGTTTTAGTTACAGGTTGTATTGTGTGCATGCATTTTATAACGCCATTGTCACATGGACAAACAGCCACGAGTGATCCTAATGGAATCGTCTCATCTCCATTCATTGAGGCAGGAGCTATTTGGTTGATGACACCAACACTTCCGCTTAATATGGAACAAGATCAAATAAGCTATAATTGGAAGAAAAAAAAATCCATCATTTTGTAGATCACTACTAATTTCATCTTATCAAACAACACCCTTTGCTTCAAAAGCAGAAAAGTATTCAGAAAAGTGCCCACAAAAAGAAAATCAAACTCTTTATGCGAGAAGTCATCCAAAAACTTATGGTACTCACAGTGTTGCCATGCATCTCTTGATAAGGCATCAGCGGCCTTTGCTTTCTCTCCGACTTTCTTCCCCCATCTGCTAAGCACGTTCTTAACCGTCTCCATGGTATCTAACCACCGCGAACTCCAAAATCAACCAGCTGTTCTTTGTATCATAATCAGCAATGCGGAGAGAAGGACAAGAAGAAGAAATCATTTACTTTTGTTGTGCAAGATTCCATGGACCGCAGCAAGATTTAGGTTAGATTTGAGGTGGCAGTTTTGTGTCGGATCCAACAAAAAGTTAGCTGCAATTATTTGAGAGGCATCAGAAAACTATTTATTAGCTGCGAGATTCCACAATTGAATTGCCGTGTTCAGTTATCTGCCCGAGAACATGCAGCATCAGAAAACTGAGTCAACTGTCAGGCAGACAACAAACTGCATTGGACAGTTGTAAACAGTTGGCTGAGTTACACTTCCCAAACAAAACTACTTCTATTTTTTTATCATGATAAAAAGTAAATCTGTAAACTATTCTAGTTGAAAAAGCAATACCGACTAAGAGAACAAACATGAACAGCTCTAACAAAAATAAAATAAATTTGATGTAGTATATTATTATTCATAAAATAAATTTGAGGAAATCTTCATCTTACAATACAAATTCTTAATGGAATAATAAAATACCTAAAGGAAAGTTGTCTTGTATCAATGAGAGAGACAATCATCTAAGTTCATCTTGAGCAACCTCCAAAACCTCAAGTGAGAATGACATATAAATATAAATAATAAATTTCGATATTCAATCTAAGATAAAAATTACATTCATAATTATAATAACTACAATTTCATAATTATTATAGCACATCTTCAATTCAAGATTTAAATCAAAAGTATAAAAGAGAAATAATAATAAAAACAATATAATAAAACATAATTAAATAATTATACATCCTTTTGATTTTTGCCCTTATAATTTTGTAAGAAAAGGATCTACAAGTAAACTACCATGCATATTAAAATGCCAATCCTAATTTTTAGTAGAGATGCTTGACCAATATTTTAGGAATTATTCAATTTTTTTGGTGGGCGAGTGAAGGCTAGTATATTTGATAGAAAATACAAATTAAAATATCATTCCAATAGTAATCTAAAATCGATCATCCTGTTAACTATTTAGTAAAACAACACCCTTTTAAATTTTCTCAATTTCAATGTCATATCGTTGTAGCAGGCTTGATCCACCAAATGCGCATGATAAAACCATATAGTTATCCTCCTTAATAACTGTACAATAAAAAATTAACTAGTAGTTTATCCTTCTCCATCAGATTAACTAAATCTGATACTTGTAGAAGTTGACAGAAGCTATCTGCCTGGGTTATGATTGAAGTCATTCGCAATTATCTCATAAGTTTATGCAGGAATCCCACTCCATGACCATATAAACATGGATGATAACGTCGTTAAGTTCGACATCATTTTATCGCAGAAAGAACACAAGAAAAAGACACCAACCTAGAATTTGAGTGCAGTCGTCCATGTTCCTTGGACACTGGGTTGCCTTGTGACATGCCTTGTTCTCAGCTTCACGACTTTCCTTCCCAGTGAATTCCTTAGTCTGGTGGCGTGCAGCAGAACGTCCTCCGGCGTTAAATTTCTCACACAGACCACTCGTTCTCTATGGTTCTCTGCAAGCCGGTGAACAAACATAAAAATAATTAACTTGAGGCTCTTTCAAGCTAATTGCTTGAACCAAATTGTGTGGAAGCACCAGAAGAAAAAGTTTCAGCTCATGTTTGTGCATGTACAGAGTGCTAAAAGCAAAGAATTTCTTACTGTAGACGCCGTGCAGGTGAGGATGTTGATTTCGAATGACCTGTGTAACTACCTCTAGCTGAGGATTCTTTTCCTTGAAGGTTGGCAGATGTGTTTCCATAAAGGCCCTGTCAATTGTCTGAATCTGGTCAATGAAATCATAGGACTAATATTGCCAACTGTGAATGTGAGTATCAGAGTGAATGATACAATGCCCCACTGAGATGATGAAAAAGAATGGAATTTAAGCGAATAACAAAATGTGTTCCTAGAAATATCTCAAAACAACAATAAAAGAATGTATCCCCAGTGCGACATGGAGATGTTCAAATCTGAGCAAGGTCCAAATTCATAATAGCCTAGGGAAAAACTTTGTCGCATAAAGATTGTGGTGGAAGGAAATATTTCCCATGACAATACTATGTACTTGAGCCATTTGAAATTGATTAATAGCAGGGACGAACATTACATGTTAATCCAACAGTCAGTAATTCAAAAGTTTAGAGTTTAGAATCCACAAATTGGTCAAATGACACCAAAAAAACCATTAAACATTCTTGGCCTGTTAACGTAGCCATGGAAGCAGCATCCAGTGAACTAGAGTTTCTTCTAAGATAAATACAGGAACCATTATAAACTATGATACATAGTATTGTTATGGAGATAGACAAGTGTCAGGATTAAATTGCCAATGAACAGATCTAACAATGCATAACAAATACCCATGAATCAACATGAATCTAAACCACATTAACATTTGAAAGGGATGAAATGTAAATACGTCGTTAATAAAAACAACATCATCATGAATTCAGGTATCACACACTGGCAAAACTCACAAACTCAACCAAAACTTGCAGCGCTGCAAACATGGATATGGATATATTACCGTGAAAAAAAAAAAATCTAAGCTACATGAAATAGATATGATACTGACAAGGTGCAAGGAAAGGTGAACTTGACTTACATGGACTCATGCAACAGATAACTTTGGCGAAAGGAAAAACAATAAGAATTATACCTAATCCCCCTGCTACTTCCTCCCCAATCACAATAGCTCACTATCAGCTTCTGAAGTTGCCAAACACCTCGCAGTGCCATCTTGCTAAAGTTTTACTTCATGCACGTAACAATAAGAATAGAAAAGAAAAGAAAAAAATCAAGGCACTCCATACCTAGATATTTAGCTCGTCACCGATGCAATATCCCAGATGCTTGCAGGAGAAAGATCGGTTGCTCAACGGAAGAGGAAACTCCAGATGGTCTACCGGGAGTGTCGCCGGTGCGTGGATGGAGGGTCGGCGGCGCTCACAAGTAGGAGA
>NC_133861.1:5779582-5784582 GCF_044706935.1 Curcuma longa
ATCGTTGTAAACCGAGAGATATTATTACTACGAAGGATAAACAAAGATCGAAAGCTCTGATTAAAAATTATATTTCTTTATCCCCCCACGAGGAATTGCCAAAACATTTGACTTTTGACTCATTCCAATATGCAAACAAAAAACAAAACGGATACTTACCTTAGTCTTATCCATTTTTTTATAGAAAAATTATTTCGTTTTGTTTTTTGTTTCTTCTTTGGATCATAACCAAATAAAAACTTCTCGAATTTAGTTCCGTTCATTGTTATACTACGAAATTCGAATGAAATCGAATCTGATTTCAATATTTCATATCTCTCCTTGTCCAATCCAAACAAAAGGTCCACATCTTTTTTTAGAATTAGTCTGTTTTTATTTTATGTTATTTCGTACCGTACAATTCCTTTAGTTTGCGGGATCATTTTCCCCTTACCCTAAGGGTAATGAAAAGAATTATAGAATGGATTGTTAATTATGCCAAGATCTCAGATAAATGCAAATTTTATTGATAAGACCTCTTCAATTGTGGCCAATATCTTATTACGAATAATTCCGACAACTTCCGGAGAAAAAAAGGCATTTACCTATTACAGAGATGGTGCGATTTGATTCTTTTTTTTTTTTAGGTCCAGTATTACGAGAAAGAAAAGAGACATGGTTCGAGATAGAAAAAACCAAATTATTAAAATAAACCCACGCTTGGTGAAGGTGAAGTTTGTAGATAGAACAATTCCTTCTGTCGTGTATCCTCGATTGATGCAGCCTCGGATGCTTCAATTGTTGATTTTAGTATTTAGCGAAAGGTTACACCTATGGGTTCCGTATTGCGAGTCAATCCTACTCCACTAGTACCAATAGGCAGCATAGGGGAAGAAGCACTACACCTAGGAATCAACAACATGAAAACTTTGTTATAAATTACCCTTTTCCTTATCGGTATCGGGGCTAACAAGAATGGTTGGGACAACAAACATCCATCTCGTTCGTACTTTGGGTATCCGTATAACCATCAAAGATCGTTGAAGTGACTAATTCCTGGAAATAGGGGGCGTTGAGGACAAAGAAATTGTTGGAGTTACCATTTCCATCTAGTACTAATACAGTTGGTGTTAATAAACAACCTCTTGCAGGAAGGCTGGCTAGAGATTTCTTGTAAAAATACTAGCTCCTTTCAGTTCATAATGAGAATAGTCAAATTTGAATTTCATGGATTATTTCCCTTAGTACTATGCGCAGAAAGAAGGGAGGAGCCATATGAAATGAAAATCTCACGTACGGTTCTGGAACGGAGATTCTTTGAATAGAATGAACGACCGTAACGGATGTTGGCTCAATCCGAAGGAAATTATGCGGAAGCTTTACAAAATTATTATGAAGCTACGCGACCAGAAATTGATCCCTATGATCGAAGTTATATACTCTATAACATAGGACTTATACACACAAGCAACGGAGAGCATACAAGGGCTTTGGAATATTATTTCCGGGCACTGGAACGAAACCCATTCTTACCACAAGCTTTTAATAATATGGCCGTGATCTGTCATTACGTGCGACTATCTCTACTATAGAAAGAAGGAAAAAAGATCCAATTAACTAGTAAATACTAGAATGAAATAGGTTTTCTACATATGCGTCGTCTAAAGCAACGGTTTTTATCAGCTGTAGCAAGTAAAGAGACTTCACGAGAACCAAAATTAAGAAGAAATAGATAAAACCTATATACTCCATGGATAAAGGATTGAATTGATAGAGAAAGCACCGTAAAGATCAATTAGCAAACTATTTGGTCGATAGAGTTAAGAACTGCTTTACTTACTTATCCCGTGATACAGGATAAAAGTTAGGAATCAAATTATGTAATAGAGTTGATCCACTAAGGTATTGAGCAGCGGTGTAGCATCAGATCCCAAAGATCGTAAGTTCTTTTTTCTTATATTATATTAGGATATTAGGGAGGAAAGTCTTTTTCAAAAATTCTATATCTATATTATATAAATTGCATATATGCAATCGAGATAGTTACCTTTCAGAGAATTCTAACACTATATTTTAACACTATTATATATAGGATATAGGGTCGATCCATACTTCATTCCTCTGAAGGTGGGAGAAAAGATAAAGCTTTTTATTGATCAAAAAATTAGAGTTTTAAACTTATGTAATTAACTTCTTCTGGCTAACCCAACAAAAATGGGATACTTTTATGACAATATGACAAATCTAATTCAATTAACATAAGGTAGATTAAGACGGGGCGCAAGCAAAAAGAATCGATTGTCGAGCCGTATGAGGTAGGAAACTCTCAAGTACGGTTCGAAGGGAAGGAGCTACCTATTCCGACCGGGGAGAACAGGCCATTCTACAAGGTGATTCTGAAATTGCAGAGGCTTGGTCCGATCAAGCTGCTGAGTATTGGAAACAAGCTATAGCGCTTAGTCCGGGTAATTATATTGAAGCACAAAATTGGTTGAAGATCACGAGGCGTTTTGAATAAGACCACTCCCTTTTTTAATTCATTAAAATTAGTTGTTGGATCCATCAATCAAATAAAATAGATCGTGTTCCCATGAAAAGATCCAATCAAGAGTTTCATTATATCCTTTCTTTCTAAAATCATTGTATGGTATCTCATAGGGATAAAACGGTATAGAATAAAACTAATAAAGCTAGTAAAAGAAAGATACAAGATACGGTGGAATGACTAAATATGGATAAGATATAGCAATGGATCTTATTAATCCTAATGAATGATCTTGTGATTTCTAGTAAAGGAATAGAATATTTCATAGAAGTAGATTCATATGGGTACTTATACATTCAGATATAAGTATACTAGGTTTAGGTTGCAAAAAAAATTGTTTTTTCGTTTCGCCGGGAAAGTACTTTCCAAGGAAAATAGGCCCCTTGGGCACCTAATCGTTATGTCATAATAGATCCGAACACT
This sequence comes from Curcuma longa, assembly GCF_044706935.1. Taxonomy (NCBI): domain Eukaryota; kingdom Viridiplantae; phylum Streptophyta; class Magnoliopsida; order Zingiberales; family Zingiberaceae; genus Curcuma; species Curcuma longa. Next base: position 5,782,530 of record NC_133861.1, read on the forward strand.
TGCCTCGGATTGACTTCAATATCATAATTGCTCTAGTGAATAACTAAATAGATGGATGGGAGATAGGAAAAAAAGGATTAATCATAAAAAAAAAATAGCTATCTTTCGGAGGTTCACTAAAAACTTGATGATTGGCGGGTCTCTTTGTATGTGTTGTCCGGAAAGAGGAGGACTTAATGATTATTCGTTCGCCGGAACCAGAAGTTAAAATTGTTGTAGATAGGGATCCTATAAAAACCTCTTTCGAGGAATGGGCCAGACCCGGCCATTTCTCAAGAACAATAGCTAAAGGCCCCGATACTACCACTTGGATCTGGAACCTACATGCTGATGCTCACGATTTCGATAGTCATACCAGTGATTTGGAGGAGATCTCTCGAAAAGTATTTAGTGCTCATTTCGGTCAACTCTCCATTATCTTTCTTTGGTTGAGTGGGATGTACTTCCATGGCGCCCGTTTTTCAAATTATGAAGCATGGCTAAGTGATCCTACTCACATTGCACCCAGTGCTCAGGTAGTTTGGCCAATAGTGGGTCAAGAAATATTGAATGGTGATGTGGGTGGGGGTTTCCGAGGAATACAAATAACCTCCGGTTTTTTTCAGATTTGGCGAGCATCTGGAATAACTAATGAATTACAACTTTATTGTACCGCCATTGGGGCATTGGTCTTTGCATCGTTAATGCTTTTTGCCGGTTGGTTCCATTATCATAAAGCCGCCCCAAAATTGGCTTGGTTCCAAGATGTGGAATCCATGTTAAATCACCACCTAGCGGGGTTATTAGGACTTGGGTCTCTTTCTTGGGCGGGACACCAAATCCATGTATCTTTACCGATTAACCAATTTCTCGACGCTGGAGTTGATCCTAAAGAAATACCACTTCCTCATGAATTTATCTTAAATCGGAACCTTTTGGCTCAACTTTATCCTAGTTTTGCCGAGGGAGCAACCCCCTTTTTCACCTTGAATTGGTCAAAATACGCAGAATTTCTGACTTTTCGTGGAGGATTAGACCCAATAACAGGTGGTCTATGGCTAACCGATATTGCACACCATCATTTAGCTATTGCTATTCTTTTCCTGATCGCAGGTCATATGTATAGAACTAACTGGGGCATTGGTCATGGCCTTAAAGACATTTTAGAGGCTCATAAAGGTCCATTTACCGGGCAGGGCCATAAGGGACTCTATGAAATCCTAACAACATCGTGGCATGCTCAATTATCTCTTAACCTCGCTATGTTAGGTTCTTTAACCATTGTTGTAGCTCACCATATGTATTCCATGCCTCCCTATCCATACCTAGCTATTGACTATGGTACACAACTTTCGTTGTTCACCCATCACATGTGGATCGGTGGGTTTCTTATAGTTGGTGCTGCTGCACATGCAGCAATTTTTATGGTAAGAGATTACGATCCAACTACTCGATACAACGATCTATTAGATCGTGTCCTTAGACACCGCGATGCAATCATATCACATCTTAACTGGGTATGTATATTTTTAGGTTTTCACAGTTTTGGCTTGTATATTCATAATGATACCATGAGTGCTTTAGGGCGTCCCCAAGATATGTTTTCAGATACCGCTATACAATTACAACCCATCCTTGCTCAATGGGTACAAAACACCCATGCTTTAGCACCTGGCATAACAGCTCCTGGTGCAACAGCAAGTACCAGCTTAACTTGGGGAGGTGGTGAGTTGGTAGCAGTAGGCGGCAAAGTTGCTTTGTTACCTATTCCATTAGGAACCGCAGACTTTTTAGTCCATCATATTCATGCATTTACGATCCACGTAACTGTATTGATACTACTGAAGGGTGTTCTATTTGCTCGCAGTTCCCGTTTGATCCCTGATAAAGCAAATCTTGGTTTTCGTTTCCCTTGTGATGGACCTGGAAGAGGGGGGACATGTCAAGTATCCGCCTGGGATCATGTCTTCTTAGGTCTATTCTGGATGTACAATTCCATTTCGGTAGTTATTTTCCATTTCAGTTGGAAAATGCAGTCGGATGTTTGGGGTACTATAAGTGATCAAGGAGTAGT
>NC_133861.1:5787082-5886744 GCF_044706935.1 Curcuma longa
TTCCATTGTGCAAGCAAGATTGGTCGGATTAGCCCACTTTTCCGTAGGTTATATATTTACTTATGCAGCTTTCTTGATTGCCTCTACATCAGGAAAATTTGGTTAATTTAGTTATTTATTGTTTTTTTATGTACTGTATCAGCAACAATCTCATTTGTTTCGATGGATAGGGAGGATGAGGATCCACAAAATTGCAATCCCCACCACGTAATAGCGCACCTACACGTCTCTTTGTTTAAGCAATTGCAAGATTTGGAGAAGTAGAATTACAACATTATGATAGCCCTCATAAAGTAGTTGCCTGGATGACTTGATTGTGCCTCATGGAACACAATACATTTACTTATTATTCAACTTCCACTTATTGAAAATTTATCATGCTTTGTCAACAGTAGCACAATTATGGGATCAGAGGGACCAGATCGCATCTTTGTAGGTGGACTTCCATACTATTTGGCAGATGCACAAATAAGAGAGCTACTGGAATCATTTGGGTGCGAATTTTAATTATTTCGTTGTTTGTTGTCTCTTAATCTTATACTCTTAGCATGGGGGCATGACTAAAAAAGGGGTAGTCTTAGGCTCTTAGCATCAACAATTGCTTTATAATGGAACAATCAAGGTTTTATTTGTTATTGGCCTTTCATCCTCTTTTTGAATTCTCATATGAAGTTGGCCTTGCCAAATTGTATGCCACACTTAATGGCTCCTCAGTGGCTTAAACCACTGTCATTTTTATTTTTATAGGTATAGTAACTAAATTGTCTATATTTATTTATCGTCTTTCCATTTCTTCAATAGTTTCTGTAACAAAGAATTTGTGTTAAGAAGAAAAGGATTTTGCTATATCTACTTTTGCTGTTCTGTATACTGTTTTTGACAATCTTGTCACGATGTTAATGCAGACCTCTGTGTGGCTTAGATCTTGTTAAGGATAGAGACACCGGAAACTCAAAAGGTTATGGATTTTGTGTCTACCAGGTAAAATAGATTAAGCACTGTGAAGCATATTTCCTAATTTTTACTTTCTATGTCATCTCAGAATATTGTTTGGTATTTAGGATCTGTCAGTGACTGACATTGCTTGTGCTGCTCTTAATGGGCTTAAAATGGGTGACAAGACATTAACTGTTCGACGTGCCCCTGCTAGGTACGTGCTGCATATGCTGTTTCTGTAAAATATCTGTATCTATTTACCCTCCACGTGCAGAGGTTTTTGTTCTATGGATTCACTGTTTACTATTCTAACTGGCACAGTGCACAGGTTTTAACAATTAGTAATGCACTTTGGAGAAACAAAGTAATTGTTAAGTCAAAACAGTATATTCTCAATGAAATAATTGTTTCCAACCTTCTGGGAGTCTTTCCTTTTGTCTCTCAGAAATCAAGGAAAAAGTGAAATTATATTTTATTTGTAAATTCTCTCAGAACCCAAATCGTTAAGAGGAGCTTTGGTTAAATATATTTGTAACAAGTTGGGTTTCTATAATTTATTCTAATTAGTTTGAGGAGAGTGTAATGTGCAAAGGACTTAAATATGCAAAGGCTAAATGACCAACTTGTGATATCCTTTATTCGTCATAATTCATATATAGAGGTTGATGGAGACTACATAGGGATTCCATGAGGAATAAATCCCTCTAATATCAAATGATCTTTTTGTGGTTTTCTCGTCTTTTGGACTCATAATTTTAATGTCCTTTGGATTCCTCATGAGTGTTGATGGCGATGATTCATTTCTTTAAGTTACGAAATTAAAGACAAACAAAATAGAAGAAATGGGAAGGAGTTGAACCTTTTATCTTCACCATGCCTGTCCACATGGCATTTTCCTAAAAAAATTGAAAAAACAAAACCAAGAAAAGGGAGAGAGAAGTGTTTTTCACTATTATATATATGTATGATAATAGATATAGATGTTAAAGGATAATATCTAATGAGTAGACCTCATTTTTATACATTTACAGCATGGGGCAAATGAAACCAGAGCAGGAATTAATTTTACAGCAGGCACACGAACGCATAGCAATGCAGGTAACACAAATTATTGAATATTATCAAGCATGCTAAATCTCTTATTCCATACCCTTTACTTAGTTTAAAATGTTGGATGAAGAAACTTGCTTTACAAAGTGGAGGCATTTCATCTTTTTCTGAGGTTGGTTCAGATGTGAATGCTGCTGCAGAATTTCCAACTAAAGTTATATGCTTGACTGAGGTAGAGTTTACCTCTAAGTTCCATTTTTTCCGTTGCTTCTGTTGCACCTTCTTCTCTGATGTTGATATCATAATAAATTATATAAATAACTATCACAGAAGCATCTAGAAAACAAAAACCATTAAACTGACTAAGCTGGATTGATTAACATCTGATGCATGTACATTTAGTGAGCTTAGAGAGAGAAGGATCATTTGTTTGAATGCTTGTATCTGTCTTACGCATGCAAATCTGTTGTTTGTATTCATGTGTTTTGGAATTGCATTTACATTTTGAGAGAAATTCTTGAGAAATGATATTTGCAGATTTAGACTTTGTTTGTAGATATATATCAATATGGTAGAAATGCTTAATGATGGATATTTATTGTTTTTCTTTTTTTGAATTTTAGCTATTTAGAATACTTGCTTATTAAAAACTACTGCGATTAAAGTCTTATTTTGTCACTGGCAGGCAGATTAAAAGGATCAATTTTTGTTCTAATTCTTAATTTTCAAGATTTATATTCACATTTTAATAATTTCTATTTAGGTAATTATTACACACCCTGCTTTAATTATTATATTAATTATAAGCAATTGTAGGGATTAATTTCGAGCCGTATCGCGCGATATGGACGAAATTTTTCGTTTCGCCGATGGACCGGCACCGGCACCGCGGTTCCGGCCGGGAAACACCGCCGGAGGCGTCGCTCGAGCGCGGAGACGCCTCCGGAGGCATCGCGCGGCCTCGGCGACACCGTCGGAGGCGTTGCTCGGGCCTAGCGACGCCACCGGAGGCGACGCCCGGGCCCGGTGATGCCTCCGCGCGCGGGCAGCGCGCGATGCGCGATTTTTGATTTTTTTTATTTTTTAACTTAGGGTTTAATTAAGTTTTAATACCTAGCTATAGTTCGGGATAATTTAAATAGGCTTTAATAAAATCCATAAAATTAGCTTATTATTTTTAAAAAATAATTTATTTTTTGTTTTTAAATATTTAGATTAAATTTTTTATTTTAGTTAATATATTTTATCAATTGTATATGCCAGCAACTCATACTGCATGTTGATTATGAGGTGATATTTTATTGCAAAATGAAATGCAAATTTTATGTTGTTGAGGGTTACTTTTATCATGTTCATCTGTAGAATATTGATATAATCTGCAGAATATGCTGACTATAAGCAACCTTGTCATTCTCACATTTCAAGTTGCTTACATTTGTGCAAGGAACTGAGTGTATAATAAACCTAACATGATCACTGTTTGTTATGATTTATTCTAGGGCATATTAGTAGTGATAGATCTTTGTTTTTTGTTCATGAATCTATTGGATTGGATTATAAAGGTGGTTTCTGTGGATGAGCTCAGAGATGATGCAGAATACAAAGAAATAGTAGAGGATATGAGAGAAGAAAGTGAGAAGTTTGGTAAGTTCAATTTTACTGCTCTGGATTCTTTTATGTGATCAATGCTTTGCTATTGGTTTCTGTTTATTTTGCTTACATACTTCTGAAAAATGCCCTAATGCCAGAACTTGGTTACTTTTCCTTTTATGAAGGTTCACTGGTAAATCTTGTCATACCCCGCCCTAGTCAAACTGGTGAAGTGATTCCAGGTGTAGGAAAGGTAATTATTATTTTCTTTTGGAGTTCCTAGCTTTGCACGCTATATTGGAATCATTTTTTATTGATCAGCAAAAGAAGTTGAATCTGCGCCCTACAATGAGGGAAAACCCATGTAGTTACCACCAATAAGTAGAGCCAAACTAGTTATCAACGTTAGGCAACTGGGTTACTGGTGTAGGTAGTGTATACCAGTTAACTAGATTGTTATACAAAAACAATCTGTTCATTGAAAAAAAGAATGCATAATGATAGAAGAATTGCCTATCTGTTATGCATTGTATTCAGTCATCCCCTTACTCTCTACATTTTACATTAAAAAAATGAACATAAGGGATGGATTGAGTAATTTTCTATATAAAACTTAAATTGTGATAGTGAAGGATTTACATACAAAAATAGCTGACTCTTGAGCAACTCAAGGTGCTCCGATATACTTGGAAGGCATAGAATAGCACTTCTCTTTTACTTCCCTAATGTCTGTTTTCATCTTCCTTTCTCGTTTCTTTGTCATAATTTTAAAGTTGTATCACCAATTGATCTACTTGTATACTTTTCGTGAACTGATACCAATAATGGCAACAACTGCATCACTAATTCTGACGACTTCATCTGGCCTCTAAACCAAACTATTCCTCGACTTACTGAATCCTGCCCTTATAATATGCATGCATTATTTCATTCATTTTTTTCAGGTCTTTTTGGAGTATGCAAATATCACGGACTCTGCTCGAGCAAAGGTTGCTCTCCATGGCAGAAGATTTGGGGAAAATGTTGTCTGTGCTGCATATTACCCTGAAGAAAAATTCTCTATCGGTGACTACGGGACGATAGCGGTGGCTTAGCCAGGGTAACACCATCGTTCTGTTTTCCATATGGTTACGTTGCTGTAATGGTATGGTTTTCACATCCAAACAAATCCTTTACTCTTCTTCAACACATTGATTTTTACAGTATTCTTCGAGGTTGGAGCAAGGAGGGCTCAATCCATAGTTTTCATCTCCAAGAGACTTGGAATTTGGATATGATATCCATTCTGATCGTTCTTATCACAATGGATTGGCCTATAACTAGTAGTGATTATTGAGCATTTTAAATCCATAATAGCATCTATTTGTTTTAACTTCGTATGCATATGCATTTTTAAATCCATAAGGTTTATTTTCTCTTTTATTTCTGCCTTTTCAAGACTTAATATCTGAGGTGGTAATTTTCATGGAAGATTAGTACTTGATGCTAGGGTTACAACCAAACCGGCCTGATCAGTACATTTGGGGTTGTTTTAAAATGTGATATGAGTGAACAAGACTGTTATTGTTTTTACAAACAAGCATTTGGAGCCAACTATTCTTTCAATGATCGTGCACTATGTGCGAAACTTGTCTGGATTGAGGTTATCAAATGAGATTTGAATAAGAAATTGCATGGCTCTGCCTTGAATCTGGTTCAGCTGGATTGATTCAGTAGTTTTTGTTATTTTAGAATATTACTCCTGTAGGCAAGGTTTGTGATATCGAGTTGTGTTAATTGGCATGGGTGAAATTTATCATTCTGCTCGCTGATCGGAACAGGCGGAGCGATGAGGTAGTATTAGTTTCGTGAAGCCCTCAGTGAGATTGTGAGGCTGCCTTGACTTTGCTGTGATCTTGTAGAGGCCTTTGTATAGTCGTGAGGCCACCACAATGTTGTGGCAGTCGTGAGGCTGCTATGAGATCGTGATGGTCTTGTAGACTGGAAGCTTAATTTTTTTAAATTTTTTTTTCATTTAGATAAATTTATTTTCATTTAGGTTTTAGATGTCTAGCGTTTAAAGCAGTTATTTTTTTTTCTTTTATTTTTTTATAATTTTTTTAATGATGAAGATGACTGAATTAATAGGAAAAAAAATACAACAATTACATGTTAATAAAAAATATTTTTAATTACTATATTTTTATATTTAAAAAATATTAAAATTGTATTGATATGATACTAAAATTAAATTATTTTGGTTATAAATTAAAATTTTGTTATGGTTTGAAATTTTAATCCTGATTATTTAGATTTGGAGGATTTTATCTCAATGTCAATGTGTAAATGCGAACTTGCAAAGGTCTTAGCTTTTAGGGAGCACAAGAAATTTGTAGATGACAATGTGAGCATTCGTGAAGGTGAAGAGGTTACACTTGGCGAAGGGATAGATGAAAGAGATTTATTATGATGATTATTATTATTTATTAAAGTGGTTTTTCTTTTCCTTGAATAAGTAAAATTATAATGGTATTGATTTTAATATTAATATATACAACATCTTTATAAAAAAAATTACACGTCACATATTTATTATATTAATATCTCTTTTTTTATTAACTTACATTTATATTTATTTTAATATTAATATTTATTATTTATAATTTCACTCTCCATCTATTTATTTTTATTTTATTTTATTTATTAATTGCGTGTAAAGAAGTGAACATGGATATATGAGTGTTATAACACGTCATATTGATTATAATATTTCTACATTAATATCAATGTTGAAATAATTTCTTTAAAATCATTTATTTATTTTTATTTTAGGCAAAAAGATTTCCAAGCTTTTTAAATTTGCACATGGATATTATTGTATTCGATCTTCCAAAACAATATTTGTCTATAAAAATTAAATAATTTTGGTCTTGTTTGTTTGATTAAGAATATAACAAATATTAGTTTGTCGATTCCTACAATAAAATTAAATAGGTTGTTCATTCAATGCTCGTGTTGTTGAGGTTCTTTTTTCACTAATGAACAAAATATAGGGGCCAAAGTGAAATATTAAACTTAGCCGTCGTTTCTTATTTCTCTCCACGTGGCGAGCAGACCTCGAACTCCGCCGGCGCCGCCAGGACGGAAAAAACGTTGGCCTCACATTCCTCCTCTCTTGCCTTTATTTATTGCGGCTTTTTGTTGCCGTTGTTCAGCGATCGTCGTCACTGTCGTCTCAGTCTGTCGAATCCAGGTGTCCACCTGCCTCGAAGAAGTTGCAGCGAGGGCGAGAGCGCTATGCCACCGGCCGTCGGACCAGTTCCCTTTTCGTTCCCCCCTCTTCTTCTTTCTTAGCCAGATCGCCTTCAGCTGTTGATTCCTACTCCGAATTCCAGTTAGGGGTTCGGGTAGTTCGGGGTTTTTTTTTTTCTTCGAAAAATTTTCGGGGAAATGGAAGAGACTGGCTTCGATGCGTAACTTGGAGATGTAGCATAGGATCTGCCCCTTGGTAGGTTTCATCTTCATTCTATTGTGTTTTCGTTTGCTTTACCAAACATTCTTCTTCTCACAATATTCTTTTGTGGATGATTTATCGAAGAGTTTTCGGTGGTGCTGTTTTGCACATTACATCGAGATTCTGCTTTTATCTTACCCTGTTTCTTTCTTAGGGTTAGTTTTTAAATGACCAAAAAATAAAGAGTGAGATTGGGAGGTAACATGCCCTGTGATTCAGGAAAGGAAAAACTTCTAGATAGTTGAATTGTCTTAATATTGGTTTGGGAGCTTGATGCCCTTCTTGATTGAGATCCAAGTTTGCTACTAGATGGCGTTGCTTGTATAGTTGCAATTCTTTGATATCAAATTGTGCATCTTAGTTGTCTTGTGCCACGGCTAACAAAAATGATTTAGTTGCTTTAAGGGGCAATGAAGGGAGTGTATGCGCCACTGATTCAAAAAGGCTAGGAACATCGACACAGTCAAGAAACAAGCTGTTAATTTTTGTAGCAGCCTAGCTGGAGCGTTAGACAATTTACTTGTAGCAACTGAACATGGGCATTATAAGTTTGGTGTTAACTAGTTTTAGGGTGGAATTTAGTAAGTTAGTCGAAGCTAATACCCAATTTATTAATAATGGGTACTGAGATCTTGTCGTACTGTACATCAGTTTCTTTCTGTGAAGAAATGTATGTTTAGAATCATTATATTTAGTACATGGTCTTTTTATCAGTGAGAATGCTAAGTAGTTACGGAGTTCTTTAAATGTTGAACAGATATTAATTTTTGAAAGCATCAGGGAAATAGAACCAACTTGACATTTTGACGATCAAATACAACAATGTAAAAACAAACATCAAATGTTACATAGTTCAATCTATGAACAAGGCATACATCCACAAGAAGGAACAGATAATTTTCCAGGTGAGATAAGTAGATAAAAGAGAAATGCAAGTCTTCAAGCACTCATCACTTGTTGGCAAAAAATTGCATTTAGGCTGACCAAGAATATAAAAGAGAACTCACTTTCCAATTTATCTCTTTTGTCCAAGGACTCTTCAAATTGACCAACCGAGATTTTCTTCCCTGACATTGCACTACTGGGAGGGGGTATTAATGGTGGTTACTGCTCGAGAACACCAAACAGAGGTTCCCTAGTGCTAGATAGGAAGCTAGGAGAGGGTTGTGGTCCTTGTGTGTGTGTCTGTCTGAGTCTGCATGTATGTGTGAGTTATGGTTGTAAAAGGTTGATAGGGTCACAACCTGTGGAAGCTGAAAAAGAGGGGGCTACAAGAGGGTCTCTAACCTCAGAAATGAGGGATGGGGACTACAAGAGTCTTGGTCGAGACTGTGGGAAGGGACTAAACAATGAGGAAGGAGACTTGGAAAGGGAGAGGACATTGGTGGTGGATTGGTCATTGTCGAATGGGAATATAAAATAGCAAAGGGAATTGTTGGGTTTGCTTCATCAATGCGGAGGAAGAAGTTAGTTGCAGAAAGCAGGAAGGGGCTACAACTACATGAGAAGGGGTTATGTGAAAGAATTCCTAAAATATCCTCTTCTTTACGATGGTACCTTGTCATGTAATCTCTCAAAACAATTGAGAAGCTTTACATTCTAGGCAAGGTTGTGAGGATGGGAATCCTGCCTGGAATGGTAAGGGCGCCATAGGATTGAATTGTAGGAACAAACAATAATATTTGGATTTGAAATGTAGTGAGGTGGGTGGGTTTGTCTAGTATGTGGGCATTTAGTTGTAACTTAAGCCATCATTGTTGTGCAAGCAATTATTCTAACCTCCTAAAGTTAGTTTCTATTGTATTCTATAGATTGTCATGTTATGATCTAGCATATATCTCCAATTGTATTTTACTGTTGATAACAACTGGATTTTAAAAAGCTGGATATATTATCTTTTTTTTTATTTAACTTTCAGCACAAAATCTACATGTTCTGTGAAAGCTACACTGCTCCAATCTTGATCTTGCAGTGCCTGGCATACACTGTTTTCATACAGATTAATTTTCATGCCAGGCTCTACTGAACTTGTACTTGCTTCATCCCTTCAGATCTCAGTGTGCGAATATAATAACATTTTTGTTCACAGGTATTTTTATTATCTCCTGACCACAGTCGGAATACATAGCTTAAGGCACGTGAAGTTGATATGACCTGCTCTTGCTGCTGTGCTTTACTATCAAGGACAAAACATCATCGCAATTCTGAGCAAGAACCAGGATGTAAGAAATTCGATATAGTTTATTTACTTTGTTGCTTTTCTCCAGGAAGTTTATATTGCCGAAGAATGGCAATGTTGATATGGCGGTGACATGGGAAAATCTTGTAGTACTGTGTTGACCGTTGTCGCTTCATTTGAATCACTCGCATCCCACAGAATCAGAATGTCAAATATTGTATTTTTTTTATTGTTTGGATTTATAGCCGACCTCATCTAGTGGGATAAGACTTGGTTGTTGTTGATTGCTTGGATTTGTATGGCTTAACGAAATTGTTCACTTGTAATGCTTATTTAGTATTAGATTGTTGAGCAAGAATATGAAATTAAAGAGGCCATAAGAGTTAAAATTTGATTGGTTTTTGGTTGATCAAATAGAAAAGAACTATGTTAGTTTGGCATGTGTTATTTATCTAATGACCATCGAACTACCTGAGCTCGTATCTCTCTAGCTCGCCAAAAGTTGAGTGGAGATTGTATAAGTTTCCAAATAACTACCAAAGAAAGGAACCAAGGCCACTAATAACCTTTTTAGTGGACAAGCCAGCCTCATACTTGGTCTCATATATTTGTTTTTTTTTTGTTAAGTGGCATTACTTTTGCAAGACTGACATGCAAATGCGAAAGTAATGCCACCGTAATTGTATAAGAGTGGCATTACTTTTGCAAGACTGTCATGCAAAAATAATGCTCTCATTAGACAACTACAGGTCTAATGGCACTTAACAAATAATGCTCTCATTAGAGAACTACAGGTCTAATGGCACTTAACAAGGAAATTTGCATATTCCTATTTGTCCTTTGGTTCATTTAACTTGGTTCTTTTGGGGTTTTAGGTTAGTGTGATAATTACAGGTATAGATTATGATTAATGGCACATGGAATGTTCCATAAAATTGGTGAGTTATCAGGACATCCTTTAGGACACTTGATTAAAGGATAGTTAGTCTCAAGAGATGCATCCCTAAATGTGGCAAGAGTTTTTTTTTAATATCATATCTGATGCTTTCTAAAGGGAATAGTTTATCATGTAACTGGAGGCTCTTTTTTCGTTAAGCACTGGGGCTTAGTTAAAGGTTCAATGGTATCAAGTGAGGAGTCAATAGGTAAGTAGATACTATCTATTGTTGTGCTAAAATTGGATTCGTCTTTCAACTTCAAATTTCTTTCGAAATTGAGGATAATTCGTCGAGTGATTTTTCTGATATTTTATTTTGCAACACTTTCTGGGAGATTGTTGACTTAAGAAGAGAGGTGATTCTATTCTTGTTTTTAAGGTTGACACTATTTCTAATTCTTTCTTTTCCCTTTCATGTCAGGTTAGTGTAATGGTTTTCAGGGCTTCCTTTGTTATCTGTTTTCTAATTTTGATATAATTTTAAGATTGTGTATTTTCTCTTCAATCATTACGGTCTACCAAAAGATGATATGAAAATATTCATGGGGAAAATGTCACCCCATATCTCATTAATGTAGCAGCTGAGGTGTCATTAATTGTAGGTAGCCTCTATTATGGCATGACCTTCTGCTTTCTCTGTGCAGGGTATCCATCTGACAAGAACATAAAGCTTTTCTCCTACAAACAACTGAGATCAGCTACAAATAATTTTCATCCGAGCAATAGGATAGGCCGTGGTGGGTTTGGAACAGTGTATAAGGTGATGCATGTTACTCATCATAATATATGCCAGAAGAATTGATTTCTGTTTATGAAATGCTCACTTCTTCAGCTTTTTCTATGACTGCCTTTAACAAGTCAACTAGAGCTAATTGTGTGTTAAATTTGCTCAGTGCTTCTTATAGTTTGTCGATACACAATCCTAAATTTTCTTTGAGTTGATTTCTGCAGGGAAAACTAATAATGACTCAGCTTATATGAACCTTCTTCACCTTATACCATATAGTTGCTATGATTCTTGTGCAACTCTATCATACGAACATAGTCACATCTCTGTAGCACATGTGCATGCAACTTTGGAAACAGTCACATCTTTGAAGTTTCGAATATGGGATTTTTTTAAAAAAACTAGACGTATTAAGATAATTAGAACAAGAAAAGAAGATATGATATGCAGTTTGAGTAACAAATTCATGGAATAGTTAAGATAGATGATTTTCTAGAAGAGTTTTAGATATCTTGGATTCATTATTCAATAAAAAAGGGAATATTGATGAAATCATCATTAATAGGAGAAAGACTTAGTGGGGAAAGAAACTTGTAGTCCTATGTGATCGTTGTGTTCCTTTAGGCTAAACGGCAAAATTTTATAAGACTTTGATATGACTTGCCATACTTATGGATTGTAATGTTGTGTTGTTACATGCAACATGTGCGAAGTTTTAATATAGCAAAAATTAGAATGCTTAGATAGAGGCGTGGAGATACTAGAAACTATAAAATGAAAAAATATTAATATGAGCAATTTGGTCTAAATCTAATAGATGATATTTTTTTTAAAGAAAAGTTTGAGATGGTATAGGCGCATTTAAAGGCAATTAGTAAAATGATAGGATAAAGAATTGAATCTATTAGAGTTGAAAGTGTAAGGGCTAGAGGAAGACCTAAGCAATATGAGTCAGTATAATAAAAACTAATTAATTAATTTAAATATTACTAATGATATAGCCATGTATAGAGCTCAATGGAAGAGTTAGATTTATGTAGAGCACGACTTGATAATGATGAGCATTAATTTAACATGACATCATAATTTCACTATGATGCCATATTAAACTATGTTTTGATCAATTATGCTATGTTTTTATTGGTAAACATTAGTAAACTTATAATAAACTTTACTTATGATTTTTTTAACAAATTATGTTTAAAATTATTGAATGATGTATGATCGGATATGATCACTCATAAAAAAATGTCATTTGTGTTTTTAGTTAAGATGGAATTAGATTTCTTACAAAATTTCTATTAGTACATTCATGCCCTTAAGCATGTGGTTTTGATGTTTGGATAAACGTTTTAAACCTATATTATAATTATTTGATATGGTGTGTTAAGCGTGCAGGTGCAAGATAGTCATTGATATTATTAGTGCAATGGATGAAGTCTAAGAGGTTTTAGGTTAATTGGACACTTGGTAACGGAAAAAGTCTAACTAGGTTAAGGACTAACAGATAGATGGAAGTCCCAATAGGTCGGCGTCAATCGAATGCTTGGCAAAAAAAGAAGTTCTGGAGGCAAGATCTCTTAGTATGGAAAACCCGAAAGTGAGACGTCTTGGCACATGAAGTCTCGAAGGCACGACCTCTTGGTAGGTGACTTTTGGTGAAGTTGATAATAGAGCACACTTGTATAAAGGGTTATAGGCATGACTAGACTTGGGCGGAGACTCAACCTGAGTATTTTGACTTCAGTATTTAGTCAACTAGTCAACTATGGGTGACTTTCATTTGGCTGGAATATGAGTCAATGGGTCAGTCAACTCATGCTGATTTCCCAGCAAACATAATGTTTCTATTTGTTGGTGAGTCAATTAATAAATGATTGATGTACCAATGGAAAACTGAAACATAATTGTTGATCTAACATGATCAGATTGAAGCTCCAGCTCTTAAATCGGCTTACTAATGGTAAATTGAGTCAACTGTAGTACGATGCAACAAATTGATAGCATTAAGTTAGTATTTGACTGGTCTAGTGTAGGGAAGCAAAATTCTGGTTGAAGCATAGCTGCAATTAATGACTATAAATATGAGCCAAAATGAGCATGAGAACTAAAAGTGCTTACACTTACAATTCTAGTCTCAACTTTTGTGTGCTTCAATTCTGTACTCTTGTGTAATCTCTTCTTTAGCTTAATTTTCATCTTGTAAGTAGAATAGGATAAGATATTTCTCCACCTCCGAAGCTATCTAAGGAGAAAAGATAATGATTGCAAGGAGTGACTTCTTGACAAGTCATAGGCTGTAAAATAGAAATCATGGTTCCAAACCACGTAAAAGGCTTGTGTTTGCATTGCTCATATTGTTAAAATAATACTGTATTTGTTTCTACTGCATACTAAATTGTAGACATGAGCGAGCAATCAATCGACTATTCAATCCCCTCTAGCCTCATCATCGATCCAACAACTTCCAAGTATGTGCATATACTAAAGACAATTGTTCATGATGATTTGTCACAATCATAAAAGTTGATACTAGGTTTAGCAATTAATAGGAATTATATTTGCATGATCTCATAAGATTTCCTTCGTATTCTAATAAACAATTACAATCTCATTATTAGTAATTTTACTTTTTTTCAAAACAATATTTATTTTTAAAAGTATGCAATAGCTCTTTATATTGGAGATTCCTCCTTTTTTATTTTGATTGCCTTGCTTTTGTGTGACAGGGGGTACTTAGAAATGGAATAGCAGTTGCAGTGAAAGTACTATCCGCAGAATCCAAACAAGGAATTAAGGAATTCTTGTCTGAGATTGATACCATCACAAATGTGAGGCATCCGAACCTTGTTGAGCTTTTAGGTTGCTGTGTTGAAGAAAGTAGCCGCATTCTTGTGTACGAGTATGTGGAGAACAATAGTCTTGATCGTGCATTGCTTGGTAACTTGTGTACACTTAACAATATTGATGTGAGACAGAACAGTTCTCTTTGTCTGATTTTCATAATTTTCTTTACCTTGTAGGTATGACTGTTGACACAACCAATCTGAATTGGAAAAATAGATCAGCTATTTGCATTGGCACTGCTAGAGGTCTTGCATATCTTCATGAAGAACTTGAACCCCCTATTGTGCACAGAGATATTAAAGCTAGCAATATTCTTCTTGACAGTAACTTTGCCCCAAAAATAGGAGATTTTGGTTTGGCAAAACTTTTCCCTGATAATATTACACATATCAGCACACGAGTAGCTGGAACAAAGTAAGCCATTCATTGGATATCTAGTTTTAAAATATGATGTTTGAGTAATAAAAAGGATATGAAGGTTTAATGGTTATAAATCATGCGTATTAAGTGGATCTTTTCTGTTCATCTTGTAAAGTATTACGTTAATAAAGTAACTGGATAGAGACTGGATAAAAATTATTGGTTTTTGGTTTAATGCAGCTAATTCCATGCATCATGTTTTTTAACAAGTTGTTAAGTATGGCAAAGCCCACAGTGAATGTCTAGCATTCCTTAGTCTGTTCACTTGTGACATCTAGGTAGGTACCTGCAACATTTGTTTTTCATCTAATTCAGATAGAAGTAAACCTTTACAGATGCTCCTGTTATTGCTACCTTGACATTAGAGTGTGATAGTATCAAAAGAGATATTATAAGTGCACAACACACTAAAATTTCTTCTTAATCCATATTTTCAATCTCTTCTGGTACTCATTCATGCAACAATTTACTGCAGTGGTTATTTGGCACCGGAGTATGCCACGAAGGGCCAATTAACTAAGAAGGCTGATGTATACAGCTTCGGCGTGCTTCTAATTGAAATAATTAGTGGCAGGAGTAGTTCAAAGACATACTGGTCAGGGATGGGGCAACCTCTCTTACAATGGGTAAGCCACGGTTCTGAATGGCACATATATTACTTGTTCGCTATTAGTGAAGATTTCTCTTTTATGCTGTAGTTGTTTTTCCTTGTCTTGAAAATGGGTCATTTCAAACATATATGCTCAACAAAGTGACTTGGCCATAGTAATTCATAACATTGACATTCTCAATCCGTTCATCTGCTCAACATGCATAAACATTCTAGAATAAATAAATTATGATTTACTCGTTTATGTTTGTGATTATGTTTTGGGCAAATGCTAATTCCTAAAGATAGAAATCATTGGAGATTTGCTAGAGAGGAATAGACATTCATTAAGGAATTGAAAGATTGGTGGTTATATCTGTTAATATTACGGTAGGCTTGTTATTTATTTCCCGTCTAATCAACCACAATTTATCTACTCCAAATGCTAGACATGGCAGCTTTTCAAGGATGGGAAGCTTAAAGAACTGGTAGATCCATCACTCGGTGAATATCCTGAAGATCAAGTCATGAAGTTCATCAAAGTCGCGCTCTTCTGCACGCAAGCCACTGCGGGACGAAGACCTTCGATGCCCCAGGTGGTGGAGATGCTGTCGAGGCCCATTAAACTAAACGAGAAGGAACTGACGCCCCCAGGTTACATCGATAGCCCTTCAAAGATAAACCATGGTTCGAGAGGGACGACTTCCAGTAACTTTCAATTGAAGAAATCAGCTGCTGCCGATTCCACTAATTTATTCATGTCGACTTCTGCTTCCTCAACAGAAATATCACCGAGGTAAGCAGCATCAGTAGGAAGTAGTGTTGTCTTTTGTTTTTGTGGTTTGTGATCTTGTTTTAAAATTCACAGATATGTGCCTGTGGCATAAAATGTTACTATATGATATATTATACAATAATAAATTATACGCTGAATCAAAAAAGTTAAGTTTGTTACATTGGGATATAATAGAGTTGGTTATGAGTGAGTAGACTTGTATACAGTTGAGTGATGTCATGTTGAAGTTTCATAGTCAATTGCAACTTCATTTTTGATGTATCTCCTCACAAATGGTCATGAGATTGATCGTGTAGGACCGTTGGGGTGTATCATGAGTCAATTATAGCTTCTCGATTTATCTCTTCACAAATATATAATCGTAAGATTGATCGTGTGGGACTGTTGGAGTGTGTCATATTCAATTGTAATTTTTTAATTTATCTCTTTACAGATGATCGTGAATTGATCGTGTGATATCGTTGGAACGACAGATTTTATTTTTTTACTGAAATTACTGATTAAAAATAATTTATTTCAGTTTTTTTAAACTGGATTTACTTTGCAAATGTAAATAATAGTTTTATTTGTTTGAAAATGAAAAAGATTTGTAAAGAAAACACATAAAATTTGGACAATACGATCTGAAAAAGGGGAAATTTAGGGATATAAATTATAATAATGAATGTGG
This sequence comes from Curcuma longa, assembly GCF_044706935.1. NCBI lineage: Eukaryota > Viridiplantae > Streptophyta > Magnoliopsida > Zingiberales > Zingiberaceae > Curcuma > Curcuma longa. Next base: position 5,803,317 of record NC_133861.1, read on the forward strand.
ACAATACATGCACGCGATAAACTACTACTACTCTTGTCGTTCTGATCGATCAGCATCGAACACCGTTGGAGGCGCTGCAGCCGAGAGCGCCGGCGTCCCTCGTCAAGGCTCGCACGGCCTTCGCCCGGGCCACCCGGAACCTCTGCTTACGCCCGTACGGTGGCCGTACAGGTCCGGTGCCCGTCTGCCGGAAGAACGCCCCGTTGACGAAGGCGTCATTGACCGAGCGCCATTTCCACGACGCCGACATGGCTCGCACGCCGCCTGCGTCCATTCGGAGCGTGGCCTTCTTAGTTCCGCCTGGCGTCGCCACGTACAGATTGCCCTGGCTGAGGATGATGGGGTGCGTGCTGCCGCCGACGGCGTACTCGAGCCACCCGTCGTACAAGTTGTTCGCCAAATGCGCGTAGCCGTACCTGATCCTGCACGGGCTATTGATCAGCACTACGCTGCATCGATGATGGATCTGCCAATTAATCATGGATCGCCTCACCTGGGCATGCGCTGGTTGCAATTGGGGCCGAAGCGATTGAAGGCGACGGTGACCTGCATCGTCTTGTCCTGCACGAAGTCGTCGTTGTGGCCGAGCAGCATCACTTTGTCGTGCTCCCTGAACCAGGTGTTCGACACCGTCACTGCGTTGGAGCCGTGCGTCACGTCGAGCAGCCCGTCCTCGCAGCTGTACAGCGTGGTGTGGTCGACCCAAACCTTGGACGAAGATACCAGCCGGATCGCGTCTCCGTCCTCCCCGCCCATTTCTATCAGCTCGCCGAGCGGGTCCATCACCGGCCCCGCCGCCTGCGCCCTTATGTGGTGGACTTGGATCCCGTGGACGATGACATTGCTCACCTGACCAAGCACGTAAGATGCACACATGCTGTTTGTTAAAATGCCGACGCCAAAATTCTTTACATTGCAACTGTTTGTTGCTTTGCCTGACCCAACGCGTTGTGTGCTTTTACATACCTGATAGAGCAGAATTCCGGCGCCGTAGGCAACGTGGACATCGGCGCCGCGGCCGTCGATGGTGGTGAAATTCTTGACGAGAAGAGGCCTCACCAGCTTGATCTGCATGCTCCCTTGGAAAGTGATCCACACCTTCCCCGGGAGCACGGTCGCGCCGTAGCGCAGCGTGCCAGGGCGGGGACTCACCGGGTCGTCGCTGGGGTCAGTAACCGTGTACCGCCGCAGACCGCGGCCGACGTTGTGGTGCATGGGGGCCGCGAAGCCGACGGCGCATCGGGCGAGGCGTTGCCTGTCGGCCGCCCAGTGGCGGTCGCGCCGCCAGCACCGGTCAACTGTGTTCATGCGCCTCGCAGCGCAAGCATTGCAAATGAAGACCAGAACGAGGAAGGAGAGCAGGAGGCTCTTCTTGGTGGAGAGGGAAGTGGAAGCCATTGCCGACCTTGTGACTAATGCCGGATTCGACAATTCTTGGAAGTTTGGAGGTGGAATGAGCTGCTCTGGTCGGAGGTTTGGGTTGCTTTTATAGGGGGGGGAGTTGTTGCAATGGCGTACGTGCCGGTGCGCTGTGCTCGAAACCAGTGGTAGAGAGGGAGAAGGAAGTTGCTCTTGCTGCTGGACATGGCTATAATTGCATGGACATGAACGTGACGGTTCTTCTTTCAATTTCAACAGTTTCTTCTTCGTCGACGAGACGCCCGTCGCCCGTCGCCCGTCGCCGGCCGGGGAAGCAAAGACCGGGCGCAATAGAATTGGGCCTGATGTCAGTCGATTGGATCTATAAATGGGCCTAATTGGGCCCGTTAAGAGCTTTGCCTGGTCGTCGTATCGTTATAACATTTGTGGCGCCAAGTTCAGAAGGATTCCCGGCATTTACTTCAGCCGTCCGATGAGTCCATCGACGGCCAGGAATCACGATCCGTGGCCCTTTCCACCCAAAATTTCCCAATTCCCACGCGAACTCCTCGAGCGCGCGAATTGGAAATGCGAATCTCCTCTTTTCCCGCGTAACATTTCCTTCCTTTATAGTCTCTTCTAGATCGTGCTGTTGGTTCTTGCGCTGTTGCTTTCGTTTCGTTCCCGATCTCTCTCAGTCCTCGCACAGTCGCCGCCGTGTTCACGAAGGGGAGCAATGGCGAAGGGTTCGTCGAAGGCAAATCCGCCGAGGCCGAGGAAAAGGGTGGAAGCAGACACCAACACGTTGAAGCGTGCGAGGGATGGAAGCGCCTTCACAAGATGGTGCGCCGCGCCCCTCTATGTATTTTTTTTTATTTTGTCTCCTTTTGCTTTGGTTATTCTTGTTTCATAAAAGTATGTTCTTGTTTGTTGATTGATCACAGCGAAGCGTGCAATAAGGATGTCGCAGTCGTGCTCATCGACATGCACAGTTGCAGTCTCGATTCTAAGATCAAGATGACGCTTGGTAAATTTCTGGCCTTTATTGCTTGATTCTTGTTTCAGCTTGCAATTTATTGCTCGCTTTTCTTATGAACTTGTGATATTCCAACAGAATCTCAAGTTGTGGAAAAAACAGTGGAGGCGACGAAGCCTGCTGAGAAGTAAATTTTTCATTAATGACACGCTTGGAAAATTATATCTTCAGCTTTCTGTTTCCTCAGTTTCCCTCCTTGATATCAGGAAGAGGGCTGCCTTGACCGATAAGGAGAAGAAGCCAAAGAAGGCAAAGAAGTCCAAAGAATCTAGTGGTCGCAAGCGACCTCCCACAGCCTTCTTCCTTTTCATGTAAACAAATAGAGGCCTAATTAAAGTCATTTCAAACATTTCAAATTTTCTTGATTAATTCAATACTGTGTTACTACAGGGATGATTTTAGGAAGTCATTCAAAGAGGCTAACCCTGCCAACAAGAGCGTGTCTTTGGTAAAAACTAGTAGCTTCTTTGATTTTGATTAAGTTTGTGTTTTTTCCTTCAAATTTGTATTTTTTGATTGGAACTGTTAATTTATTTAAAACAGGTTGCCAAGGAAGGTGGTGAAAAGTGGAAATCCATGTCAGAAGAAGTGAGTGTTTATATTAGTTTTGTGTTAGTTTATTACTATGTGCATTTTCTAGTTCAGAATCTTACTTTGTTTGTTTGTTTGTTTTCTAATGCAGGAAAAGAAATCTTATGTTGAAAGAGCAGCAGAGCTCAAAGCAGAATTTAAGAAAGCAGTAGAGGAGGACAATCAAGAAGGTGAGGAGGACAATCAAAACGGTGAGCAGGAAGAAGAAACTCATCAAGAAGAAGAGGAAGTATGTTCAATGTTTCTCAGAAGTTAAATCCTAGCTATATCCATTGTGTCCATTGTTGATCTATGCCTCAAATGTGAATCTTATTTTACAGGAGAAGGAAGTGGCTGGTAAGGAAGAAGAGGAACTAGAAGATGAAGATTAATGGATGCTGGTCACAATTACAGCAACATGAGCGTTGTTCTCTTTATGTAAATCTGAAGTAATTCAGTTCATAGTGCAGCTGATGTAGATCATCTCTCTCCTTCACTCTTTTCTGAGGCAGTTTGTCCATGGGAGCTTGTGAAATGGTTCTTCAGTTTGCTAAATTGCTTGGTTTGACTTGAAAAATGTTATGGGATCTTTTGCTTATCTAATATGATTTCTTAGATTAACTTGTTTTGGAATTTGTCTGTGTTGTAAGATTAGTCATATACAATCAGTTGGCAATCAATGCTAACCATTTCATTGAAAGTTTTACTAACATGATGGAACAGGGGCAACAGGGATGCTTCCTGTGTATGTTCATCCTTTTGTTACATTTGACGTGGATGCAAACAACCTCAGCACAACTATATTTGATTCGATGTCAATGGAATTGAAAACAAGGATGACTTCACTTGTTGCAGTTCAGTCGAGGTTTCTCGCATGGTGGCAGTGGGCGGCCACACAGGCACAAATTGTGAGCATAAGCAGCAGGTGGGAAGATATTGAAAGGCCTTGACTGAGGTACTTGCCCACACAATCTGTTTGCTCTGAAGCTCACATGCTTGATCTTGACTAAGCTGCTGAAGGTGCTCGGTATGCTGCCGTTGATCATGTTGTTCGATATGTCCAGCCATTCCAAGGTAGTTATCTGGCCTAGGCTTGCTGGGATTCCTCCTTCGATTCGGTTCCTCGAGAGATCAAGCCTCTGCAGGCTCTTCAGCTTCCATATGGAGCTCGGTATTCCACCTGAAATCTGGTTACTTGATAATTCCAGTCTCTGCAACCGCAGCCCGTTATCGAATTCCGGCAATCCGCCGGTGATCCTGTTGTTCGACATGTCCAGCTCCACTAGTCCGCTAGCTTTCTGCAGGAGCTCAGATAGAGACCCCGCGAGCTGGTTCGAGTGCAGGTCGAGTGTTTGCAGAACTGACATGTTCGTGAAGAAGTCGCCAATTTCTCCTGTGAGATAATTGTCAGAAAGATCTAACTGATCGATAGTACCTGGGAATGCAAACGGCTCGAGGCTACTCCTGATGTTGCAGCCTGCAAGGTGCACTTCCCTGAGCTCTCTTCTTCTGATCCAATCCGGTATCGTCTGTAGCTGGAAGTCATTGTGGGAAAGGTGGAGGCTTTGGAGAACAGGCAAGCCATTTTGGACTTCACGAGGAACAGGACCTGAAAGTCTATTCCCGGACAAGTTCACTCGCCATAGCTTCTTGAGCTTCCCCAGTGAATACGGAATGGAACCACTGAGCAAATTGTTACTGACTGAGAGGGATCTGAGATTTTGCAGGTCGCCGATCTGGGTCGGTATCTGGCCTGTGAGCTTGTTGCTGTCTAACGAGATCTCCATCGCCACAGATAGCCTGCAAAGAGAGCTGGGTATTGCTCCTGAGAACTGGTTGTAGGAAAGGTCGAGGTTGGTGAGGTTTTGGTATCCTCCCATGAAGCTGGGGACTCCTCCACTCAACTGGTTGTGACTGAGGTCGAGAAACTCCAAGGCCTTGAGGTTTCCAAAGGTGGATGGCACAGGGCCTGCCAAAAGGTTCCCGGCCAAGTTGACCTGAGCCAGCTTGAGATACCCGAGGCTGGGGGGCAATTGCCCGGTGAGCTTGTTGCCGCTCAGTGAGAGGACGGCCAGAGAGGCCAGCCTCCCCAAGCCTGAAGGTATGGAGCCGGAAAGCAAATTGTCGTCGAGGATGAGCTCGACGAGGCTGCTCAGCCCCGAGAAGCTCTCAGGGATGGCGCCGCCGAGCTTCTTGGCTCCACTGATCTGCAGTATCTGTAAGGACTTGAGGCTGCCCAGGGCAGGGGAGAGGGTGCCCCTCATGAAGAGGGGACGAGGTCCGTATCCAGAAGCGGGCATTTCGAGCTTCAATTCCACTACCTTCCCCCTGGAGAGGTCGCAGCTGACGCCTTCCCAGCCTGAGCAGCAGTCGTTGCCCGCCCATGAGGATAAGATGCCTGTGCCGTCCTCGAGGATGCTGGATTTGAAGCTGAGGAGGGCAGCCATGTCCTCCTTCGAGCAAGGTGCATGGCCATCTCCGACTCTCTGAGCTACGACCTGCAATAAGAACACTGCGACGAGCGCAAAGATCAGGGAAACCTTGAAGATCAATGTGGAGGTTTTCATGGCATGGAATGGAATGGAAGTGATGAGGAGAGCTCAGGTAGCTCTGTAATTTATAGGGTGTGGGAGAGCTGCCTCTTTTACTCATTTCACATGGAACATTTCACGAGAATCGCCATTGAGCTTGAATTGAATGATGGAGCGTCTCGTCTGCATTTCAAAACAGAATTGGAGTTCATTAAGATTGTGGAGATCAGATCAAATGGTTGTTTCCAGTCGACAGATCGATCGTGTTCTTTTTCCTGCATCATAACTCGAATGTCAAAAGAACACAAAGCTCATGACAGATCAAAAGTGTTAAAGAATGACATGATAGCTTTTTTATTATTATTCTTTCTGTGAAGAAGGACATGATAGTTCTTAATGCTGCTTCTTTCTTTTCTCATTCTGATCTGGAGAACAAAAACTGGCCGTGATTTAAGAAACATTTCGTCCTGAAGCATTTTAACACCTACATGATCTGTATTGTGAAGCTGTCAAATTGCATAATACTGATAGTTTCAGAAGTAGAAGGTTTAATAATTGATATCAAGTCAACTGCTAAAAACTTGATGGCTTTGCATGCATGCCTAGTGGCTGAAGCATCATTAGGATTTCAAAGTGAATTAAGGATTCATATACGTCGATTGGAGCTTTTTATTTATATTTGTTATAAAGCATAACGGATCAATTTTAGATTAAAAAAATATCATTTAATATTTTTTTCATGGACTTTGAATATTTTTGTTATTATTTTTAATAATTTTTCATTTTTAAGATTTAAAAATATTTTTATGGGATTTAAGATCTATTAAATATATATTTAATTGTTTTGAGATATTTTTGTTGATTAATAATATTTTCACTCTCTTTTTTCTTGAGAACGATGAGTTTATTTTTCTAATTTCTAATATTATTTAATAGAATTAATAAATTTTAAAAGATTATTTTTGATATTCGTGTAAATCAGTTATTATCTCACTTACAAATGTGGAATAAAGGCATTTAAAGTTTGATTTGTTTCAACTTGTTTAGGTATGACCTATAGTTGCTAAATCCATCAGTCATATGGCTAGATTGTCTCTTCCCATCTTCCATTATTGCTTATATGTCTCCTTTTGGTCATCACAAGTGATCTACTTGTCATCTTGTTTGCCTTGATCAACCATTCTTGTTGACGACTACTCGTTGGCATCCTAATTAGCCCTACTACTAGGCATTCTTAGCCCTTTCCATTCATTCATTACTTTTTAAAATATATATATCAGGTATTCAACCTAATTAGCCCTACTACTAGGTATTCTTAGCCATTCCCACTCATTCATTTGTAGCAATTCTAAAATTTTTTACCTGTTCTTTAGAGTTTACTCGGTTGAATCGCCTGTGTCTGAGGAACAATCACAATGGACGGAAAGCTCCTTGGATTCCACCAACCAAATCCTCCGATCTGGTGTTCTTCCTCTTCTTCGGCAACCTTCTGTTCTCTCTTCACGCGCCGACTTCTGGACTTGGACGCAACCACACAGCGCAGGATTTCTCTCTCTTCCTCCCTCTCAGGGCTTTCCTCTCCTTTTAATAGGGAGAGGCTGCATCCTCCACTCCGTGGCGAGCGTGGTGGTGGTGGTGGGCGGTTACGGAAACTGCCAACATCTCCCACTCGTCCAAGTGAAACCACAAAGGCAAATAGCCACAAAGACCATTCAGAGGTATCTAGCCATGTAGACTAAATATAATCAGAATGCACAATCACATAGACTGTAAGAACAACCAATTCATACATAAGAAAATGGTTCGTGCGACAGCAAGCATATTGAGCATTCATTACTAAGAAAGTTATTATACCTTACATAACTGCTCATAGAGCGATTGATGCTAAGAAAAGTTATTACACCTAACTTAACCGTTTCTCAAATGGTATATAATCATTTTTGAATGACACACAGTCATTTGTCTGATGGCTCCATCATCTAAGTGACACATAGCCGTTCTCCAGTGATACATAAATCACTCTTCCAGTGGTACATAAATATTTTTCTGGACCCATTATGTCTCGCTATTTACCTAGATTAAATATATTCACATATTTTTTTGAAAATATTCACTGGTCGATCTATTTTTGTTATGTCTCGCTTTGATACCATAATCTTCCTTTTTAGCTTGAATCTATTCATTTTAATCAGTCACTTCCCTAGTCAAGTTCCATAGACTGAATCATCCATAGTTATAGGTTTACATGCTAAAGTAGCAGATCTTGATTAAAATTTTAAGTAAACAGCTAAATAGTCAATTAATTGGAAACAAAGATTACAGCAACAAATCTGTCAGAATCAAATCATAGCAAAGATATATTAGAATCAAATCATAGCAAAGAAAGTAACCAGCTGCTGGTGCTTGAGGTAAATCCTCAGACTGATATGAGTAATCAAACCTATGCCAACAGTCAACAGCACTATGATTATCTTTTCCACAGATTTGACAAGTGATTTTACCAGTATTTTTGTTCGATGATGGTTGTTGTTGCTCGGCACCATAACTTCTTTTTGGATGATGTGGTTGTCGATCAATCATCATTGAAGAGTTGTTGACTGCTCGATTTTTGGTGTTGTAGTGACCAGCTGGAGTAAAACCTCGTCCTTTAGAATTGAATGATCCCCTTCCTCCTCGATTATTTCGACCGCGGCCTCGTTGACCAAAGAAGGCTTGTGCATGCTCTACGTATACTCGTTCCTCATCTCTTTGAATTTGGAGAATTTGCTCATGCCCTTGCAAAGCAAGCACAAATTGGTTGAAGGTGGGATATGGTGGTTTTGTCACCATAGCAAGGCGAAAAGTTTCATATTTTGGTCCTAGCCCACGTGCAAATTGGAAAACTTTATCAAGATCTGGAACCGGCTTTTTAATTGCTGCAAGATTGTCACAAATTGATTTGAAATCCTTCAAATATTCATCTATAGATCGTGATCCTTTCTTGATGGTCATCAACATGTTCTTCAGCAGTCCTTCCTTTTCAATTGTTGTAGGAAGTAGTTGCTCTTCAAGAGAAGTCCAGAGAGAGCAGGCGGATCCAATCTCTTCAATAGATCCTTGCATATCTTCTCTCATAGTGCTAAGAAGCCAAGAAGTGATCAACCCATCGTTGATACTCCAACTTGCATAAGTTGTATTGGAGATTTTTTTGCCGTCTTTCTCTATTTCTGCAAGAGGTTTCCACCCATCTTTCTCTAGATGGTGGAGTACACCCAAACTACGAGCAAGAGAAAGAATCTGAGATCTCCACATCAGGTAATTTGTGGTGCTTAGCTTAACAGAAATAAGGCTAGCACCTTGATGAAAGGATTGGATGCTGAGATTTGGTTCCTCCATTGATCAAGAGAGAAAAAAAGAAAGGGGTAGACTGTGTATGATGCTAAAATGAGGTTTCTCATCTCCAAATATGTCCAAATGTTGAGATATTCGTGTCCTGTTAACATGACATGCAAAAGACTAGGCTCCAGAACCAAAAGGAAGAAAATGAATGAAAACATTAGAAGTTAATGCAAATATACTCATGTAATGTGTTGAATGAATGTAAATAGGACAAAAAATATATGATGAATCACACACATCACTACTCTAGACTTAGCTCCTTGAATCGGGTATCCATGGTCTCCTTGAACTTGTGGTACTGTGACTCAAGGAGTGCCAATTGATCAGATAAGCTCATCAGTGGCTCATCCTTGAGAAAAAGAGCCTCGACCTCCACACATCCACCTCCTACGTCCTCTTCAACCTAATGACCATCCTCCTATTCCTTGGTGTGAAATCGAACACCATGGAATGGAAGGATGGTCATTAGGGTCATGTGTGCAGGTCACTTAACATGAAAAGTTCTATTGGGTCAAGAAGATTGGACATTAGGCATCAGAAGTCTTAGTGGATCAGAAGGACTAGACTAGACATTAGGTAAAAAAATCTTAAGTGGACCAAAAGGACCAAACACCAGATAGAAGGCTAGAAAAGCTTATCTACTAGAGCACTTGATGGGTCAGCTGGATGAGACATCAAGTAAGAAAAGTTCTAGTGGATCAATCGGACACTGAGCAAAAGAAGAAGTTTAAATAGGTCATCTAGACTAGATGTTTGACAGGTAAGTTAGGTAAGTCTCGAAGAGGCCTTTCATTTTGGAAGACAGTGAGGACGTGCCCGAGTTGGAAAAACCTTAGACGTTGATCCGACTAAAGAATAAACCAATGGAGGCTTCTAAGTCGAGATGAAACAATCCTAACTGTCAGATTAACTCATGTATAATTATATATTTCTAACCCTATTTTATAGGTCTATTATTGTTTCTTATTGTGCTAACTTTATTTTGCAGAAAAATAAAGTTTGGGTTGACCGAAGGGTTTAATCGATCGAATAGAGATGTTTAATTAACCGGTCCTAAAAGATAAGCACAACCTAGATTGTGATTAAGTTAATAATGGAAAGAAAGGTTCAGTTAGGAGGATCAATCGATCGAACAAGTATTAGGGGTTTTCGCAGGATATGAACGTAATTTTTTGAAAACCACGCAATGGAAGGGAAACAAATTTTCTTAAAAGTTTTGTAGATCCTGAAAAATAATATCATACATGTGCAAGACATAAATGTAGATAAAAAAGAGTTATTTAAAAGTCATACCTTTTTGACGATGTTAGATGAAAAGAAATCACCTAGCAAGCCTTACAAGACTTGCCTCTATTAGTATCTATGTCAAAATGTCTTCAAGATGACTTCACAAGCTATAAGTTGCCTCTCTATTTGGTACTAAACAAATCAGGACTGGGAGACGACACGAGAGAAGAGAGAAGCTGATGACTCTAAGGAGAAAAATCAACAGCTCTAGGAGTTCTTCCTTTCGAGGATGATCCAAGTGAGGATCGAAGAGAAGAGAGGGAAGAGCTTGTAGGCGGCACAAGAGGGGGAAGACCCTCTTGATGGGTTGCAGTAACAAAAGCAAAAGAAGAAAAATAAAAATTATTCTTTTCTTTGTTCCATGGAGAGGTATTTATATACCTCTTTATTAAGACTTAAGGGATAAGCTCAAGCCCATATCACATATGTAAACCAGACTTACCTACGAGAGGTGTGAACAAAAATCCAAGCTCATGTCGCATGAGTAGACCTAACTTGCTTGTATGAGGCGTGGCCCATAAGCACTTTGATAAGCCCAAAACTAGTGTCACAATTGAGCATCAAATTAGAATTTATAATCGAAAACCCTTAGCTTACAAACCAAATGAAGTATAGGGGCCACGAGTCGTATTTTTCCAAGGACTAATAAAGACTTGTATGAATCAAGTTAAGGTGTCGTTCTTTTTGGGTTTTTTATATGAAATGTGGTTTTGGTGTTTTTCAGCAGAAAAGAAAAGAGACATGAAATAAAAGAAACAAGAAACAATGTAGTAATTAAAGGAAGAAACTTAAGCAACAATCAAAAACAAGATCATGGAATCAAACTAAGGTTTAACAAGCAATTGCAACATTAAAACTTTCAAAAGTAAAAATTCAGAAATATGGACTCAATCTAAGACACAATGCAAGAAATAGAACTTAGAAGCTAAGGCATAAACTCATCAAACACTTTAAACTAATGACACATTACTTAACTTCATGATCCATGTAATCAAGAAACAAACAATGTGAGAAAATTAAGCTAAATGTAATGCATTCACATGAACCATGACAATCTACAATTACTGCTTAAGCCAACTAACATTAAACTGATACGCAACAGTAAACTCAAAACTGGACTGTTTGTGCCAAAATTTGAATTCAACAATTCAAGAACCAAATGCTAAATTGAATCAAATTTATGCTAACGTCTGAGTATAACAAAGTAAAAATCAAAGCTAAAGCAATCACTATATTAACAGGATCAAAGAAATTCAATTGAATCATGAAGACAGTTATCAGAAACAAATTCCAAAACAGAATAGAAAGTTCAACTAAGCTTCGGATCTTCCCTTTCAAAACCAAATCCAATCTAGCCGTCACACTAGATCTGATATAAGATCAGAAATCCAGAAAAATGACGCCAATTCTCAGCTCAAATTGATCTAAACTGCATCTAATCAGCCACAGGGAACGCCCTTGAAATGCATAACAGAGGCAATCTAAAATCTGATGATCAAGCTGTGATTCTTCAAATCTCTGGTGAGTTAAAGCTCAGGAAGCTTCAATAGCCTTCGACGAACGCCATCTGATGACCATAGTAGCTCCGATCGGCCTGGATTTGAAGATCACAGCCGGAATTTGATCGCGGATCAGCATGCTCTGAAGAAACCCTCTCCAGCGATTCCGATCGCTATTAACACCGAACTCAGCTTGTAGTTGTTCTCTGGAAGCTGGAGATGGACTTTGAAAGAAAGAAATCCGAAGACCCTACGCTAACCCTAAGAAAAACAGTGAAGAAAATGCAGCAGGGACGAAGATGAACAGTGGAAAATCGCGAACGCCTTGCTACAGTGAAGTTCCTCGTTATAACGTGAATTCGAAATCAGCCGGTTCTCAACTGTTTGGACCGGGTTAATTGATGGTTCAGCGTCGGTTCAGCCCTTATTAAGTCTTGGTTCAGCTCAATTCAAGCCGGTTTAAATCCATTTCGACTCCGATTCACATAGGTTCAGTCCAAATCAAACTTGGGTCTTGATTCATGAAGTTGGATCCATCAAATTGGTCAAACTTAGCTCAATTTAATTCGATCTCAATTTGGGTTCCATCTTGGTTCAACTCGAATCCTACAAAAATCAAATCCAATTAATGTAAAATTAACCATCAAATTGTAGAAATTATAATTGACCATCAAATTGTGCAACATATTACCAATATACTCAAATCAATTCATTAAACCATTTATTTTCCATGCAAAATCCCAAAATGAAGTAATAAAATGTATAACAAACTCAACTCATCACACTTCCCTTAATATCTTTTTCTTTGAGAATCTTATTCTCTAACTTATTTTTAAGTATTTAAGATATACTCATGGTGTGTGTGGCCTAATAGATTTTTGATTATGTTGGCTAATCATAATTAATCATTAATTATGAATAGATCATGAGTGACACCTAGTAGTATATCATAACCCCCAATTGATCGAAAAATCACGATTGATTTCATAACATTTTCTGAACCATTCAGTAGTTACATTTATTAGTGTCTCTGCTTCTTTTACCCATCTTATACCCACTTGATTTAGGACATGGTCTATGTGTTAGTCTCTACTAGGTTGACTACTTCACACCTAACACAAGTAGTAGTTCTTTATCCTGTATGTTCAAATTACTCAAAAACACATACCCAAGAAGCTAGACCATTCTCTTGACATGTTTATTTTGGCTAAAGACTTATGAGTAATAATCCTAACAAAAGGTCAAAAGATATACGTCTCCTTATAAAAAAAAGTAATGAATTCTTTGTGGGCTATTCAAACACCTTCGGACATATTGGCATATACCCATTCATCCCAGACTTACACCTCCTAGGAGATGTTTTGCTAAGATGTCAAACTATAAGTATCCATGATCAAGATGAATTACATACCTTAAGGCTAAGAAAACTTGCACTCGAGCTGCAATGAGATCTTTATTGACATATAAAAAATCACATGGAGTCTCATAGCATATCACATCGATGAACTAGTTATCCTTAACTAGCATCCACATACTAACTCTCAACATCTCTATATTTCCATCTAGCGAGGATCGACTGCTTGGATAAACCAAGGAGTATAATATGTGCTAGTCTCACATAATTGATGATGCCCACTCTTATCAATTTATTGACAAGGAAAGATTTCAATACGTACATAATTACACATGATGAGATACTCACTAATTATAATCCAATCATAATTTCTCTCATGCATGTTTTGTACTATGGACTTTATTAACTGAGTTATTTTATAAATAATATAATATTTAAAGTGATTACCTTTAGGACACCTCTGAAAGATAATATACTCCCACATGGCCTAAAGTCAATCGCCGTGGTATCTAATATCATAGGCCTCAACATGTCTCTCAAACTTATTTTATGGTAGAGGTTTTATCAAAGGATCTGTTAGATTTCTTTTAATGAAAATTTCTCAATTTATATTTCTTTCCTACTTATGATCTCTCTGATCAAGTGATAGTGATGAAGTACATGTTTAGATCATTGATGAGACCTGACTTCTTTGGCCTGTGCAATAGCCCCATTATTATCGTAGTAAATCGATAATGCTTCAACAATGCTTGGAACTACTTTAAGTTCAGTGATGAACTTCTTCATCCAAACTGCTTCCTTGGCCACCCCTGAAGTCATAATATAGTATGCGTAAGTGGTAGAATAGGCAACGGTTTCTTATTTGAAGCTTTTCCAACTTATTGAGCCTCAGGTTGACCAAGCTTGAGTTAACTCAAGTTGGATTTTGATGTCTGATCAATATGTTAGTTGAATGCCAAGTAGATTAAGGTTGACCAAATACTTGACAGTGGATCAATATGTTACTTGGTTGAGCAAAGAGTCCAAGTGGATCATGATTGACCGGACACTTGGCTGTCGAAAGTCCAACAGAGAGTTGTCAAAAGGAAAATCTAAATGGATCATGGTTAACAAACACTTGATGATTAGAGATGACAAAAATCTAAGTAGGTTATGAAGGATCGGACACTTGGCATGAGAAGTGAAATCCAAGTGGATCATGGATGATTAGACACTTTGCATGTGGTTATAAGTCCTAATAGATCATGAAGCACTGATGTTAGGTGAGAATGGTAAAGTCATAATAGGTTAAGGTTGAATGGATGCTAGGTAATGGAAAGTCCTAACAGGTCAAGGTCAACAGGATGCTAAACAAAGGAAGTTATAATAAATTGAGGTCAACCAAATATTAGACAAGATAAGAATACAACTTTGGTAAAGTTGAAATATGATTATTAATCAATTGATAAGGTGTATCAATCGATTGATGGACTTGAAACCCCAAAAATTAAGGTTTGAGGTGTTTCTATGGTTTGCTATAGTAATTTCAAGATTTGTTATAATAATTAGGGTTTGCTACAATATTGGTTGATTGATGAACAATAATAGTTGGTTGTTATTATAGCAAATAGAAAGTTGGTTAGAAACTTGATTGGTCAACTTGATTGATCGTAATAAATCGACTGATATCGATATTTAAGCGAACAGAAAGTTAAGAACGCGACTATAGGATTTGACTAATTAGGCAACAGTCAATTGATGGTAACAGATAGTCAACTGATGTCATTATTCAAGCAAATAGAATGCTCAAAACTTGATTGTGGGATTCGACTAATTAGATAATAGTCGACTGATGGTAATAGACAATCGACTAATGCTGAGGTGGATGAAGTCATTGAGCTGACCAATCAGAGCAACGTTTGAATCTATAGTTGATTAATCGACTAATGGATAAGTTTATTCGACTGCTAGGCAAAAATTAGCTTGAATAACAACCCTACAAAAGAAGGTTTTAAAGTATTTTAAGGCAGTTAGTTTTTGAGGGTTTGGAGATGAAGTGCTGCTAAATTTCCTACCATCAAGAGGGAATCCAAAGTAGCAAGAAAGCATCCAAAGTAAAGAATTCACTTTACTCTTCATTTGTATTCATAACTTTGTATTGCTTGTTTTTGTTGCAAAAAAGATTGTAAGAGGTTTTTTCACCTCTAGAAGGTATCCAATAAGGAGAAAGATAGTGGTGGTAGTCGTTAGGACTAGGCCTTGGACTTAGTCACCTTGGGAGGTGGTGAATCAAGTATATCGACCTTGTTTGCATTGTGTTATCAAGTATTCTTCACATTTTTGCTACGTAATCAACTCAATGTGATCGAAGCTATTCACCCCCTCTAGCTCACACGAGTCCTAACAACTCTCAATCAAGTGTTAAATTGACTTAACAAAAGGATTTAATGACAAAAATATTTTTATTTAGGCTCTGACTGACTATAAACTAAACCTAGATCGGATGTGGAGCAGTAGACTAGACATGAACTTTAATTGATTACCCAATTAGTCATTGGTTGTGTAATGACTATTTGTGCTTGATGAGTGACTAGAGATTTTTGTTAGTACAGATGGAATTAACACATCTCTATGATTGTATATATTGTCCACTTTAGGTCTAAACCCTCATGATTTTATTTTTGGGCTCTACCCAAAAGGCTTCATATCAATAAAGATATCTTCCATCTTAGAACTCATGATCTTTTCCATATATTTTCTATGGGACTTTGATTATATCCCAACAATCCTTCCCTCAAATAAAGGACCACTACGAGTCCCCCTACCATTATCCCCATGGTCTAGGTCCGGGTCTCTCCTACTTTCTTCATTTTTCCTGAGGGTCCCCACATGACTCTACATAGACTATGACTCTGATACCAATTGTTAATACCGATAAAATTAACATATTTCTATAATAGTATAATATTATCTACTTTGGGTTTAAACTCTCATAATTTTATTTTTAGACTCTACCTAAAATGTCTCGTACCAAGAGAGATATCTTCCATCTTATAAACTCATGATCTTTTTCATATATTTCCAATGTAGGACTTTGATTGTATCTCAACAATTTTTTCAATCAACTAAAGGGGGGAAATGGATTTGTTGGATCCTTTTCCCATATGATCCATGAAGGTTGTGACTCATAGGTTGCACAAAATAATTATGATTTTGTTGTAACTTGGTGCTCGAGATAAACAACATCTAAGGGCTTGCAATTTGATGAGAAGGATTTCTATTACAAGCTCTTGATAGTTCTTCTCTTTTTACTCACATTGTCAATTTTAATTTAGAGAAGAATCCATTTGTATGAAATTTTCTCTACCTCTAGTAAAGGAGATTTTAGTAGTGGATTTGTC
Source organism: Curcuma longa (assembly GCF_044706935.1). Taxonomy (NCBI): domain Eukaryota; kingdom Viridiplantae; phylum Streptophyta; class Magnoliopsida; order Zingiberales; family Zingiberaceae; genus Curcuma; species Curcuma longa. The sequence continues at coordinate 5,819,711 of NC_133861.1, forward strand.
AGAGTGAATCACCAAATAAATTATTAAAACATGAAATATATAACATGTTAGCATTGCTTAGGTTTTTTTTTATTGTTTATATTACAATAAACACCCCTTTTAAAGTCTGTTGCTTGGGTTAATTTTTGTAGGGTCCCCAAGGATGTCTGTATCTCCACAATGGCATGATATTGTCCACTTTGGTCCTAAGCCCTCATGGTTTTGTTCTTAGGCTCTCCCCAAAATGCCTCATTCCAATGGAGATATATTCTATCCTTTTAAACCCATGATCTTTCCATGTGTTTTAGATGTGGGACTATGTTTGCACCTTTGCAACCCAACAATCCCCCCCTCAAACAAAGGACCACAGGCCCCCCCTCAAACGGAAAGCCTCCGTTTGATGTCTGAATCCTCGACCCACCAGGACTTCCTGCCCCTCGGTCCACCCTGACCTACTAGGACTTTCTGCCCAGCCGCAACCAGGACTTCCTGCCCCTCGGTCCACCCGACCTACTAGGACTTCCTGCCCAGCCGCAACCAGGACTTCATGCCCCTCGGTCTACCTGACCTACTAGGACTTCCTGCCCATCCGCAACCAGGACTTCATGCCCTTCGGTCTACCCGACTTACTAGGACTTCCTGCCCGGTGTCTGGTCCTCTTGATTCAAATACGGGAGCCCCTACTTCCTTTGTTTTTTTAAGGTTCAACCCACATGGTTAGATCCGGATCATGGCTCATCCGACGATTAGTCCGGTGAAGAGCGGCCTCGCTCTGATACCAATTGTAGGGTCCCCAAGGATGTCTGTATCTCCATAATGGCATGATATTGTCCACTTTGGGCCTAAGCCCTCATGGTTTTGTTCTTGGGCTCTCCCCAAAAGGCCTCATTCCAATGGAGATATATTCTATCCTTTTAAACCCATGATCTTTCCATGTGTTTTAGATGTGGGACTATGTTTGCACCTTTGCAACCCAACAATTTTCACCTACCAGTCGATTGATAGACTTCACCAATCGACTATTATGTTGAATCTGACCATTTAAACCTACAAAACTGCTCTTTTTTACCTTAACAATTGACTGCCAATGTCAATCGAACTAGCGATTTTGTAGCATTCTGTTCACTGCTATATTACAAATCAATTGGTAGCAGTTCACTAGCCAACCTTCTTTTACACCTCAACCCCTGAATTTGGGGTTTAGGGTAAGTAATCGATTGCTACCTCTATTTTTGCCTTTTAAAGACTAAACTCTCGTCTCACTTGGTATCTGATTAACTTCAACTCACTAAGACTTCTTTTACTCAACATCTAGTTACCTTTGACCCGTTGAGACTTTCCATTTTCCAATATCCAATCATCTTGACCTATTAGAACATCATCATTACCTAGTATCGGGTTAACCTCAACCTATCAAGACTTCATCCATCTCACGCCAAGTGTCCGGTCAACATTGAACGACTTGGACTTCACTTGTCATGTCAAGTGTTTGGTCCTTCATGATCAACTTTGACTTCCCTCTTGCCAACTCCCTATTGGACTTTTGATTATCAAGTATCTGACTAATTGTGACCCACTTGAACTTTCCTCTTGCCAACTCTCTATTGCACTTTCAATCACCAAGTGTTTGGTCAATTGTGATACACTTAGATTTTTCTTTCATGTCAAGTGTCTAGTTAACGTGATGCATTTGAATTTTTCTTTCACATGATAAGTGTTCGGTCAACTGTGACCCACTTGGACTTTCGTCATCTCTAATCACTAAGTGTCCAGTCAATCTTAACCAACTTCAATTTTCCTCTTCTTGTCAAGTATCCAATCAACTTAATCTACTTGATTCTTTACTTAAACATACATCATTTTCTCAATTATGCTCATCAAATAAAGTACCCGATCAACCTTGACTTACTTGACGTCTTATTTGACCACTTAACATATTGATCAAATATCAAAATTTAGCTTGAATTAACTCAAGCTTGGTCAACCTTGGCCAAGGATCAATTGCACCGACATATATTGCAAAAAAAAAAAGTATTTGTTGACCATTGTCTACTAACCCTTCTAATTAATCTAAGCCTACACTACAATGATCTTACAAATCCTTCCTCGATCTACTTGTGTTGTATGCTTAGACATCATGTTATATGTGTATGACTGCATAATCTCTTTGATCTCACATAAATACTATCATTAGATTGGTTACAACACTTGATTGGCCTCTAGCAAGGAATCAAAACCCCTCAACATTTATAGAAGTGGTAGTTTCCACAAAAACCTTTCCACAACCTAGATATATATCATGAAATATGTTCCCTTATCAACTCGTATTGACCTCTATATGTGTATGGCTAATCCAAGTTGACTAATCAAATTAATTGTGTGATATATTATCCCTTTTACTAGTCATATGTCTTATGTTGATTACTCTCTCATATCTATATGATTAGCTACACACCCATTAGAAACTATATACACAACTCTTTAAAGTGTCCAACGCATAAGCATCAAAGTATGTTGATATATCCTCTTGTAAATGAGTAATAACCTCAAGTCTAAGAACTAATTGCACCTACTCACCCGGGAAGGCCGTCCGAAAAATTTCGGCAGCATCTCCCCAGTAACTATGACAATTCCCTAATACAAACAATGATACTCAGCCACAGGCGGCTGGAATAAGGACTACACGTCCATCAACTCACAACATATACAACAAATGCAATTATAAAAGGCCCACACGGCCACACAATCATACTACATGCACAGATAATCAAAATGCAACAACGTAAATATGAACGAAGCGGAAAACACAACTACGAAAACATATATCTCTCGTAACAAATCCGGAAACTCCGAATACAATCCAAAACCATGAATAAGTGTCTACAACCATATCGAATACTATAAAGTCCATAAAACTCTAAAAACAACTGACACATATACCCTCTGTCGTGAGATGTATCCAGCCGGCTAGCTCTCCAAGCTCCACGTATCAACCACCTAATGGCTACCTGGGGAGAAAACATAACAACCCCAGGGTCTGGGTAGTGAGCATTAGATGCTCAGTGGGTACAGGAAGAAGTGCATGTCAGGTACAACAGTAGGAATAATATAAGAATCAAACTGAAAGGAGCAGGAATAGACTGAGTAAGAAATAAACTACAAGCTAACAGGTATCAGCATGGATCAGGGTATATCAACAGAACAGAATAGGAATAATCCTACTATACAACAGGTATAGAATAATCAACAGGTATCATGAATCAAAGGTATATCATGGTATATCAAGAATAAGTCATACTGTGCAACAGATAAAGAAATCTACATGTATCATGTATGTAATGTCATACAAGTGCAACAGTCATAGCAAACAAGTGCAACAATCCACAAACACATGGATAAGGTAAGCTATGTAATAATCCTACCAACAAATGCATGTAATATGCATCAACCAACACAATCAAAATATCCGTCACTGTCCGCACTCGTCGTCCCAGTCACTCTCCCAGAGCTCAGTGAAATGGGGGCAAGACAGGACATACTGCCAGCTCCAACAACTGACCACTATAGATAAGTGGGGAGGGGCAGTGTGGCAGGAGGGCATGTAGCCAGTCCTGGTGCACCCAACTGTAGTGCAACATCTTACCTATATGGCACCACAACGCGATGCAGGTAAGATCCAACAACAACAACAACTACAACTATCATGGATGTAATGATAATCATCCCAACATGTAATAACTACTGTAAATCAGCATGTACAACAGGAATCCCTAAAGGAGACAGGTCAAAGTCACAACAGTTAGGATTTGTTCCAACAATAGATAGGAAATCCTAAGGTCAACCAGCATGTGTAAACCAACAAGGGTATAAGATAACAACTAGGTATCCAACATGTGAATAGGATAGAACAATATCCGATCATCATAAAGGTCAACAGCATGGTATCAAGCAACGAGTATCAACGATATCAACAGAATAAATATCATAAGGATCAACAGTATCAACGTGGTAAAGAACAACAGCAATAGATCATGCACTATAGAAAACCTGTATTGACCAAGTACAGGGTACCCACCTGGTCAGATGCTCGTCAACAACTAGAACCCCCAGAAAATATATACTCCGTATATAATAGGACCAATAAAGATCAAGGTCCTGCAAATAAACACACAATACAACAGTTTACTACAATGATATACATATTAAAGCTTTATCAGTAATTTAATTAATTCAAACTTAGAAACCTACCAAACCCCTAGATCTAAGCTTTGATTCTTACCGATTAGCCTTTCCCCTTCGGTTCGCCGCTGCTTGAACCTCCGCCGCCGTCCGCTTCCACCCGACTCCCAGCGACAACCAAGCTCCGATCGCTTCCTCCTTGGCACCGATGGCGAAGAGAGCGACCACGCGTGCGTCGGAGACGAAGCACAGAGACGGAGCAGAGGCGCGGCCACGCGGATGCGAGAAAGGGAGATCGCAATCGAGCTTGAGGAAGAAATCGCGATCTTTAAGCCTTTCTTAACGGGTCGGTTGGTTAGCGGGTTTGAATCCAAAACCTATTACCCTTTAACCCATTAGTTTATTTACAAATAAACCCTAAAGTTTAGGTATTCAGTGAAAGTTTTAATACTCTCACTGTAAGTTAAAGTCTGCTTCATAGTTTTTCAAGAGTCTGGAAGGGATCGAATAACTGCCTGAACTTGTTGTTCATCGGTCAACTCATGACCAGCAGTTTTAAGCTACCGAATCATGTTCGATATTTCCCTGAGATGTTGAACCATTGATACATTCGGGCGCTTCTTATAGCTGTCAAACTTGATTGTCAGCTGCCGAAGCTTGCTCAGACTAACTCCACTGTACTTATCCCTAAGGGCTACCCAGACTGCATGAGCCGAAGAATATGATTCATACTCAAATGTTAGGTCATCCATCATTGAACTAATCAAAATGCCTTTAGCAGTGGAGTCCTTTTTCTTCCATGCCTTATAGGCATCAAGATCTCACCTGTTTTGTGCAGTAGGACCATCTACAGGTTCAACCATGACCTGATTTACAGCCTCCAGAACTTCTTGTTCCTCTAGGACATACTGTATCCTGAGGTGCCAGATTTTGTAGTTGTCCCCATTAAAATTTTCACCCTTATTTAGTTCAGCTATGATGTTCTTTGTTGCCATAACCTATCATAAAATAAATAAATTATTCAGATATTCAGTGTATGTCTTTTATGTATGTAATTCTCTAGATTGACTCAATATAAATTTGATTTGGTTTACAAAATTAAGTGAGAATTACATTCTCACTCATCATTTGTATGTTCCAATCTAACTTACATTGATCTATTTTATTATATATATCTCATCTTAATGAACTTAATCATTAATCATGATATTTATCATTAAATGAACTTATCATTTAAAATTAATTATACTCATAATGAACCAATCAAGAGTACAAATAAATATCATGCATCATGTAGAGTAAACAACATAAAATGAACATATCATTAAAGTAAACATGTTTTACATTGTTAACAAATAATAAGAACTCTATTTTAAATGTTACCTATAACATTTATACTCATAACTGACTAGAAAACAACTCTAGTAAACTAGATAGGCAACTATCACTCACACTAGGACAAACACTAGCGCAGTAATAATCCAAACATAATATATCTTTTTAGGCTGAACTAAAACATCTTCAGCTGCAATGCTATCTAGATGATGCCAAGATACAGAATCCTATAACGAACCCAAATATCTCACAGAAGTGTCATCTACAGAGTCTTTTTTTAGATCTTCATCTGGATCCTCTTCACAATCTACATAGTGAAGCAACTCTGTGCACAACTGAGTATATGAAATGTGTCCCTCATAGCGCCCGCATACCTGATGTGTTACATCATGCAGGTTTTCAGACAATGAACGAATCAAAACTTAAATCGTGTGATTGTCCAAAATTGAAAAATCCTGCATCTCTAGATGCTAAAACAGTCTGTCCAATCTCCTCATGTGTCCACTAACTCCATAAGCTGGATCATATTCTATCTACTAGATAGCTTCCCTCAGCTTATTACGCATCACATCGTGATGAGTCATAGTAGTAATCGTTCGTACCATCTAAAAAAATTAAAATTAATGAAGCCAGTATAAAACTGATAAACCAGTACATATACCAAGTTAATTCAATTTATACAGGCATAGAATTAACACAATAAATAAAAAAAATAAATCTTCTTGATTCTCGGGGGCTTTTGTCAACTGATTCTTTGACCAGTCATTTGACACTTTGAATACTCAACATGACAATGTTACATAAGAACTAAAATACCACATCATTAGCTCCAAGTACCCCAGATACCTGAGCACCATGCATAATATTTAGTTTTCTCATCATCTTCAGTCATGTTGACTAAGTCTATTATTAAATTGTTTCTCGAGTATAAGTTGTTCAAACAACTTCTCACAATTATAAGTATGTGGTTGGTCAATGTCAACTCTAACCAAGTCCAATTTATACTTGGTTGTCTCTACTCAAGTGTTGTCACCGTATCAGAACACTTGACATTTCACTTGTTTGAGCCAATTGGGCACATGACTTCCAAAATTGAGTCTTTCTAATTGAAAGCCTAAAATTGGCCCAATTAGAATGATGACCCAATTAGATTAATTGATCTTCCTATGAAATCCAATTAATTCATGAACAGTCTAATGAATTTGATTTCAGTCCAATAACTGATCACTGCACAATTACAAAAAATTTAGAAGCCCAATGGACTTAATCGAGCATAATTGAATAGCCCAATTAATTGGATCAATATGTAAATGAAACAGATCAGTTTATATATAATGGTTGAGATTTGGTGGTTAACTTACAGATTTTGGCTATGCATACCTGGGTTCAAATTCCCGCAGCCACAAACCCAATCTTTTTTTTATTACTGTGCCCAAAATTTTAATTGGGCTGACCCAATAAATTAGTTCTGTCCCAAATTAAAAGTATTAATTTGAAAGCTAATTAATTTAACATAAGCTTTCATTAGACCTTGGCCCAAAATCTAATTAATTGGGCTTCAATGAAATCTAGCTCAATACCAATTAATTGGGCTTCATGCTTCAAAGAAACCTTTGTCCTGATTGTGCATACCTGGGTTCGAATCCCAGCAGCCACAAATCCAATCCCTTTTTTTATTACTGTGTCTAAAATTTTAATTGTGTTGACCCAATAGATCTGACCCAATTAATTAGTTTACCCCAAATTAAAAGCATTAATTTGAAAGCCAATTAATTTAACTTAGGCTTTCATTAGACCTTGGCCCCAAATCCAATTAATTGGACTTCAATGAAATCAAGTCCAATACCAATTAATTGGACTTCATGCTTCAAAGAAACATTTGCCCTGACTGTGCATACTAGAGTTTGAATCCTAGCAGCCACAAATCCAATATTTTTTTTACTGTGCCCAAAATTTTAATTAGGCTGACCCAATAGATCTGACTCAATTAATTGGTTCTATCCCAAATTAAAAGTATTAATTTGAAAGTCAATTAATTTAACTTGGACTTTCATTGGACCTTGGCTCAAAATCTAATTAATTGTGCTTCAATGAAATCTAGTCCAATACCAATTCATTAGGTTTCATACTTCAAAAAAATCTTTGCCTAGCTGTGCATACCTGGGTTTGAATTTCAGTAGCCATAAACCCAACCTCTTTTTATTACTGTGCCTAAATTTTTAATTAGGCTGACCCAGTTAATTGGTTCTGCCCTAAATTAAAAGTACTAATTTGAAAGTCAATTAATTTAACTTGGACTTTTATTGGACCTTGGCCCAAAATCTAATTGATTGGGCTTCAACGAAATCTAGCATAATACCAATTAATTGGGTTTCATGCTTCAAAGAAACCTTTGCCCTGGCTGTGCATACTTGGGTTCGAATCTCAGCAACCACAAATCGAAACCCTTTTTTATTACTGTGTCCAAAATTTTAATTGGCTAATCCATCTGACCCAATTAATTGGTTCTACCCCAAATTAAAAGTACTAATTTGAAAGTCAATTAATTTAACTTGGACTTTTATTGGACCTTGGCTCAAAATCCAATTAATTGGGCTTCATGATTCAAAGAAACCTTTACCCTGGCTGTGCATACCTAGGTTCAAATCCCAGCAGCCACAAACCCAATCTTTTTTTTATTACTGTGTCCAAAATTTTAATTGTGCTGACCCAATAGATCTGACCCAATTAATTGGTTCTGTCTCAAATTAAAAGTACTAATTTAAAAACCAATTAATTTAACTTGGACTTTCATTGGACTTGGTCCAAAATCTAATTAATTGGGCTTCAATGAAATCTAACCCAATACCAATTAATTGAGCTTCATGCTTCAAAGAAACCTTTGCCCTAGCTGTGCATACCTGGGTTCAAATCCCAACAGCCACAAACCTAACTCCTTTGTTTTATTAGTGTGCCTAAAATTTTAATTGAGCTGACCCAATATATCTGACCCAATTAATTGGTTCTGACCCAATTAATTGTTCTACCCTAAATTAAAAGCACTAATTTGAAATACAATTAATTTAACTTGAGCTTTCATTCAACCTTGGCCCAAAATCCAATTAATTGGGCTTCAATGAAATCTAGTCCAATACCAATTAATTGGGCTTCATGCTTCAAAGAAATTTTTATCCTGGTTGTGCATACCTGGGTTTGAATCCCAACAGCCACAAATTCAATCTTTTTTTGTTACTGTGTCTAAAATTTTAATTGGGTTGACCCAATAGATTTGCCCTAATTAATTGGTTCTACCCCAAATTAAAAGCACTAATTTGAAAGTCAATTAATTTAACTTGGATTTTCATTAGACCTTGGCTCAAAATCTAATTAATTGGGCTTCAATGAAATCAAGTCCAATACCGATTAATTGGGCTTCATGCTTCAAAGAAACTTTTGCCCTAGCTGTGCATACCTTGGTTCGAATCCTAGCAACCACAAACCCAACTCTTTTTTTATTATTGTGCCCAAAATTTTAGTTAGGCTGACCCATCTGACCCAATTAATTGGTTCTGCCTCAAATTAAAAGCACTAATTTGAAAGCCAATTAATTTAACTTGGACTTTCATTGGACCTTGGCTCAAAATTCAATTAATTGGGTTTCAATGAAATCTAGTCCAATACCAATTAATTGGGTTTCATGCTTCAAAGAAACTGTTTCCCTGGTTGTGCATACCTGTGTTCGAATCTCAGCAGCCACAAACCTAACCCCTTTTTCTTATTACTATGTCCAAAATTTTAATTGAGCTGACCCAATAGATCTAACCTAATTAATTAATTGGTTCTGCTTCAAATTAAAAGCATTAATTTGAAAGCTAATTAATTTAACTTGGGCTTTCATTGGACTTGGCCCCAAAATCTAATTAATTGGGCTTCAATGAAATCTAGCCCAATACTAATTAATTTGGTTTTATGCTTCAAAGAAACCTTTGCCCTGACTGTGCATACTTAGGTTCGAATCCCAGCAACCACAAATCTAACCCTTTTTTTTATTACTGTGTCTAAAATTTTAATTAGGCTTACTCAATAGATCTGACCTAATTAATTAGTTCTGTCCCAAATTAAAAATACTAATTTGAAAGCCAATTAATTTAACTTGGGTTTTCATTGGACCTTGTCTCAAAATCTAATTAATTGGGCTTCAATGAAATCTAGCCCAATACCAATTAATTGGGTTTCATGCTTCAAATAAACTTTTGCTCTGGCTGTGCATACCTAGGTTCGAATCCTAGCAACCACAAACCGAAATCCTTTTTTTTATTATTGTGCTCAAAATTTTAATTTGGCTAATCCATCTGACCCAATTAATTGGTTCTACCCAAATTAAAAGTATTAATTTGAAAGCCAATAAATTTAACTTGAGCTTTCATTGAACTTTGGCTCAAAATCCAATTAATTGGGCTTCAATGAAATCTAACCCAATACCAATTAATTGGGCTTCATGCTTCTAAGAAACCTTTACCCTGGCTGTGCATACCTGGGTTCAAATCCCAACAACTAAAAATCCAACCCCTTTTTTTATTACTGTGCCCAAAATTTTAATTGTGCTGACCCAATAAATCTGACACAATTAATTGGTTCTGCCCCAAATTAAAAGTACTAATTTGAAAGTCAATTAATTTAACTTGGACTTTCATTGGTCTTGGCCCAAAATCTAATTAATTGGGCTTCAATGAAATCTAGCCCAATACCAATTAATTGAGCTTAATGCTTCAAAGAAACCTTTGCGCTGGCTGTGCATACCTGGATTTGAATCCCAGCAGCCACAAACTCAACCCCTTTTGTTACTGTGCCTAAAATTTTAATTGGGCTGACCCAATAGATCTGACCCAATTAATTGGTTCTACCTCAAATTAAAAGCACTAATTTGAAAATCAATTAATTTAACTTGGGTTTTCATTGGACCTTGGCCCAAAATCTAATTAATTGAGCTTCAATGAAAGCTAACCCAATAGCAATTAACTGAGTTTCATGCTTCAAAGAAACCTTTGTCCTGACTGTGCATACCTGGGTTCAAATTGCAGCAGCCACAAATCCAACTCCTTTTTTTATTACTGTGCCCAAAATTTTAATTGGGCTGACCCAATTAATTGGTTATGCTCCAAATTAAATGCACTAATTTGAAAGTCAATTATTTAACTTGGGCTTTCATTAGACCTTGACTCAAAATCTAATTAATTGGGTTTCAATGAAATCTAGCCCAATACCAATTAATTGGGCTTCATGCTTCAAAGAAACCTTTGCCCTGGTTGTGCATACCTGAGTTCGAATCCCAGCAGCCACAAATCTAACCCCTTTTTTTATTATTGTGCTCAAAATTTTAATTGAGCTGACTTAATTATTTGGTTCTGTCCCAAATTAAAAGCACTAATTTGAAAGTCAATTAACTTCACTTAGGCTTTCATTGGATCTTGTCCCAAAATCTAATTAATTTGGCTTCAATAAAATCTAGCCCAATACCAATTAATTGGGCTTCATGCTTCAAAGAAACCTTTGCCCAATTAACAAAAATCATGATCTCTATGTTTGTTTGTTTTTTTATAAAAAAAATAGTGCCCAAAAAACACGTTTCCTACGCCGTCGAACTCCTCCTATTTGTTCTTTTCCTTTTCCCCAAAATCTGTGCCCTAAGCACGTCTTTGGCGATGGCGAACGAAGCGGCGTTTCTGCCCTAAGCACATTGCCGCCTGTGCCAGCCTCGCCAGCGCCAGCCTCATCGTCGCTAGGGACTGCGCTTGCCGTGCTGTCGAAGACGAAGCCAACGCTCACGAGCGTTCCTTCCCCCGACGCCAGCCGCCAGCCGCCGACCTTTTCAGCCTGCTTCGCCGTTGTCACGAGACATGTCGCTGGCCATAGACAGCGCCTGTGCACTGCCGCGGGCACACGTCTCCGACCAAGAACAGAGACGGGCAGAAATCGCTCCGTTCTTGCGTGATTTTTTAACAGGAAAGAATAAATTGGGCACGAAACAAACAGGTAAAATTGAATTTACCAATGTAACAATTCTAAAATTTTTTACCTGTTCTTGAGAGTTTACCCGGTTGAATCGCCTGTGTCTGAGGAACAATCACGATGGACGGAAAGCTCCTCGGATTCCACCAACCAAATCCTCCGATCTAGTGTTCTTCCTCTTCTCTAGCAACCTTCTGTTCTCTCTTCACGCGCCGACTTCTAGACTTGGATGCAACCACACAGCACAGGATTGCTCTCTCTTCCTCCCTCTCAGGGCTTTCCTCTCCCTTTAATAGGGAAAGGTTGCATCCTCCACTCCGTGGCGAGCGTGGTTGTAGTGGTGGGCGGTTACGGAAACTGCCAACATCATTACTTTATATATATATATATATATATATACCAGATATTCAACTTATACCGATTAATATCGGAGTGGATGGTCCGACCCTATATTTTGACAACTAAATAAATCTAAAAAATGAGGTGGTTCTTGACGTGGTGCATCAGCTTCACTAGTTGATAGAAAAGCAAATAAAGTATTCTAAGTTGGTCATCTTTTCAAATGCTTGCTCACTCCATGGCTTTTGTTGCCCATTCCTAGAGGTTTCTTGTAGCAAAGATGATGATTGCCTTTTTCTTTGAGTCACAAGTAAATATAACATGTTATTTAGTGAATCTATTCATATCACATTTTGTCACAATTGTGATATAAATACTCATCATTAATATGTTAACATAATCAAGCTCATAGTTACTATAGCAATGTCATAAGAGATCAATAAAAGCACTAATTAACCTCAAAAATATACTAATTTGTATATCAATATGACTCGTGGCTTAGCAAGATACATAAACAAAAAAGACATCGCCTAAACCCCATTATCCATTATTAATGGATGAGATTATTAATCCTTCAATATATATATATATATATATATATATATATATATATATATATATATATATATATATACCTAAGAGATTATCCCAAAAATAGACGAAGCACATCAACAATGAGTGAGATCACCCTTTCTAACAAGGATATAGCAACAATATTAAGATGCATTTGATAGACTAGTAACAAATAAGTACTCCTATGAAAAGGTAGGACTCCAACTTAATATGAGCATGACTATATACTCAAATGTGTACAAATAATATATAATAATGTCAATCATACATTCGATACTCTTTATAGTACTAATTCAACATCACGCGTGATTTAAGTTAGATCATTGCGAACACCATAAATGAAACCCCATAGTTGAGAAGTCTCTTTCCCCCTTAATTTTCCATAATACCTAGCTATGTAACATTAATTTTTTAAGAAAATGTGACCTAGCAACCGCTACGTCATACCCTACCTAAAATCTTCATTTCATAAGACATATCTTTCTAACTCAACTAATCGTTTAGAATAGTATGAATCCAACCAAAGTGTTATCATTTCAAGAGTTTTTGAGGTTTAACAAATGCTTTTAAGTCACTTGTTTGTATTTGATAAATTAGTCGAGTGTGCAACTTAACTCGGTCAAGTAAATGGACTAGTTAGATAGATCAGTTTGAAAACAAAATTATTATTTTTCAATAATATTATACGGGTGGTTAAACCACTTTTATAGAATTTTTATAAAGAAAACATGACTCCTCCCAAACTTAATTGACAATTTTCTAAGATTTAATGTGAACAAAGTTATTAATGACCAAAAAAATAATACTTCTTAATTCTTAATGCATTAATTAATTTTTCCAAAAGCAAAATATGAAAGTACGTTATGAATTTTTTATAGAAAAAAATATACAATAAAAAATATTTGTAGAAAAGATTTTTAAACTAGAGAGTCTAAGATTCTCAAAATGTCCTAATCCATTAGTATCTGTCATCACAATGTATTTTATTAAATCATCAAGTATTTACATTCATTTCATGCTGGTCTAGCAATAGCAATCGATGTGACAACTAACAATTCAACATTTAAAGATGTTTATAATTAATAATTAATGGTGACCATCCCTTTCATAATTAACTAGTCATATATTTCATGTGAATGTATGAAATATGTGATATTTCTTTTTCCGCATTGCTTCTTATGTGGTGGAGATAATCAGCACCACGTGACATGATCAAATCAAAAATCAAATTGAATTAGAAGTTAAAATCAAGACCAACTCGAGTTCGGTCAAGATGAGAGCGAGTAAAATGAAGCCAAGTTCAGGTCTGATCAATTCGAGTTCAAGTCAGGTCAAACCCATTCGAGTGGGGTCCACCTCCAATTTAAAACTCTGATTCGACATGGCAATTATAAAGCGCCAACTAGAGATGTGCCTTCTTAGTCAAGAAGAAAGAGGTGTTCTTTGAGAAAGTCACTATTTCACTCTTTGTTTAAAAGTAATCAATTTCAGCATCAAAGAAAGCAATTCATAACTCTATACTTTATTTACTTTTCTCCATTCTTTCACTTCACCTTTTCTCCGAGGTATGATTTGCCCACCTGAGGGGCTTTGCTTAGGTTCGTCTTAACCCCCTTTCTAATCTCTTTCTTGAGTCTTTTTAGATATTTGTTCGGAGGACCTTCTTGCTACTCGATGTTTCGAAAATCGATTTAAAAGAAATCGTCTATTGAAACTCAATCTAAGGAAGCCCGATTTGAAAGAAGCCTCGACTTGAAGAAAATCAATTTATTAAAAATTGACTCAATTTGTATTCAATCGATTGAAATTATTCGATCGTGATTATTTTATTGAATCATTTCATCCTTGATCTCGGACTAGATCAGCTTCTATCTTCAACTAGGCAAACCATCCCTTTTAACCATCAACAGCTATCTTCTATTTGTTTCCTTTAAACATTTCCATCTTTTACTTATTCAAACTATCACTTTTAAGTGTCAACATTTATGGTCTCCTTTAAACATTTTCTACGTAAATTCTCCTTTTAACCTCACTATAGAAATCTATTCAAAGTCGAGTTATTATAAAGAAGTCGAAATTCAAAGTAAATTATTATTTTTTTAAAAAATATTAATTTCTACCATGGAAATTTCTTGGAGGTTTCTATCAAAATCAATTTTTTTATTAAAAAAATAACATTAAAACTAGTGGAATGATGATTAATTTTCTTTTTGCCAAGATAATAAATATAATTGGTGAGTTTTTTTATTTGAAAAATGGAAAACATGAGTGCAATTGTAATAAGATTGTTTAACAATGAAACATTTTTTTAAATTACACAATACCAAAGTTTAACTTTCTTGAAATCAAATTAACAAATGTTGTTGGGCTTATTGGAAATTGAAAAGATAAGAAAATATACTTTTAAGTACGTATTTATTACCTTATTACCTTTTGATTTAAGTCATCTTGGAGATCTTAACTATTTTCAATAAAACTTTGTATTTTATGGGTAAATTCATTATGCTCTAGAGTTATCGTATGGATGAAAATCTTGAGGAATATGCATTTCTACTTCACTATTTTTTTTTAATGTGTTATCAAATTGAGAGTTAGAGCTATGATGTTGAATTCATCAATGACAATGTTGATAGTCACTGTAATAGAAAAATCAATTATAGTAGGGTGGTAAGAGGTAGAGTATTTTTTTCAAGTAACTAGAGTTCAAAATTCACGTAGCGTATGTATAATGTGTTTGAATAACTAGTAACACTGGACACCACATCATGAGTCACATTCGTTTCCTAGATTTACTCGGTGGGCGGAATGTGAGGACGGACCATCCACCCAAGGATTAGTTGATGTAAATGGGATATCTAGTATATAGAAAAATATATCTAGTAAATATTATAAAAAAAGTAATAGAAAAATCGATGCCCCCCGGGGCACTGTGAGATGACTAGCGGAAGGGAAGAATAAACTCATGCAACGAGGGTTCGATTAAACCATTTATGTTACTGGGTCACTCCTCAGGATCCATCTTCACTTCTTATATTTACCAAGTGGGCTAGTCTGTGGGGTCACACCATCCACCCTAGGATTAGTTAGGTGTAAGCTTAGATACTTAGCAAAAAAAAATAAAAAAATCAATAGATCACGGGACTATGGTGCAACGATAAGATGCTTCTTTAGTTAACCAGGCATCCACGAGTCGATTCCCTAGCTATGGCACACTACGAAGTGACGACAGTCTTGGAACGTTGGTTGCGAAGTGATGAGTCATTCGCGTTCCACGATTTACCTTGAGATTGGTGGAAAACTTCTATGGATCCGGATTATACACCTCCACGATTAGTTGGTGGATAATTGGATTACTGATAATAACCATTTTGATGCATTATTTTAGCTCGTATACTTGACGTTTAAATCCTCACGCATGCTTAAATGTTGATTCATATTGCATTTTACACGTAAGAGTTAATTTAGAGCTTCATTTCAATTTCTCTACATTTATGACATTATTTCTTAAAATATGAGTGTGATTTTGTAGGGAATTAAAAGAGGGTGTCAACTAGAGTGGAAAGAAGAGTCAAAGTTCACCACAGCAGGGAACATGGTCTGGTTGTGTCCCTTGATATAGCCTAACTGTGTCCCATTCTGGAGCGCGATCGAAGACCACCACAGTAGTCAACACGGCTTGGTGATGCTGCCTAGTACGACTGTGATGCGGGCTAACTCAATGGGGTCATATAAAAGCTTCAACTCAAATATGGGGTAATGGATCAATGATCGATCATGGAGTCATCTTCTTCCTCCTTTCCACCTCCATCCAACTCCATCCAAGCCAAAAAAAAAAAACATAGAGAGAGATTTGGTATGCTGATAATAGAGTCACATGTTATCAATTACCAAAAAAAATAGAAAAATCGATAGACTTTTCTATTTATATTTTTATATCCACCAAGAATTTAATTCATGTGTATAACGAAAGAATAAATAGGCCATCTCTTCAGATATTTCAAATAAAGAACCAACACGTTCAGAGACGAGCAAATTCAAAGTTCAAACTGACGTCGTTGACAGCGCCAGAAAATTAGACAAGAATTAAAAGAGTGACGCAACTCATGACCAAATAAAACTTACTTCCTCAAATTGACAACTTCTAGTAAATGCAGATCCTTTTTCTTTGCTTTTTATTTATCGTATAATTTCAAGTTTCCCTGCTATTTCCATGGCAGCAAAATGACGAACTTGGTGTTGCAATATTCATGATCATGGTCAGTCAGACGCAGTTAAGTCGGTACACCACGGCGGCCACAGATTATTAAGCCTTTCCATCTGCCACTTTCAGGATTCATCAAAGCCCCAAGAGCCATTTGCAGCCATGGCTTCCTGTTCCACGACTGCTTCTTCTTCTTCTTCTCCTTGTCCTCATCTCTTCTTCTCCTGTGCTCCTTTCCCTTCTCCTCGGCGACCGACACGATCTCTGCGAACAATTCTGTCTCAGGGAGCCAGAACGTGACCTCAGCTGATGGTAACTTCAGGTTGGGCTTCTTCACGCCCACAGCTACCTCCTCCTCCCTCAACTACTACTACATCGGCATCTGGTACAACAGAATCTCTGCGTTCACTACGGTTTGGGTGGCCAACGGAGATACCCCTATCGTAGATCCAACAGCATCAGAGCTCAGAATTTCTGACGATGGCAACCTCGTTCTCCTCGGCAATTCCTCGATCATTTGGTCTACTAATGCCTCCGTCCCCTCCAACTCCACCACAGTTGCAGTCATCCTCGACTCTGGCAACCTTCAGTTGAGGGACGAGTCCAATTCCTCTCTGGTCTTCTGGCAGAGCTTTGATCATCCTACAGACACATGGCTCCCTGAAGCCAGGCTCGGGGTCAACAAGCTCACCGGCAAATTCCAACGAATCACTGCTTCGAAGAGCAGAGTCGACCCTTCTCCTGGCATCTTCACGTTCCAGATGGATCCTAATGGAAGTTTGCAACTCCAGCTTCTGTGGAATTTGTCGAGGATGTATTGGACCACTGGCCTTTGGGATGGCAGCACCTTTAGCTTGGTTCCCGAGCTGGCTCCCCAACTGAATCGGCCATCTGCTTTCGGCTTCCAGTTCTTTAATACTACAGAGGAGAGCTACTTCGTCTACACGATCAGCAGTCCCGGCACTATGTCGAGATTTATAATAGATTATGAGTCCGGCCAAATCCAGCACTACACATGGAGGGAGGATATAGAAGCATGGATGTTCATTTGGGGGCAGCCTCTAGCCCACTGCGCGGCGTATGGGCTCTGCGGACCGTTCGGTAAGTGCAATGGCGCCGTCGACCAATCTTCCTGCGACTGTGTCAGAGGTTTCAGGATCGCGTCTCGGACTGATTGGGATTCGGGTGACAGGAGCGCAGGGTGCGAGAGGATCACTCCTCTACGGTGTGAGCGGAACAGCACGACCAATTCTGAGAATGATGGCTTTTTCGAGATGCAGAATGTGAGACTACCTGACGGAGCTGATACCTTGGCCATGGCCGGAAGCTTGGAAGCTTGTGAGTCGACTTGCCTGAACAGCTGCTCTTGCAATGCCTACTCCTACAACACGAGTGGGTGCTTTGTCTGGAGCGGAGAGTTGCTTAATGTTCAAGAACAATACAGCCAACCTGATGGAGGAACTCTCTACCTTCGCTTGGCTGCCGCTGAACTGCAGAGCTCTGATGGCGACAAGAAGAGAGAGATAACTTGGGCTATCGTCGGGGTTGCCATGGCAATTCTCGTTGCTTTTCTTGCCACGATCATTTGGGCCATGAATCGCAAGCGCCGAAGCAGAAAATTGATCCAGAATTTGAACAATGCGCACGGTTCTTTGGTCCCGTTCACGTATAGGGAGCTGCAGCACGCCACAAAGAATTTCTCAGAGAAGCTCGGGGAAGGCGGCTTTGGGTCCGTGTTCAAAGGGTCATTGCCAGGCTCGATCGCCATCGCCGTGAAGAAGCTCCAGGCCGAGGGCCTCAGAGAGGGGGAGAAACAGTTCAGAACAGAGGTGAGCACGATAGGGAGAATCCAACACATCAACCTGGTTCGCTTGCTTGGATTTTGCTCTAGAGGATCCAACAGGCTGCTCGTCTACGAGTTCATGCCGAATGGTTCCTTGGACTCTCACCTCTTCCGCGCCGCTACTTCCTCCGTTCTGAGCTGGGGGACGAGGTACCAAATCGCCATGGGCGTCGCCAGAGGATTGGCCTATCTGCACGAGCAATGCAGAGAATGCATCATCCATTGCGATATCAAGCCGGAGAACATTCTGCTGGACGCTTCGTTCAGCCCCAAACTGGCGGATTTCGGTCTCGCCAAGCTGGTGGGGCGGGACTTCAGCCGAGTCCTGACGACGTTCCGAGGCACCCGAGGCTACCTCGCCCCCGAGTGGATGACCGGCGTTCCGATCACCCCGAAAGCCGACGTGTACAGCTACGGGATGACGCTCTTCGAAATCATATCCGGCAGGAGAAACCGCGAGCAGATGGCGCCGGAAGACGGCGCCGACTACTTCCCCACGCTGGTGGCGAGGAAACTGATGGCCGGCGACGTGGCGAAGGTGCTGGACGGCAGGTTGGCGCTGGAAGGAGAAGGCGAGTTGGAAGAGCTGGAGAGGGCTTGTAAACTTGCCTGCTGGTGCATCCAGGACGAGGAGAGTCGCAGGCCTACGATGGGGCAAGCTGTTCAAGTTCTCGAGGGGATCATGCAACTCGAGGTGCCTCCCATGCCGAGATCTCTTCAGCTTGAGCTCGACGTCGGAAGCGACCATGAAATCAGTTACTTCCACGAGTATGATCAGAAATCCAAGATCGCGTCCAGCTCGTCTGACATATGACGACGTACGATCGAGGAATATCATGTTGTATTTTCTAAATATACGGCAGTATTTTACGCGCGTATGTTAATTTATAAAGAGTTGGTGATATGATGTCAATTACCTTTGTATATACGAACTTACGTAATGAATGCCGTCAGCGAATTGACTCTTCGTTTGACTTTTAATACAGCCATTTAAATTCATTGCCAAGTACTGTCTCTGTCATCAATGTGAATCGAGCCTCATATAAATATTCTTTTTTATTATTACAGTAATTGCATTTACCACGGCTGAATATATATAGATTTGACTGTTTCGTATTCTAAATTTTATATTATTCAAATTTATTAGTTAATTATGTGATTTATCCAAATCATCCCGTAGTTAGTTTTGAGATTGTCCTCGCTATCATATTTCAATGTTATCTTAACTTTTATATGTCGTGTTGTCGTCGAATTCAGATTTGCAATCTGAATCACTTTATTTTTTTATCTTATAAAATATAAAATCCCGACAATCGAAGTCATTTCTCGCTTGTACGATAACTCTAACTTTTTTTAATTAATTTCCCATCGAACACTATCGACTTCAACGATTCATCCTGACATTGTCGGTAGATCAAAATTCTGCATCACTGACTTCTCTATTCCCGCACCACCATCACCTCGATTTCTCTGTTCTTCGATAGCACCACTTTCACCTCGACTTTTTTATTCTCTGATAGCACCACCTTCACCTTGATTTCTCTGTTCATTGGTCTTACCATCTCCAGTGTCTTTTTTATTCCCTGTCAGCACCACCTTCGTCGGCTTCTTTTCACCGACTTCACCACCTTCAACGGTTTCATTGTTCACTGGCTTCACTTCAATGGCTATTCTCTTCTCTGGTAGCACCACCTTCACTTATTTCTCTTTTCATCGACAATATCATATTCACTTTCATCACGTTTATTTTGGGACAATGTCGAAACTTCAAGATTCCAACTTACCATCGGTCTTACCACGCTCAACGTCTTCTTTGTTCCCCAACTTCTTTATTCTCTGGCAAGACCATCTCCACCCGGCTTCACCTTGATTTCACTGTTCATCGATCTCACTATCTTCAGCAAATTCTTTGTTCCTCGTCAACACCATCTTCAACGGTTATTCTCTTTTTTAGTAGCACCACCTTCATTTATTTCTCTATTCAGCGACAGCACCACCTTCACTTTCACCATATTCACTTCAGGACAATATTGAAACTTTTAGATTTCAACTAATCATCTTGAAACGCATTTTCTTTAGAGTATATATTATTTATTTATTACATTATAATTATCTTATTATTATAGCATCAGTGATTAATTAATTTTAATTGAACTTAGTTTATGAAAATCATTTAATTGACTTTTTCAAAGCTTGATAGTTATTTTGATATGCAAAATTAAAAAGTTTAGATCAATTTTTATAAGAAAGATCAAATTATTAAATTTAGAAGAAAAAAATTACATTAGATTGGATGAATAAATTCGAATATTTTAGAGAATTTATTTCTGAAATTACTATAAAAAGAAAAGGAAAGGATCACTCAAAAATTTCACGAGAATTAGGATTCTAAAATAAAGATTTTTAAATTTTTTAATGTAGTTGTGTCCTTCACAAAAAAAAATGTAACATTATTATTTAAAATTCCAGATAGAAATATATATGTCCAGATAAATTCTAATATTGTTTCTCGTCAATTATTCAAAAAAAAATTTATAAGTAAAGAGATAGGAAAGTCAACTCTCAAACCTAACTCTCGAACCTAAAGACGAAATCCTAAATCATTTAACTACAAGTCAAAATAAATAAATAAATAAATCTTACCGATACACAATGGCGCACCGTGTGTCGCACAGGAGATCAAATTTAATTGCTCAGTGTGTCGGATAAGAAATTATATAGAGAAAAAAATACATAACCAATCGATTCAGCGGTAAACTAAGGTTCTCATACCAAAACTGATGATATAAACCCAATTGAGAATAAACGTCTCAGGAACTCACAGCAAGAAAAAAAAAAGCAGGATTGCTGCTGAAATCAAAAGAAACAAGGAGTCAACAACCCATAGTTTGAAAACTGGAACAGGTTGATGAGCCTATGAACACCGCAAGAAATGCTTCGATAAGTTTCAAATTCTATTTAAAATCAACAAAATGAGAGCCTCAGATTGAAAACCAAAACAAAGGTACATTTGTGACAGTCACCACCTATCTATTTAGTTAATTTGAATTTAAATCATCGTTACAAGAATTGTGCCCACTATATATAACTGATAATTAAATGACTAATTAAACTCATCTAAAACTTGAAATAGGTTACTGACCTGCATGACTGCTCTTCTCTGTTGGCATGCTTGTTTTCATCTTTTTAGCTTTAGCCCTAGTAATTGGACCTTCATTTTTTTTAGCTTTAGACCTAGTAATTGGACCTTCGTTGATGTCTAATGCGTCATCAAAAAGATCTAGAATGAAATGCTCTTTCCTTTTCATGGCCTTAGCTTGGTTGGCTACAACTTGGTCTCCATCTTCGACTCCATCACCCCTCGTCGATTTCTGACTAGTTGGAACTTGCAGCACTGTCATCTTTCCCTTGGCTTGCTGCTGGTTTTCAGCGTCATCTGCTTGCTGATCACCTTGTTCCAGTCGTATGATTGGCGGCTTCTGCTTGGGATTCAACTCCTTCCTGCAACTTAGCTCAGCTGCATCATGCAACTCTCTTTCTAGTTGCTGGAATTCCTGATTCTGACGTGGAATTGTGCCACTTTCAGCAACCTCAGCCCGTAGCCTTCCATTCTGTGACCCACCAGCTTCCTTTCCGACCGTGGCCGTCTGACCAGCAGTGCTTGGAGGTATGGTGATACTCTCTTCTGGTTGATACGCCCCACCTGTGACCCACGACGATAGTCTAAAACAATCGTCTGTATTGTGCGCAAACATTGTGCAGTGGTTACAATACCTCGGCTCATATTCAAAGATAACTCTCTGATCGAATTCCCCATCTGGAAGCCGGATTGTTACATTTCGAACAAGTTTCTTTGAGGCATCAACTTCCACAAGCACCCGGGGATGAGAGATTCTCTTCTTTGTTTGAGTCTTCTTAGCCGTATGAAGTGGTTTCCCTACTTTGGACACAATCATACTCAGACATGTTTCATTCCAACATTCTAGAGGCAAACCAGGCAGCTTTATCCACACCGGGACACGTTTAATCTCATGGTCATCGAATTTGAAAAATTCTGGCATGTTCTTCAGGAACAATGGTCTTCTAAACATGAAATATGGCCCCTTTATCAGCACACCTTCCCTATCCTTTACATTGTTAAATCTGAAAATTAGCCATCCACTGAAGTGAACCTCATAAGATCCAGATACATTCCAAGAATCCCAAAGCTTCTGAACAGCCGCCGCCTTGCCTGGGAATCTAGCTGGAAAATATCCGACGAGGCAAAACCCCCAAGCATGCTCCACTTTGTCCAGGTTGTGTGCTGGGATCTCAACGACATCAGGATTAGAGCAGACTTCATCGAAGCCAATTCCTCCTTGCTGTTTTCTGTTTTCTTTGAACCGATTGGGCGACGAGCCTAACCCAACCTTGCCGGTAGTTCTGTCCTGCATTGTATCAAACACCTGCTGTGCCTCCTTGCTTAGTGACCTTCTGTGCCAGCAGAAGCTTCAGCAGGTGTGGAAGACTCTGCAATCGTTTCCTCCTCACCAAGTGTTACCAGACACTTGGGTTCCTCCTGGGTTGCTGCAGGTTGTCGAGTTGATGTCTTTCTTCTTCCCCCTGATGCAGTAAACATACTACTCAGGCCTGAAATCAGATCCGAATTAACTTGGCACCCCCCATCAGATGAAGCTTACCTCACTTCCTTGCCGCGGCGTCGCCTAAAACCAGGAGCAGCAGCTCGGGTTCCAGCGCCGGCCAGTTCCGAACGCTTAGTTGAAGAATTCAAGCGCCGATCCGCTGCTTCGCATAACCTTCCAACCCTAGTCTCGATTCTCTAGCAAGCTCTTGTCCCTTGTAGGAGACAACGAGACCAGCACTACAGGATTCTCACTCAAAAGTGCTGAGGAAAGAACCGAAAAGGGAGGAAGAGATTAAGGGAGACGGCTAGGGTTTTCACTATATCACCTCTCGCTCTCTCTCTCTCTCTCTCTCTTAAGATATTTTTGTATTTTTTTAATTTGATCAAAATTATTTTAATTTAATTAAAATAATTTTTAAAATTATTATAATATTATAGTAGCTAGTGTAGTGTAATAAAATATATTTTTAATCAATTTAATAACGATTTTTTAATATAAAATATTCTATATATAATATTTTTTAATTACATTGAATTAAATATTTATTTTAATACTACAAAGTAGTTGTTATAATTACGTTAGAATAAAGATATTTTTAATATAAAAAAAATTGATGGGGCATTCTTTTAATTAAAAAAGTATTTTTATATAATTTTAATAATTTAATACGTCCTTTTAATTTTTTTTAAAGAAAGTGTAATTTTATGTACTTTTAAAAATTGCTTATAATAAATTTGACCTACTAGTAAATGTCACTCTATTAGATATTTTTAAAAATTGTGCATGTGTAAAATATAAGGGCAAAATTACTAAATCATATATCAAAATTTTTTTACAAAATTATTTAAAAAATTACTCTTTTTTCACAAAGTTATTTTTTTCTTTTAAATTTGTTGAAGAAAAATATTTATAATTTTTGATAAATAGAGATACTACTAAATTTATAAAAGCGAAATTATTTTTTTGATGTAAATCAAAATTAATATCGAATTTAACTTAAAATGTCTTCGTACCCTTCGTATACTCTAAAACCAAAACTAATCTCGAATTTAAACTCTCGAAGAGTTCTAAAAATACATATTATGTTACGAATAACAAACCGATGATGATAAACTCAGAAGAAAAATAAAACTCTCGGATGCTACAGTTAATTTTCAAATGTTTTATAGAAATCATGCTTCGAGTTTGGTTCTTCCTGAAGGTTGTGTTGTCCTAGCTTCATTCAAATTATTTTTTGAAAAATAATTAAATGTGTAATTTAAACATATTGATCGGGAGGGTTATTTAGTGGTTACGTAGACATCGGATATAATGGGGATAAGAAAAAAAGAGTAAAGATAAGTATATGTTAATTGACGACAGCTATTCCCTGAATCCTAAGTAAAATCCTGACCTCCTACTCTAGTCTCTACATGTTCCCTGCATTAAGCACCGACCTCATGACTCGGTCTCTACATGCTACCTGCATCAAGCGGCGATCTCATAGCTCAGTCTCTGCATAATCCTTGCATCAAGCGTCGACCTCATGACTCGGTCTCTACATGCTACCTGCATCAAGCGCCGACCTCATGACTCGATCTCTGCATGTTCCCTATATCAAGCGCCGACCTCATGACTCGGTCTCTACATGCTACCTGCATCAAGCACCGACCTCATGACTCGGCGGTCTCTACATGCTCCCTGTATCAAGCGCTAACCTCATGACTCGGTCTCAACATCCAGGATTAATCTTCGTCATGTAAGGCTTATTTGAAGGCATGGTCGTTCCGCCTAATTAAAGCGGAGATGACAGTACTAGTTCTTTCGAGGAAACACGAACGCACTCTCAAATATATATCAACAGACAGAATCTTTTTAGAACAGAACAAGTATGCCAGAATATTTTTCAAACGGTTGTTAATATTTCGGATATCAACCGCTATGAAAAGGTAATCCATGCTCATGGGTACAGGTACGCACACATAAATCCTAACTTCCCCAAGCCCTTTAAACTCCTTCATCGCGCCGAATCCTAACTTGAGCGTCAGAGTGGCTTGTCGGGAATCTCATTCCCGGTGTCATTCTAACCCTCTTTTTAGAGTATCTTGCAGGTTTTCTTCTCCTTCCGCAGCCCCATCACAGGAGCGTACACGTCAACAGACTTTGAACCAGTGTTGTAACCATCCATGATGTATTAACTGAAACACATATGGTGTTTGTAAGTAATGATACTGTTCCTGTTTGAGATCTGCACCAGGAAGCTTCGACTACCTTCTTCCGCACCAAGACTGTAGAGGGGAAGATGGAGAGAAGGGCTCAAAGACAACACCTGCACACAAGAGGAAAATGAGATGGAAGGCCAGGAGGGGCCTGGCGCGACCACTCCGATGCTTAAGTCAGTGGGAGAAGAAAGGAGGCGAAAACTGAGAGAAAGAGAGAAGGAAAATGTGTGATTGCATACCTCCCTATGGTGATCCACTGACCTTTTTATATAACTGGGTATTGTGGAGTCATATCAAGGATATGACTAAGGTTCCATCGCCGTTATGAATGTGTCAGAGAGCAGGGCATGACCCATGATAACGTCCCATCATTAATCAGCATTTAAAGGGGTAGACTTCGCTATTTACCGAAGACTTACTATGATGACATACAAGAATGTCAGAGGAACATTCATAATCGTACGATAGGGGAGTGGTCTTTTCTGAGATTGGAGTATATTAATGACATAGGATGCATGTCCGAGCCAAGTGAATTGGCCGTGCCGCGACACCCGTGTCTTGACAAGATACTAGTCCTGAGGACCCCTCCTGCTGACGGAGTAGGAGGGTCCGGCTTGGTCATTGGAAAGGGTTCGGCTCGATCACTGGAGAGGGTGCGGCTCGGTCACTGGAGAGGGTTCGGCTCAGTCACTAGAGAGGGTGCGGCTCGGTCACTGGAGAGGGTGCGGCTCGGTCACTGGAGAGGGTTCGGCTCTATCGGGGGGTCCATAGGACTTGGTTTGGTCCCTTTGTCCGACGTCGAGATATCGTGCTTGACCCCTTCCATCTGGTTCGATTAACCAGGTCGGACATATACATCCATAACAGATACCATTAAATTTGTGAAAGTAAAAAAAGTATCAAAATTTTTTTTGATTCGAAGTGAATGCTTTGGTTCGCACTAATCATACTATTAACTTGATAGTTGCAACGCATATATATATACACGCAACCTCCATGATAGAAGTTTTCGAGCGCTCGGATCAAGTTCGGACGTCGGAATTGAAACAATATAATTTTATAAATATTTTTTATTTTTTATTTGTGATTAAATTTTAATTTTAGGATTTAAGGATTGGGTTATAGTATTAAGTATTAAAAAAAAGTTAAAATGAAAAAGAATTTCAAATAACCCCACACTCCGTAACCATCTAAATTTTTTTATTTTAATTTTTTTTTATTTACTATTATAATCTAATCTTAAATTTTAAAATCAAAATATTAAATGAATTAATCATATGTAAACAAATAATAATAAAATGGTATTGTTTCTCGTCTGAACGTTCGAAAATGTTACGGATATCTAAACGCTACCATCGCAGACGCTGTGCACACAAACAAACACCCAACTCACCATCCAACTCTCCGTAAGCAACTGCCACGGTGGCAGTCCCAGTTAGTGTGTTATTTATTTATTTTTTCTTTTATCTTCCACTTCATCTAGTGCCACACCCGATTATCCATAAATTATATTTTCCTCTCGACGTTGTCCTTTGTCGTTGCTGCCGCCACGGGCAGAACCAAGTATCATTCTACCCGGACTTTAGCTCGGGGGTCCAATGGATTTAAAAAAGAACTGTCATTTAAATTTATTATAAAAAATAGAAAAATAGATAAAAGAGAAAGATAACCCAGGGGCTTTTGATCTGATTGGGATTAGCCCGGAGGCTACAGCATTCCTAACTCCGCATTGGCTGCCACCGTCCTTCATCGGAAGCATCCACCAAACTAGGTTTTCCTCTCGATATCGTCCTTCGTTGTTGGTTTGTTGTTGTGGCCATCCATTGGGAGCACCCGATGTTCCGGTGAGTATTCTGGAGGACCCAGACTTGACTCGAGTCTGATCCGGGTCTCACCCAGGGGTTCGGTCGGCTCCCGTCACGGCCTATCCCTAAAGGCCGAAAGAAGTCAAATTATCCATTCGGCTCGGCATAGTTCAGTTCTGCCCAGTTGGTATGGCGCAGTTCAGTACTGCCATCCGGCAGCTCAGCTCTGCCATCCGGCAGCTCAGCACTGCCATTCGGCAGCTCAACTCTGCCACTCGGCAGCTCAGCTCTGCCACTCAGCAGCTCAGCCCTGCCACCACCCATTCGACAGCTCAGCTCTGCCATCCGGCAGCTCAGCTCTGTCATTCGGCAGCTCAGCTCCCTGTCACTCGGCTCAACCCTCCACCCAGGCCACCCGCACTCAGTTTAATTCTGCCAATTCCACTCGGCACAGCCCAGCCTCCATTCGGCTCGATGGCTCAATTCTATCAGGTCATATCATATCAAGAAAGGTCTTATCAAGATCTTCTTAAGGACCATGCCTTGTCAGAAGGATGTGACTTTCCAGAAAGGGTCTTCTCCCTCTATGCAATAACTTTGTCAAGCATTTGTGAAAGGCATGACTTGTCAGAATGGTCTCTCTTCCCAAGGAATAATTTAATCAAGCATTAAATGCAGATGTGATTGGTCATCTTTTCAAGATCATGCTTTGTCAGACAAAATCGCGGCCTTCTCTTCTAGTGCTATAAAATGACCTCCTCAGGTATAATAAAGGGGGGGGGGGGGGGGGGGGGGGGGGGGGCTCGGATCTCTCTCTCTCTCTCTCACTCTTCTTATCATTTTTGGGCTGAGCTTTTCATTACAGTATTTTGCTTTTACTGTACTTCTTCTTCCTCCTGACTGGGCTGACTTGAGCGTCAGAGTGGCCGTCCGGGGACTCCCCGGCGCCAGGATGACCTCTGTTCTCTGGTGGTGTTGCAGGGCCTTTCGGTGGCTGATCTTCTCTCTTTCCTCGATGTGGAGGCCCTCTCCGGCGGTTGCACCCTCCTCTCCTCCCCGGCATGTTGACGGGTCCGGTCCTGACGCCCTTGAAGCTCACACCGCTCTCCTCCCCTCCTTCTGTTCCAATCCATGGCGAGCAAGGTCCGGTGACGTGTCCAGGAGCAGTTCTCAACCGGAACATAATTTGGCGCCGTCTGTGGGAACACACTTAGCCCGGATTTGAGATGCCGACGGACGAACCTCCTCAGCCTCACCTCATCACCATGACGCAGGAGGAGTTTGACAAAGCCGTGGCTGCCGCCGCTGCAGTCATAGCAGTTTCCAGGCAACCGCCGCAGGTACTAGCTGGCCCCTCACGACCTCATTCTTTCTCCGGCGAAGCTCCACCACCGCCAGCGCGCCAGCTATTTGGGCCTATGGAGGCCCATCCTTCACAGGCCCATCATCATCAGGCCCATCAGTCGCAAGTTCATTACACTCAGGCCCACCAGGCCCCGGCCCACCAAGATCCGGTTCTTCAAGCTTCAAGTTATCGAGCTCCAGCCCCTCAGGCCCATTAGGCTTACCAGGCCCCGGCCCACCAGGCTCAGGCCCAGGCCCGGTCCTACATCGACGCTACGCATCTCGGACCGATGTAGAGGGCAAAGACTTAGCCAGGCCATGGAACGCTACGCATCTCCGGTCTTACCGCATTTAGCGGTCAAGAACATTCAGGGTCATGGTATGCACTTTATTTTTCCTACACTTAATTAACAATGATACTTCCGCAGGTCCTCCCCGAGCCAAGGCTCTTCAGCCATTCCCAATACTCTCCCGACTTGGACAGAATCGCGGATTGAGCCAAACTTAGGTCTCGGACCTACTCCACCGACATAATTAGGTCTCGGACCTACTCCATCGACTTTGCATAGGTCTCAGACCTACTCCACCGACATAATTAGGTCTCGGACCTACTCCATCGACTCTGCATAGGTCTCGGACCTACTCCATCGACAAACGCCCTCTTCAGGGCTCAACCACCACCGACTCGGATATAGTCAGGATCAAGCTCAAATTCAACCTCTCAGCCTCTTTACAGGCCCCTCGACTTTATTTGTTCAGCAGCTCAGCCTTGCTCCTTCCATCCGGCAGCTCAGCCCTGCCACTCAGCAGCTCAGCCCTGCTCCTTCCATCCGGCAGCTCAGCCCTGCCACTCAGCAGCTCAGCCCTGCTCCTTCCATCCGGCAGCCACATCAAAGTCTGGTAAATTTCATAACACTTGCTATCTTTTCATGCTCAAACTCCCCCGCGCTTCGCACAGCCGGGGTCGAGCCGAATCGCGGAATCGGATCCGCTACAGCGTCTGTCACCGCCATCTACTACAATTCTCAAACTCCCCCGCGCTCCTGCAGCCGGGGACGAGCTCGCCTGGGCAACCGAGTCATATTACCGGTGTGGGGTCAACTCACGCGGTTCTCTTGTTAAGCGGTTTTCATCTAGGCTCTCAGCCATTCATCCCAGGCTTCTCAGCCCTTCATCTAGGCTTTCAGCCATTCGTCCGGGCTTCTCAGCCATCCAATCGGACTTCCTCTGCTCAGTCATTCGGCCAATCCGCTCAGTCAGTTGGCCAGTCCGCTCAGTCAGTTGGCCATTCCGCTCAGTCAGTTGGCCACTCCGCTCAGTCATCCGACCATTCTGCTCAGTCAGTTGGTCACTCCGCTCAGTCATTCGGCCATTCTGCTCAATCAGTTGGCCAGTCCGCTCAGTCATTCGGCCATTCTGCTCAGTCAGTTAGCCACTCACTCAGCTTCACTCAGCCTTTCTCGACAACTTTGTCGGCTTGGCCACATGGCCACTCGGCGATTTTGACAGTCCGCCCACTCTGTCACCCATCCTAGTACTGCTCTCGCCCAAGCACGCTTAACTTTGAAGTTCTGATGGGATCCGGTGTATTAGTGCTGGTATAATCCTAGTACTGTCACTCATCCCGACTGTTCAGTCACTCATTCAAGTCTCTAAGCCACGCATCCAGGCTACTCCATCTCTTATCTAAGTCACTCAGCCATCCATCTAAGTATTGCGATCATCTCATCCTGTGCCGGCCTCTCATTTCGGTGTCACACCTCAATACCTCAATATAACTAATGAGCATACTTCCTCCCGAGTCCTCCATATACTCTCTGGTCTCGGAACATCTTCATCGACAATTACCCTCTTTAGGGTTCAGTCTATCCTGACTCGGCATGCTGCGGTATTCTAATTTTGAATCCTCACTGCCTCTATAGCTCTGGACTGCTCCCCTTACTGGTCGGTCGACGCTTCCACACCGCTAAGCCTTCGACCGACTCTCCATGACCTTTGGTTGCTCTTGATCGACTCCTCTACAACCCTTCGACCAACTCTAAATTTGATGGGAGACCTCTATATAGTCTCTGATCGATTCTTCCCGACACGTAAAACTACAGTATGATGAGCC
Source organism: Curcuma longa (assembly GCF_044706935.1). Classification (NCBI taxonomy): domain Eukaryota; kingdom Viridiplantae; phylum Streptophyta; class Magnoliopsida; order Zingiberales; family Zingiberaceae; genus Curcuma; species Curcuma longa. Next base: position 5,850,236 of record NC_133861.1, read on the forward strand.
CGACACAAAGTTATTAACTTGAGTGTTTTGCATGCAACACTAATGCAATACATGCAAGCCACATGCCATGCAAGCCATGCAACACAAAAGCAAACCACATGCCTTCATACAAACCTTCATGCATGCAACGTACCTTCATACAGGAAACGTGCCTTCATGCAAGCCACGTACCTTCACACGACCCTTCATGCGACACAAGCACCGACTCACTCGAGTGCTACACGGCCAACACCGAGCAGTCAATGCTGAATGCTTTCCTACACTCGGCTCTCGATGCGCATCGGTGTCCATGTATTATCCCCACGGGATACGCCGCCACTGCTCGAATCTTCATCCACTTCGATAACACCCGAGTCCCCTCGTTGTCGCCGAGAAAGATGTCGCCGCCACCTAAAACTTTGATGCTCCGACACATGGAGACTGCCAAACTCTCCACACACTCCGGCACTGCGTCGACTCCTCCGGCACTGCCGAGCACTGCCACGTCGAGTGATGTGAGCAGTCGGCAAAAGCTCGCCGAATACACTTGCCGACTCCTTCGGCGACACAGCCTACTCCACTGCCGAGCGCTGCCACGTCGAATGACGTGAGCAGTCGGCAACAGTTTGTCGACTGCACTTGCCCACTGCCCTTGCCGACTCTGGACACCGCCCAGCGACTGCCGGCCTCTCTAGTCTGCGACGATTCACATACGAGCATTACCCAGCAACTGCCGATCTCCTGAGCCTTCTGCCGACTGTTGGACACCCGCTCCAACCACCATCTTCTAGGATGACGGTAGCGGACTCGGGAGGTTGGCGGCAGTCAGCATATAGGCGCAGGCGGCAGCAGCTGGCAAGATCTTGGTTGTTTTCTCGCAATCGACACAAAGCCGAGTGTTGGTCTTCTTCTCCGATGCCGGTCGGGGAGAACTGTGACAGCAGAACCATCCCGAAAGTCGAAGCGGAGGTAGGAGAGAATAGAGCCTAGCAAGGTCCTCAAGATCTATTTCTGCAGCAAAAACTCAGTCGGACTCGGAGACCTTTCCGTACCTCTCCTGCTTTGATCAAACTCCATAGCGTTCTGAGAGCCTTCGTCCTTGAGTGCAGGAAGACGGCGCCTTCGTCCAAGAGATCTCCCCTACTCCGCGCCCAACAGCAGCGCCTGGCCGACTTCGCTGATCTGCGGCTGACTTCTCTCGGGCACCGCACGATTGCCTGCGCGATTGACTTCTCTCGCGCACCCAACACGTTGAAAGCCGCGCGTTGCCGCTACCGGCGGCCGACTCCTATAAGGGGACGAATGCTCACTTGGGCTTCGGTTCCCACAGCCACCTCAATCCCTTCTTTGAGGATCCCTTCGGCTCCGGTCTCCTGCGGAGCAGCCCATTTGATTCCCCCGTCCTTGACCCTCGGGATTCAAGTACGGACAGAGTAATTACCAATTTTTATGGGATCTCGGTCCTTCCTTCTTAATAGCACTTAAGCTGGGTTTATGGTAAAGGATCGCTCCTAACGCTCTGTTTGGGAGGAGGTGAGGGAAAGGGAGGGAAAGGTAAGAAAGGGGAAAAAAAAATTTACCTCTGTTTGGGATGGGGTGAGGTAAGGGAGGGAAGGGGAAAGAAGGGGAAGTGTTCCCCTTTCATGCCCATGAATAGCCATAATTTCTTACACCCCAAATCGGGGTGTAAGGGAGGGGAAGCAAATATTACTCATGTTTATTCCAATTTTACCCATTAAACCGATCGGGGAAGAGGCCGCGATGGAGACGCCGCCGGAGATGTTGGCCGCGATGGAGACGCCGACAAAGAGGGCCAAGCCATGCGCGAGCGCCACCGCGACCAGGCCTGATGTCGGGGAAGAAGAGCCTCCTTCGTGCTGCGCAGGTACTACCTGAGTTTGCTCCACCATTACGAGCAGGTCTTCTACTTCCGGACGAGCGGCTTTGGTTCCACCTGCAGGTGCCCTTCTTGTTCACGCTGTGAGTTTCTGGTCATGCTGATCGAAATCTCGAGATGTCGTTGCAGGTTGCAGCCTCCTCGCGAACCAAAGCGCCTCCCAGATGTAGAGATGAACGCGGCGAAGTGCCCTCCGATGCCGCCGCCGTGCGGACGCCGAGCTCTTGCAAAAGGCCCTCGTATGAGCCGCGGAACAAGGGTGATCTTTTCCGAACCTTTCTTTTTCAGTGTGCGATCGCATCGACTATTCATGAACTCGTCTCCCGCCTTCAGGGTCTCACAGCTTCACGGGATCGATCAACGGCAAGTTCGAGTACGACTACACGGTGACGATGAAGATCGGCACCGAGACACGGGATCGATCAGAGGCGTGCTGCATCATGTCTAGCAGCGATGTCGGGATGGGAGCGATGCCGAGATGTCGGGGAAGAAGAGCGAGCGGAAGTGAGAAAGGATATTTTTGACTATTATATTTTTAACTTTCAAATCCTTTCCTCTTAACCTTCCTTTCTTCCCAAACAAGGTTACTTTTCTTCTCCTCCCTTTCCTTCCCTTCCCCTCCCTTCCCCTTCCTTTCCCTTCCATTAATGAACCGTCCCTCACCCGATCCAAACAGAGCGTAAGCGTTCGATCCTTCTATAAGGGCAGCGTCCACCTAGCTCGTACATCATGTATGGTCCACGAAGACAAGACTGCTAAGAAAGCAGTTTGTATTGACGCCAAGTAGAAGCAAAAACGCCGAAGCTAAGCTAACAACATGCATGTGGTTGTGATACAGTGAGACAAGAGGCTCTCTTTGGGAATCACGAGCTTCTCTTGATTCAAGAATGAGGTTGCTTATGTGGTTCATTTTGTTTGGGAAGAGGGAGGAGAGAGAATCAACACTTGAGAGGCACTCCCATTTGCGTGTCCGACTCCATGTCGACTTGCCGACCTCACCACTGCATGACAGTTGAAACTGACCTGTGCGCACTGCAAGCCGGCCGCAGACCTGCTCTCGCCATGCCTATGGTTGTGGACGCTGACACGTCCGCCGACTCCTAGGCTCGCAACACTTCTTATTTTCCTTCTGTGCACTGCCTTCCGCCAGGCCAGTGGTGTCGCGCGCCCCAGCCCGACACACCGCAGGACAAAGGCTCCCGACTTCTGCGCGCTGCCGACTGCTGCGCGTTACTGACTCTGCTGTGATCAGATAACGAACGCTCATACTTCATCAAATGGATCCTACATAAAACGAATCTTCTCAAGAGACTACGGAATTATCCCATCTGGTGAAATAAATAAATAGGCAAGGACATGGAGCCGTTTCAAATTAAGGGACTTAGTGATTGATTGATGGGATAGGATGGCAAAGGAGACCTCTACACACCATCAGTAAAAAGCACAATATGTCTTACGTCCCGATTCCATGTGTCTACCAAACTCAACTCCTTGCCGACTCCTACGCAAGCTACCTGCCAACTTTGGCAGTCACCGATTCCATGTGTCCACTAAGCCGACTCCACCGACTCTGGCGTGCCCCGCTTGCTGTCCTCGCGGTGTAACGCCAGCCGGCTCTCATGCACATGACAAGTTTGCCTCCCCTGCTGTACAAGGCCTCCTGACCTTGCCGAGTCCCGAATCTAAGTCCGTCGTGCTTCTGCCCAACTCCGACTGCTGCCGAATCAGCTGCCGAAGCCGAGTCGGTGGAGTCGAAGCCGAGTCGCCACCCATCATGGCCGACTCCCCACCAAGCCGAGTCGCCACCCATCATGGCCGACTCCCCACCAAGCCGAGTCGTCGCCTATCATGGTTGACTCTCTACCGGTCCGAGTCCGACTTCCCTTAGCCCGACTCCAACTCCTCCGTGGTCGGCTAGCTCCTTTACCGACTACTTGAGTCAATTATCTCTATCATGGTTGACTCTCTACCGGTCCGAGTCCGACTTCCCTTAGCCCGACTCCAACTCCTCCGCGGTCGGCTAGCTCCTTACCGACTACTTGAGTCAATTATCTCTACCGTGCCCTGCGTCTCTCGAAGTCCTGTCTCTCTCCCACTTGATCGGCTGAGTCTACGGACCCGACTCAGACTCGAGTCCGACTCAGTCTAGTCAGTCCGACTCACGCTCCCTTCGACTAGACTAGCGGGGAGGCTTATGTTCCGGTGAGTATTCTGGATGACCCAGACTTGACTCGAGTCTGATCCGGGTCTCACCCAGGGGTTCGGTCGGCTCCCGTCACGGCCTATCCCTAAAGGCCGAAAGAAGTCAAATTATCCATTCGGCTCGGCATAGTTCAGTTCTGCCCAGTCGGTATGGCGCAGTTCAGTACTGCCATCCGGCAGCTCAGCTCTGCCATCCGGCAGCTCAGCACTGCCATTCGGCAGCTCAGCTCTGCCACTCGGCAGCTCAGCTCTGCCACTCAGCAGCTCAGCCCTGCCACAACCCATTCGACAGCTCAGCTCTGCCATCCGGCAGCTCAGCTCTGTCATTCGGCAGCTCAGCTCCCTGTCACTCGGCTCAGCCCTCCACCCAGGCCACCCGCACTCAGCTTAATTCTGCCAATTCCACTCGGCACAGCCCAGCCTCCATTCGGCTCGATGGCTCAATTCTGTCAGGTCATATCATATCAAGAAAGGTCTTATCAAGATCTTCTTAAGGACCATGCCTTGTCAGAAGGATGTGACTTTCCAGAAAGGGTCTTCTCCCTCTATGCAATAACTTTGTCAAGCATTTATGAAAGGCATGACTTGTCAGAATGGTCTCTCTCCCCAAGGAATAATTTAATCAAGCATTAAATGCAGATGTGATTGGTCATCTTTTCAAGACCATGCTTTGTCAGACAAAATCGTGGCCTTCTCTCCTAGTGCTATAAAATGACCTCCTCAGGTATAATAAAACGGGGGGGGGGCTCGGATCTCTCTCTTCTCTCTCTCACTCTTCTTATCATTTTTGGGCTGAGCTTTTCATTACAGTATTTTGCTTTTACTGTACTTCTTTTCCTCCTGATTGGGCTGACTTGAGCGTCGAAGTGGCCGTCCGGGGACTCCCCGGCGCCAGGATGACCTCTGTTCTCTGGTGGTGTTGCAGGGTCTTTCGGTGGCTGATCTTCTCTCCTTCCTCGATGTGGAGGCCCTCTCCGGCGGTTGCACCCTCCTCTCCTCCCCGGCATGTTGACGGGTCCGGTCCTGACACCCTTGAAGCTCACACCGCTCTCCTCCCCTCCTTCTGTTCCAATCCACGGCGAGCAAGGTCCGGTGACGTGTCCAGGAGCCGTTCTCAACCGGAACACCCGACAAACTAGGTTTTCCTCTCGACATTGTCCTTCGTCGTTGCTGCCACCGTCCTTCATCGGGAGCACCCGACAAATTAGGCTTTTTTCTTAAGGTCGTCCTTTGTCGCTGTCCAACTCTTAATTACTCTCCATGAGACCCCGCAAATTAGGTTATGAAGTATAGCAACTCAGCAAAAAGTATTCTCCTGGTAGTTGCAGTATGTTTTTTTTGTTATTCTCATGCCAATTTCAACTTCTATATAAAGTAATTTCTCAAAAGATCCAGATTTAATTTTAATAGCCCACAGTTTGAACGTTTATAAAGTAGGTCTCTAAGTTATTTCAATCACTTAATCTATAGTCCCAGTGTATATGTAGCAGACCTTCTTTTAAGTTATTTCAACAGTTAATCTTCACCGCTCGGCCTCCTCCTTTCCCTCTTCCTCCGGGAATGTGATGGTGTTGGTTCTTTAGTGCATCTGCCTCTAGCATCCTGCGGATCAAAGCTCGTCAATCTGCGATCAACGTTATTGGCGTGACCCCTTCGACGACATGAGAGAACCAAAGTGCTTGAAGAAGACAAAGAAAGTTGTCTTTACGTGCGAAATGAAAATCTCCATCGGGAGCACCCAACAAACTAGGTTTTCCCTCGACATTGTCCTTCGTTGTTGTTACCATCGTCCTTCATCGAGAGCACCCAGCAAACTAGGAAGGCATTTGGTTTGGTATTTTTCTGTTTTCATTTTCTTATTTTCTAGAAATTATTGTTTGCTTTGTGTTTTTCAATTTGATTTTCTGGAAAATGAGAAGTCATTTTCTAAGTAAATAGAAAATGCATTTTCTGTGGAGAATGGAAAATGCGGCTGACAAATATAAACGTGAAAACACTGCTACATTAACACCGCACGCCCTAACTTTGATCGCGTAACTCCAAATTTCTCCCCAACGTCGTAACTCATAACTCCTTTTCGATTTTTCCTTCCTCGCACAAGCAAATAGATGTCGCAGCGCTCCTCGTGGGTATATATATATATACTCGTCTCGGGTTGGTTGTTCTTGAACTTGAAGGAAGGAGATGGGAGTGGCGATGAAGAAGACAAGCTGAGGTCGTCAAAGGATCGCAATGAAGGTGATCGAGGATGCGTCGGCGCGGCAAGTGTGGTTCTCCAAGCGTCGCGTCGGCGTGTTCAATAAGGCGAACGAGCTCTCCGTCCTCTGCGGTGACGAGCTCGCCGTCCTCGCCTTCACCCCCAACGGAAAGCCCTTCTCCTTCGGCCACCTCTTCGTTGACTCCGTGCTCACCCGCTACCTCTCTGCCTCGCCTGCTCCCCCTTGGCACCACCCCTCGTCAGGGCCCTTGTTTAGGTGCTTGGTCGGCAGGAGTCGCCGCTCGCGGAGCGGCTCGAGGCGGAGAGGAGGAGGAAGGCAGCGATTTTCTGGCCGTGGGGCTCGGTGGCCGACCTGCTAAATGTCGACGTCGAGGCACTCGGGTTGCCGAAGCTCGACCAGCTGCAGAGCACGCTGGAGAGGGTGCGAGCGGAGGTGGCGGGCAAGGAGGAGCAACTGGTTGTCGAGGCTTTGCAACCATCGAGTGTGGCGATCAACATAGCTGTCTTTCTCGCCGCCACGATGGCGGCTCCAAATTTGTTGAATTTTGTCTGTGTACCTCAAGGCTATGACTTCTAGTGTTGTATCACTTAATCTCGATCAGCTGTGTTTTGTAATAATTTGATAGTTTCTACATTCCAAAGTCACTTATAGTTTTTTTTAATAATTCAAAGTGTTCGAATTTCACTTAACTAATACTAAAGATAGATGGCTGTCGGTTCATCATCAAATAAATTAGGAGCATTGAGATGAATTAGCATGATGAGATGGAAGTTAATGGCACCGGGCAAGAGTTGGTCGTAGACAATGATAATCCACTTTCTCAGAGACACAAAGAAGCATTAGAAACAATACTCTTCTGATGCATAATTTCAGTTGCATGTTGTGCGGTGCATAAATTTATACATCAACATCAGTTGCAAGTTATCTTTACATGCGAAATGAAAATCATAACTCCACTTATTTTCACGGAACCTTATATAGCTAAGAAGGTGGAAGGTCCACGTAAGCTGCCGCGTGAACCCTAAGTGGGCTACATAAACATCCACATGAGCAAATTGCCGCCTGTTGGCCAATTACACAGTAACACGAGCGGGGCGCTGCATAAGAGTGATAATCATTGAACCGTACTTCTGAAGTTGCTTGGTCATTAGTTCAATGTCGCTTTCAAGATAAGTAGTCTCGCTAGGTTGATTTTATGTCAAAGATTGTCGAAGGTTGAGATCAAAAGAGCTCGCTCGGTTAGGACTCCTCGTCATTCGAGAACTATTATGCTCAAGTGGATAAGGACATCAATGCTCAATGGAACCTCCCCCCCGATAGTTGGGAGGTGTGTAGGGAATCCTATGCGACAAACAATAAAATTCACAGTGGAAATAGGATCCCAAAGAGCGATCCATACGAAAGAAAACTCGTACAAAGTTTGATTTATTTATCTAATAGATCTATACCTTTGAATCGTGCCCTTCGCTTATCTCGCTTGTCCTCAGTTCACGGATCTCTTGCACGTTCAAGCGTCTGCACCTCTATGTGTATCCACACGAACACGATCTCAAGCTTTGGAGAAGAATCGCCTTTGTGGTGCTAGCCACACAAGAAAATTCAACCAAAACAAGGAGGACGAAGAAAAGAGGTGTTTGGCCAAGAGGGAGAAGAGAGCTCAAAAACGCCTTGTTCTTCTTGAAAAGTGTAAGAAGAAAACCTTTTATATTCATCTCATGAATATGAAGAGTTTTTGCCTCTTTAGCTTACCCACATTAAAGCCAATGAAAACTCAAATAGAGCACATGTTTCTCATGTTGGTTCTTCCTCTTCTCCGCATCCAATGAAGAGAAAAACCCTTGACCTTCCTCTATTATTAATTTATTAAATATTTTAATAAATTAATATCTCATTCAAATTTAGTTGAGTCTAATTTAAATGAGTTTAACTCAAATTAGACTCAATCTCATAATCCAATTGGATTCACTTGAGTCTAACTCAATTAATCCAATTCGATGGATCATATTTTAGTTAAACTAAAATCAATCAATCTTCGAAGCATCGTATCCTTTGTGTGTGATCCAATAGATTCTCATAATGTTGATAATGTATCTAAAATATTTTAGACACATAAGTAATAAGTGACATCTAGCAAAGCATCATTGTTACCTAAGTAACGAGAAAATCGAGATCCAACCTAACCTTTTCGTCACTACTATAATGTATGATGATGTCCTTCTATCCTCGATATCTAGATTGATCAATAAGGTATAGACCATGTCATCCTCGATATCAATTTTTGTGTTTCTTGATCCCGAGTAGACTCACTGAAGTAAATGAACTCAATATCTCATATTGACTCTTTTGAGTATGACCATGCATTTAGTAGTCCTATTCGATCAACGACCCGATAGATATCACTCTAGTCCTATGGGAGGGATAGATTCTATATACATCACTCACATCCCTCCGCATAATTCGTTGCATGTCCAGTGATCGCCTTTATAGTCTATCCTGTTACCGGTGATGTTTGATGATACTAAAATACACAACTCTTTATGTAGGGAAACGTAGTGACTTCAGGTCTAAGAACTATTTATACCAATAGTCACATGAGAAAGTTTATGACACTCATATAATGATCCATGAATTTTTCTCATGATATGTCAATTCAGTATATATTTTCTAATATATACCTATGTGTCAAGATGATATCACATATCCATAACTTATGAAATTAAGTCATCATCAGTTGATCTACATTCTAGTCTCATATATTAATATTGTCCTTAAATATTAATACTTGATTAGGAATAGTTAAGAGTAGTGTTCTCCATATCATCTCACTATCAATTTAACTAATTGATATGATGTAGATTAGAACCTACTACTCAATGACATTATTATATTTAGTCATTTGCCACAAATATGAAGTATATATACTAATCAAACTTTGTCTTTATTAAAAATAGAATATGATACAAAAATCTCTAGTCAATCATCACATAATTGGTTTTAGGACTACTACTAACAAGGTGAGCAAGATAGTAGATTTTTGAAGAGGCAATTAATACAAACAAATAGAACTGTCAATTTTAGATTAGATCCATTAGATTGATCTGCCCACGCCAAACAATTTAAGTGGATTGAGTTGGTATTTTATCAATTTATTTTAAGATAGATCTAGGTGGATTGGCTCGTCTGAGTCCACAACTCTTGTAGGTTGGTCCATGGTAAACTTGAGTTGATCCACGGATTGAAAAGTTTTTTTTCCTTCTAAAATTTAAATATTAGATGGGTTCGTAGATTTAACCTAATCTATAATCAAATTTAAAATTTTTAATATTATATATATATTTTTTATTTTTTTATAGACTCATGTGTGTTTAATCTATCTAATCTGTAATCAAATTTAAAAATTTTAATTATATATATTTTTATTTTTTATAAATTTATGAATTAATCCGCCTAATTTATAATTCGTTGATTGAAAATTTTTTAATCCGTTTAAGATGTCATATAAATGAATTAATCTATCCCGCTATGGATTAACATGTTTAACCGCGCTACAAACAAACAGCGTGAATAAGCAAGGCAAGAGAGTTTCGGGAAGCTGAGCTGTCTGTGGGCGACCACATTCCAATCGCGTCGAGTCAGAGAAAACATATTCAACAATAAAGAAAGAAAGATATAAGGGAATCAAATCCAGATGGAGATTCCCCGTCATGGACTCCCATCCCGATCAACTCGTTAATTTCTGACCACACACACGATGCGCCATGCTTCATCGGATTCAGACAAATTATTATTTCAACATGTTGTGTAACTGAAAAAAAGTACATTTTTTATTAAAAAAATTTAAATAAATATTAGTGAAATTTTTTTATTAAAAAAAAAGGACGCTTGCGGTTTCTTTTAATTTTTTTTCTCAATTAATTAACTACAAAGGAAGTAAAAGGACTCCATGCCACGTGCTTCGTGACTGATCACCTAACTCAACCCGGCGCAGCCAAACGTACGGTCTAAATAAAGTAAAATTAATCGAGCACGTTTTAACGTTTTTTGAGAATTCGAGCTGGCATGACTGGTGGGACCGCCTTCGTCTCCGCTCGCCCTCGCCTCGCTTCGCGTTTTCTTATTAAGCGCGGGGTGGACTCCAACCACGCGCCACGAGTCGCTTGGCTGACCGCCTCCCCTCTCCGTCGACGGGCTTCGCTGCCCTCCTCTTCTCCATCTCTTCGTTGCTCGTTTCGATCGGATTTCTGGGTTGAAGAATCGAAAAGTTGTGAAGGAATGGCGGGATTGTTGTTGGGGCTGTGAGATCGAACGGGATGGTGATGGCTAAATTTTGGTCCGACGAGGATCGGAAAATGGCGATCGCGGTGCTCGGCTGGCAGGCTTTCGACTACATCAGCTCTCGCCTGTTGTGCTCCTACGACGGCCATCTCACAGCGGCCGGCGTCGGCGACGGCGATCTCCAAACCAAACTGCAGACCCTCGTCGAAGGACCGCCTTCGTCCGGCGGCGGCTGGGCCTACGCCATATTCTGGCAGATCTCGCGGTCCTCTTCTGGGGATCTCGTACTCGGCTGGGGCGACGGTCACTGCCGCGAGCTGGGCGATGTGGAGGAGGGCGGCAGCGATCGCCTCGATGGCGCGAATCAGAGGATGCGGAAGCGGGTGCTCGAGCGGCTCCACGTCCTCTCTGGCGGCTCCGACGACGAGAACTACGCGATCAGACTCGATCGCATCACCGGCGCGGAGATGTACTTCCTGGTGTCGATGTATTTCTCGTTTCCAAAAGGCGTGGACGCGCCTGGGCGAGCGCTTGCCTCGGGGAAGCACATCTGGATCTCGGAGGCGGAGCTCGCATCGCCGGTGGCTGGCAGTGTGCGTGCGTTTCTGGCGAGGTCGGCGGGGTTCCGAACGACCGTCTTCGTGCCGGTCGGTGACTCCATGCTTGAGTTGGCCTCGCTGGATGCCGTGCCGGAGAGCTTCGAGATGCTGCGCTCGATTAGATCCGCTTTTGATCTGGAGAACCGCAGCTGCGGCCATGTCGCGGTCTCTGGGAACGATTTGAAGCCCAGCCGCGCAAGGGTCAATGGCTGTGCTACCGCGCCGACCAAGTCGCAAAAGAGGCCGTCGGAGATGACTAAGAAGCCAGGCGATCAGCCAATAAGGAACCCGATCTTAAAGGTAGACACCCCGAGCAAGCAAGCGCAAGCGGAGGCTACAGCGGCCGCACACGAGCGGCGGCCACGGAAGAGGGGGTGGAAGCCGTCGAACGGCCGGGACGAGGCGCTGAACCACGTCGAGGCGGAGCGGCAGCGGAGGGAGAAGCTAAACCAGAAATTCTACGCCCTGCGCGCGGTGGTACCCAACATCTCCAAAATGGACAAGGCCTCGCTGCTGGGCGACGCCATCGCCTACATCACCGAGCTCCAGCAGAAGGTGAAGGAGATGGAAGCGGAGCGCGAAGCGTGCGGCGGCGCAGCCCCTTGGGAGCACCGAAAGCCTGAGATCGAGGTGGAGACGAGGGAGAGGGAGGTGATCGTCCGGGTGAGCTGCCCGTTGGAGGGGCACCCGTTGTCCAAAGTCATCGGAGCGCTGAGGAGGTCGGAGATGAGTGTGGTGGACAGCAAGGTGGATGCAGACACTGGCGGCGTATTGCACACCTTCGTAGTCCGATCGCCAGATGAGAATGTGAAGTCGAGGTTACTTTCTGCTTTAGCATTGGAGTCTAAGTAGTCAATTATTAGTAGCGAAATTGAATTATAATTAGTATTAGTATACATGTGCCTATTTGGTTGTTAATTAATTATAGGATATAATTATTTAGCAAATCGATTATTTAGCTTTTAGTTGCGATTAGTTAGTTTTATTAGAGTGATCTGTACGTTTTTTTATGCAACTGGGGTCAAGATGAATTAAGTTGATCGAGCTTGATTGATTAAGCTCGAGAAGACTCGATTGGGTTTAGATGTTTGATTAATATATTAATTGGTTGAAGAAGAATTAAATAGGTTAAAATTGATTAGAGATTTGATTAGAAGTGGAAAAGTCCAATAGAAAATTGGTACCAGATGGGAAGTCGAAGTGAAAGATGAGATGGTTGAATTGGAGATGATGGAAGTTCAAGTGTATTATAAAGGTTCGATTGATATGAATATAGAAGTAAAATAGGAATTCAATCTTGAAAATATTAATATAGAGTTAGCAATTATTGGTAAATCTTAAAATTTTAATTTGGGAAGAAATAAGGTGTTTATGTTAGTACCGATGGAATCAAAATATCTTCACAATAGTATGATATTGTCCACTTTGGATCTAAACTCTCATGGCTTTGTTTTTGAGCTTTCCCCAAAAAGCCTCCTACCAATGGAGATACTTTCCATCCTTTTAACCTCATGATCTTTGCCCCTCGGTCCACCCGACCTACTAGGACTTCCCACTTAGTCGTAGTTAGGACTTTTTGCTCCTCAGTCCACCTGACCTACTAGGACTTCCACTTAATCGTAATTAGGATTTTTTGTCCCTCGGTCCATCCGACCTACTAGCACTTCCCACCTAGTCGTAGTTAGGATTTTTTTTGCCCCTCGGTCCATCCGATCTACTAGGACTTCCTACCTAATCGTAACTAGCTAGGACTTTTTGCCTCTCGGTCCATCCGACCTACTAGGACTTCCCACCTAATCGTAACTAGGACTTTTTGCCCCTCGGTCCACCCGACCTACTAGGACTTCCCACTTAGTCGTAGTTAGGATTTTTTTTTGCCCCTTGGTCCACCCGACCTACTAGGACTTCCTATCTAATCGTAACTAGGACTTTTTGCCCCTCGGTCCACCCGATCTACTAGGACTTCTCACCTGGTATCTGGTCCTCTTGATTCAGACACGGGAGCACCTACTTCCTTTGTTTAAGGTTTAAACCACATGGTTAGATCTGAATCATGGCTCATCCGACGGTTAGTCCGGTAAAAAGCGATCTCGCTCTGATACCACTTGTTAGTACCGATAGAATCAAAATATCTCCACAATGGTATGATATTGTCCACTTTGGGCCTAAACCCTCATGACTTTGTTCTTGAGCTTTCTCAAAAGGTCTCATACCAATGGAGATATTTTTCATCATTTTAATTTCATGATCTTTTCCAAATATTTTAGATGTTGAACTATGTTTGTACCATTGCAACTCAACAGTTTGCTCCTAGCAATAGCAATTGATTGGTAGGTCATGGTTAGTGAATAAAAAATTTTTAAATTAATTGACCAATTCGATTGGAAATAAATAATTAATTGGTATGGCTCAACAATCAATTGATAAAGTAAAAAAAAATTATGTAGATGTCAATTGACGAACTATAGAGAAACAATTAATTGGTAAAAATAAATAATTAATTAGTATGTGAAAATCAGTTTGAATGCAACATTATAAAAAGGGATTTTGAGATTATTTGAAAGTGTCGATTTTTGAAGATTTGATTACGAAGTATTGATGCATTTTCAAATCAATAAAGAGGTATTATAAAATAATGAACAATGATCAAAAGTGAGATTTTTATAAATTTATTTGTATTTACTTTTATGTATTTGTTTTCTTATTAAATTAGTTGTGAAAGAGTTGTAAGAGATTTTTTTATCTTAAAAAGATATCTGGGAAAGAAAAAAATAATGAGAATAGTCATTAGGATTAGTCATTTTAGGAAGCAGTGAATCAAATAAAATTTAGTAGTTGTGCATGTAATATGGATTTTTTATTAAGTTTTCATTGTGCATGCAAACGATAAATACGAAATTAAAACAAAGTGATTGAAGTTATTCACTCTTTTCTAACTGTCTCAATCATTTATTTAAATCATCAGGCTCAAAAAAATATTTGGGGTTTTAATTTTTTTTTTAAATGTAATATTAATTAAAATTTTACATTAAATTTTAATAATAATTTTTTTTTGATAAAATGGTTAAATTATTTAATTTTTTTGAGATATTATCTAATGTAAATAAAATGTTATTAATTTTAATTTATTTTTGTTGAAAAAATTATATTAATAAATATTGTCAAACTATTATATAATTAAACTATTTATGTGTTTAGGGAATAATTTATTTTGAGTGTTATCTATTTTTAATCTTAAATTTATTATTATTTTTTTAAAAAATAATTCTGAAAATAAATCATCAATATTTGTTAAAAAGTTTTTAATATTTAACTATTTTAAAGAAAATTATCTCTAAATAATTTTAAATTTTCTATATCATATAAAAAATTAAAATCATTTTCATATATTTTAAATTGATTAAATTTATTTTGAAATGGAAAAAAGATAATCAATAATATAATGAAAATAAATAATTTTAAATGATTTTTTAAAATCTCATCTCATTGTTTTCATTCTTATCAAATTTTTTATTTATTTTAATTATATATTTTTCATAAAATTTTTATTTTATATTTGTTCCATTTGTAATCTCTTTAATAGAAATTATAATAGGGTGAATTTATTTTTTCTAATAGTTGAAAAAATAAAAATTTTCAACGGATAACAATACTCATATCTTTATATTGTGAATATTTATTAACCGTATTAATTATAAATAATATATCATATCAAATAATAATATCAATTAAAATTTAAAATTTTCATTCTCATATATTATTAAAAATCATTTTACTTTTTTACATTAGTTTTTGTAAATTGATATTTTATTACTTTAACATTTTCATAATAACATTTTCAACGTATTGGTGACAATGATTTACGAGTTAAACTAAAAACATGATTTTATAAAAAAAAATTATTTTTTATAAATGAAAAAATTATGAATATATATGTTATGTCAGGTCAAAAAATATTATAATACTAGAATAATAATTATTTAAAAGTACTAATTAAGATTATGATAACTATATAATATATAAAAAATTATAGAATTCATATCTAATAATATTTTTTATACGCCTTATTATTTATCTTTTATATTAGATTCATCTCAAATTATTTTATTATACTAGTAAATATATTAAAAAAGACTTTTTGCTAATCTATCAACCACTTTTAAAAGTATAATTGATGTATCATCAATTTTTTTTATTTTGATAGTTTTTTAATTTTTTGAAATGTAATATTACTTAAAATTTATAATAATTTTTTAATTGATAAAGTTGTTAAATTATTTAAATTTTTTTGAGATATTATCTAATGTAAATAAAATTTTATTAATTTTACTTTTTTGAAGAAATTATATTAATAAATATTGTCAACTATTATATAAGCTATTTATGTGATCAGGAAATAATTTATTTTGAGTGTTATTTTTAATTTTGAATTTATTATTATTTTGAGTGCTATATAATATAACATTTTTAATTTTTTAAAATGTGCTTCATGAGGTACTCCCTCTCCGCCGCCGCAAAAACTCTGGGATTCTCGGGTGGCAGCTCTCAAATCCGCCACGGCGCCACCAGCGACGTCACCGAGGTTGTGAATCCTCCGGTAGCTGCGTTTCGGCCCCCGCACGAGTTCCTGTTCTCGGCGGGCGTTACCTGGTCGAAAAGGGGATGCTGTCGATCGTACCGTAGGCGCGGGACCGCAACGGCAAATCCGGTCTTCGGCAGTGGAGAAGCAAGCGAGGCAGTCGGAGGCGGAGAGGTAACCGAAACACTGGAGAGAGGAGTTGCTGCCAGAGATGGAGGAGCAGAGAGATCGGCGAGGGTGTCGTTGAAAGTTGCGGCGAAGGCGGAGCGTTGGTGACGAGGTATGAGCTGCAGCCGTTTCGAAGGAAATTGGTCTGGGGTCACCGACGGTAACACGACTCCATAGTGGAAGCATCACGAACCCAAGAGCGGATCTCACGATGCGGATCGGGTCACCGTACTGGTAGAGAAGATTGGCCTTCATTCCATGAACACGATGACGAAGTTGTGGATTAATAATGCTTTATTACTGTCATTAATTTGTAATAAATATGAAGTCTTATTCGGTCAACAACGATGTAACATCACGTGGAAAACTCTCTTATCCCTCTTTACTTGAAAAATATGAATTTAAATATTTTTTTTAAAAAAAGAGAAATAGTTTTTTTTTGGCGTGGTTTTTAATCTGGACGTCATTAATTCGGCATGGACTATGATATCGAATTTAATAGTCCAGTCGATCCAACCGACTGAATTAATCCACATAATATATATACATATATAATTAATTTATTACAAATTAACTCAGCACTCATAGTTGAAATTTATGTTTTTATCTAACTTTTTTTCAATCGAATTGGTCAATAAATTTTGTGTAATTAAGATTCTTAAAACATGAAAAAGATAGAGAGATGACACAATACCCTACAAGTGGTCAGTTTATGCCTTGAAAATCTAGGTATTCAACTTCATTTGATTAATAAACTTTTCACTCGATTAATCTTAAAGGTAGATTTTATTTACTGGGTAAATTCGAAACACGATTTATACATACTCAGGCCAACCTCTAGAATACTCATATTTAAGATTCGAACTTTGAATATTGAGTATTTTATTTATTAGGTTCATTTGATATCTTATGAAATGCTTAGTTGTCTAGATTTCCTCTATCTTTCCTTTTGTATATTTAGGTGCAATAAAACAAAATAAAATCATAAGAGTTGCACCAAATTTGATTAATCTGCTTTACTTTTATGTTCAATATTCTTCCTCAAGATCACTGCTTCAACCTATTTTATATGATAGTAGAAGAAATTTATTCTAGTTATAATGATTCATCCTATAACCGGAAGCCAAAACAAAAAATCATCCATGCAAGCCATATTTCTCTTGGTATAAGGCAGTTTATTGAATGCAAGAGTTATCTTAACATTACCTTTCTAAGGAAAATACAGTTCTTAGCTCACATAAAGCATATATTAATCTTCAATCTTAAATATACAAATCAAAATGTGAAACTATATGCAGATCGTAAAATATGCTTTACTTCACAGAATATTTATTACTACTTGTGGAACATCAACGAGCAGAAACTTGAGAAACTGAAACAGTTGCATGCGAGGTAGAAGAAGATGAGACAATGGAGCAGGATGTATCTCCATGAACTCTGCTTGTGGCATCAATGAAGGTTGGTCTTGGCCGGCTCAAGAGCACTACTATCACCTTGGGACAGCAACATAACAACAATCTCAGACATGGTCGGCCTCGCAGCAGCAGCAGACTGTGTGCAGAGAAGAGCTATTTTAATGATCCTTTTCACTTCCTCTAGAAGAAACTCACTAGGATCTAAGCGTCTTTGTCCACCAGCTCGATCAACTGATCGCGTTCGTATAGTTTCCAAACCTGTCTCGGAAAAGATATATAGGCAAAGACATATACCGGCCAGTTATTGTAAGTTGTAAGACTAGTTCGGTTGTGTTTCTGTGTTATTTGTTATCGTAAAAGTTCATACTTGAGATCACATAAAGGTTATTGTGATTACCCATTCAAGGAGATACTGAGTGTCAGGCTCAAGTTTCACATCATTGCTTTTCCGGCCACTTATTATTTCAAGAACAACTACTCCGAAGCTGTATGTATCGACCTTTACAGAAAGTTGCCCATGAATTGCATACTCAGGTGCTGTATATCCCCTACACGATACGACAGTATTGAGAATTTGAAACAAATAGTTACAAATATCGTGGTCGATACATTATCAAGGAAACAAGCATGTCAGCACTACTCTGTAAAGAAAGACTTACAAAGTGCCAGCAAACTTAGTGCTGAGGTGACTCTTGTCGTCTGGCAGAAGGCGTGCTAGGCCAAAATCTGCAATTCTTGGCTGCAAGTCATCATCAAGCAAAATGTTGCTACACTTTATATCACGATGTATGATACAAACGTGGAATTCCTGATGCAGGTAAGAAAGACCACAAGCCATGCCGACGATTATGGAGAATCTCTGTTTCCAGTTGAGGAATCCATGCCTGTCACCTGTAGAATGATTTTCAAACTTAACACCAATTTCTCCAAGGCTAGATGCACTGCCAACATTCAGGTATTTGATTACATATTGATAAACTAAGACTCACTACAAAAAAAAAGCCACTTAGCGACGGAATTATTCCGTCGCTAATCCGTCTCTAATCGAGATTAGCGACGGATTAGAGACGGAAAAACGCCGACGCGAAAAATTTGGTCGCTGACGTCACTTTAGCGACGGAAATTTAAATTCCGTCGCTAATTAATTAGCGACGGACTTTATAATTCCGTCTCAAAAAGAATAGCGACGGAATTTAATTTCCGTCTCTAAATTTAGAGACGGAAATTTAAATTCCGGTCGTTTTAGAGACGGAAATTAAATTTAGAGACGGAAATTTAAAAAGTCCGTCGCTAAATAGCGACGGATTTTTAAAAATCCGTCTCTAGTTAGCGACGGACATTTAAATCTCCGTCTCTATTTAGAGACGGAAATTTAAAAGTCCGTCGCTAAATAGCGACGGATTTTTAAAAATCCGTCTCTAAATAGAGACGGAGATTTAAAATTCCGTCTCTATTTAGAGACGGAATTTTAAATGTCCGTCTCTATTGTCCACACCCATTAGCTGTATCATTAGCTCTATTTAGAGACGGAGACTTATAAATGTCCGTCGCTAGATTTTAATGATTTTTTAAAATTCTTTACCTGTATCATATTTAGAGTCCTGTTTACAATCTGAATAATAACATATCATAATTAAAATTTAAAATAAACACTGCATCACATATCTAAACTCTGCATCACATATCAAAATACTGTTTACAATTTGAGCAATACGACACTGGTTCACATATCAAAATTCCGATATCGTACTACAAATTTCATCAATACATAATACTTAATACTGTATCATATGTCTAAATACAATGCTACCAAAATATTATATATCTAAGCATCGCCAGCCTTGACCTTGCCGCAGTCCTTGCAACTCCAAATCCCAACTGCTTTTCTTTTCACCACAAACTGTAAAACCAATATCACATATCTTCAATATAGATTGTATCAATATAGAGAATCATAAAATGTAGAGACAATTGCTTCATTCAACAACATTCTGCAGCATACTGGAAATGCATTCAACAATAAAAAGATTGGGTTTGTAGAGGTGCAATGACGAAAAAGATGCATACTGGAAATGCAATTCATAAAATGAGAAGAATACATTCTGCAATGAAAAAGAAGACCTAGTAAATAACAAGGAATTTCAAGTTGTTGGAGGTTTACATTCTGCAGCATTGGAAGCCCACGTTGTTGGAGGTTTACCAACAAAGAAGAATACATTCTGCTTGAGTGATTAAAATTTTTAATCAGAATGCAAGTGGAACAGAAACGAAAATCAATGAATTTCTGAGTCATACAATAACAATGATTCCCATCGCATGAACAAATACCAAAGGCCAAGCACATAAAGGGCATTAAGTATAAAACATGCATCCTGGGTGATAATAGGATGATTGGCACCAATATTAGCACAATTAATTGTGCTAAGCAAGTGATTCCAAAGAAGTGAGATGGTTTGACAACTTCACAGTTCACGGATTTTACATCACTTTAATTTGTGCAGAACTAAGAATTGTGGGAAATGCAAGATGAGAAGAGCTGAGGACAGCAACTTGATGGTGTTGCATGCTCGCTGATAATGTTTATTTCTACCTGCATCTCTGCAGTTTTCTTATGGTACAGATAAAAAGCTGAAGTACAATGCCAAAAACCATTGAAAAGACCACTTTGCCAACAGGCAGCTCCAGTACTTTTTGCTCCAGATTCAGGAACAAACAATGTACATCAAATTTGAATTTCGAAGGAAATATGGAAGAATCCCAGTACTTTTTGGATAAAACATAAATATATCAACGATCATGGAAATGAGGGTATAGTTAATTACATCCTATTTCAAGTAGCAGTGAGATCAACAATCATGGCAATGATTCTCAAAAGATGAAAATTAATTTTCTTCTCTTAGAACTAGAAAATGATGCAGATATGGAAGAATAACCGGAGGAAAACAAGGAAACCTAGATTAAATTAAGTTTATCAAAGATGAAGATTTTCTTCTCTAGAAACTAAAATGGTTGGAATATGGACTAACCTGAGCAATTTTGGTTCCTCTTTTCCGGATGCATCAGATTCAAGTAGATAAGTTCTGCTTTCTGCTTGTCCTTAGAACAGGAAACGAGAAGATAAGTACGAGGGATCAATCTACTCAACGATGGCGAGATCAAAGTTGAGATCAATGGATGAGCACAGGAGAAGATAAGTACCTGCAAATGCAAAGCCGCCAAAAGAAGCCGATGAAGTAGTCAATCAGGAAATGCCTCCAGATACTCGCGCGAGCTAGGGTTCGGAGCTAGGAAGGGAGGCTTCGCCGGAGCTAGGGTTCGGAGATAGGGAGGGAACCTTCGCCGGAGGACAATGCCGCTGGGGTTCGGCGGAGGAGAGGAATTCGCCGGAGAAGATCTGTCGCGCGGGAGCTCAGTTGGACGGACAACGCGCGGAGCTCTTGGCGTCGGAGAACGGAGAGAGAGGGCGTCGGGAGGAGAGTTCGCCGGAGGAGGAGAGGGCGCCGGGAGGAAGAAGTTCGCCGGAGAGGAAGAGGACGAGGGGGAGAAAATCGCGCGAGAGAGACGAGGGGGAGAAAATCGCGCGGAGGAGAGGAGAAGATTTCGCGTAGGAGGGAAAAAAAAGGCGGCGGCGGAACCCTAATAGCGACAATAGCGACGGAAAATTTCTTCCGTCTCTATTTAGCGACGGAATTTTAATTCCGTCGCTAATTTAGAGACGGAATTAAAATTCCGTCGCTAATTTTTAATTTATGATAATTTATAAAATTTAGAAAATCGAAAATTTAGCGACGGAATAATAATTCCGTCTCTATTTTGTCTCTATTTAGAGACGGAAATTTATATTCCGTCGCTAGAGAGACGGAATTAGAGACGGAATTAATATTCCGTCTCTAAATTCTCGATTAGCGACGGAATATAATTCCGTCGCTAATTCCGTCTCTATTCAGTGGTTTTTTTGTGGTGTCAGAAGAGATTTTTGATGCATGCTAAAGAGACCGAATATAGGGTTTAAGTTATGAAACTCACATTTATGATTTGGCATGAGAAGCAGGATAATGAAAGAAGTTGGGCTAATGAGTTAGCATAACTTAAACATATTGTCAAATATCAAAAAAGAAAAAATTGTTAGTGCAATCAACCTTAGGTCAAGGTTGACCAAACTCGGTTTAACTCAAGTTTAGATTTTGATGTTTGATCAATATATTGGTTAGGTGTCTGAATACTTGATGGTGGGAAGTTCTATGGGTTGATCGACACTTGGCACGAGACGAAAAGTACGGTGGAAAGTCCAAGTGAATTATGGAGGACCAGACACTTGGCACGAGACGAAAAGTCCAAGTAGGTTATGGAGAACCAGTGAAATAGAAAGTCTAAGTAGGCAGGTTTGACATTTGATGATTCAGAAGTCTAATATGAAAGTTAGCAAGAGAAAAGTCCAACTGGGTCAAGGTTGACCAGACACTTGGTGAGATGAAATCCTAGCAGGTCAAGGTTAATCGGAGCTAGGCAACTACGAAATCCTGGTAGGTTGATGTCAACTGGATAATAGGCAATAGAAAGTTTTGGTGGTCAAGGTTAAGCAATGAGAAAGTTCTAGTGGTCAAGGTTGATCGAATGTCAAGCAACGATGAAATCCTGGCAGGTCAAGGTTAACCAGATGCTAGGGAATGGAACGTCTTGACAGGTCAAGGATGATTGAATGTCATGCAAAGGAAGTCCGGAAATGACAAGCAAATTTTTGAAGGTCATAACTTTTGACTCGGATGCCAGAACAAGACGATCTTTATGCGAAACGAAGCTTGTTCAGAGATGTATCTTATTACTCAAATTGATTCGATTGATTATGTATATTAATCAATTGATTTGGATCAGAAATGAATAGAAGTAAATCGATTTGACTGATTAGGATAATCAGTCGACTAGTTCTATTTCAGAAGCATACAGAAGTGAATCGATTCGACTGATTGGCAAATTAATTCAATTAATATTTGAAAAATTGATAAAATTAGATAGATTTTAGAAAGTTCAAAAGTCATTATTTGGTCACTGACCAAATCAATTGATTGGTAGAGGATATCAGTCGACTAATAAGTGGAAATCAACCCTAACAACAACTGTATAAGTAGGATTTCACTTGAAATAGAAGGAGTCAATTCTTAAGGGTTGAGGATGAAGTATTGCTGCATTTCCAGACCAACAAGAAGTTATTCCAAACAACAAGAAAGCATCCAAAGCAAGATCTTATTTGTAAAGGTATTTTTGCTTTAATTTGTATTTGTATTCTTGTTGTATTGTCGTGTTCTTGTAAGAACAATCTTATGAGAGCTCCAGAAGGTATCTGAAAAGGAGGAGTTTATAGTGGAGATAGATAGCTCAGAGTAGACCCTTGGATTAGTTATCTTAAGGAGACGGATACCAAGTAAAATTTCAGACTTGTGTATGTGGAGTCACATTTGAATCAAGATTTCTGCTGCGCATTCAAACGATGAGCATAAGATCAAGATGAGAAGTGATCGGAGCTATCACCCTCTTCTAGCTCGCATAGGTCCTGACAATTGGTATCAGACTCATGGTCTATGTGGAGCCATGTGAGGACTCTCAGGAAAAATGAAAGAGATAGGGAAGGCCTGGACCATGGAAATAATAGTAGGGGGCTCCTAGTAAAATCCATGATAATCTCTCGAGACAGGTAAGTTCTAGTAGGTCAGTTAGACCAGATACTAGACAGTCTTAATAGACCAAGAGAACCAAACATCGTGGCAAGGAGGCCTGGTGGGTCAAGAGATCAGACATCAAGCTGACCTTGATTGGTGTATGGTGGTCCTTCATTTGAGAGGAGAATTGTTAGGATTACAATCAAAGTCCCATGTTGGAAATACATGAAAAACATCATGAGTTTATAAGATAGAAGATATCTCTATTGGTATGAGACCTTTTGGGTTGAGCTTGAGTCCAAAAATAAAATCATGAGGACTTAGCCTGAAAGTGGACAATATCATCGTGACCCACTTGGATTTCTCATCATGTCAATTCTCTATTGGACTTTCGATCACCAAATGTCCAGTCAATCGTGATCCACTTAGATTTTTCTTACTAACTCTCTGTTGGACTTCGGATCACCAAGTGTCTGATCAACTATGATTCACTTAGACTTTCCTCTTTGTGCCAAGTGTCCGATCATTATGACCCACTTGGACTTTTTGTCTCATGCCAAATGTTTGGTCTTTCATAACCCACTTGAACTTTTCATCTTATGCAAAGTGTCCGGTCAACTTTGACCTATTTGGATTTTTCGTCTTTGTATCAAGTGTCTGATCCTCCATGATTTACTTGGACTTTTTATCTCATATTAAGTATTCGGTCCTCCATAACCTACTTAGACTTTTCGTTTCATGCCAAGTGCCCGGTCAATTTTGACCTACTTAAACTTTTCATCTTTATGTCAAGTGTCCGATCTTCCATGAC
Organism: Curcuma longa; assembly: GCF_044706935.1. NCBI lineage: Eukaryota > Viridiplantae > Streptophyta > Magnoliopsida > Zingiberales > Zingiberaceae > Curcuma > Curcuma longa. Next base: position 5,874,034 of record NC_133861.1, read on the forward strand.
CTACTTAAATTTTTTATCTCATGTCAAATGTCTTATTAACTTTGACATATAACTGGCCTATTAATCACATATCAAAATTCAAACTCGAATCAATTTGAGCTTATCAAACTCATCAACTTTGATGTAAGATCAATTGCATCAACAAGAGCAAGATCCATCAAACACTTTTTAACAATAACTTGCCCTTATAGATCCATCAAACGCTTTGAACAATAACTTGCCCTTATAAATAATTAAGTTCAACATAATGACATATTTATATTAGAGTAATATAGAATTATTAACCACTTTTTAACAAAAAGTACCGAATGACTTCTATACAGTGAAAAATAACAATTGACAATATACGTGAAGCCCTGTGATTCCAAAGAAGATATTCATATTGAAATATTTCTTATTCCATTGATAAACATTCATCAAACATTTTTAGATAAAAACATTTGACAATCTATATGCAACAAAAAAATGTTAATTAAACTCTATGCAGACACTTAAAAACTCGATAAAGATATTCACGCCATAGAATATTTTTAGGTAAAAGCATTTAATAACCTGCCCATCTAGGCATAAGTCCGATCGATTTAGTTGTGTTAGGGTTCAAATCTTTTTTTGTTACAAAAAATTAAAATTAAACAAAATAAAAAATATTTTTTATGATTTATTATAAAATTTTAAAATAATTTTTTTATTTGTAGAATTTTTTATTTTTAAATTTTTTATATTTTTATATTGAGCCAAGCTGAGGACATAGCCATGCTTGGCCTGACTCAATACAACCCAAGTTGTCACATATAATTTTAAAAATTTTTAAAATAAAATTGAGTTAAGTCAAATTAAATTATTTTATCTCCAAAATATGTAACATCAGATAAATATATTAAATAATATAATATAAACAAAGTTTAGATTTATTATTTTTAAATAAAATATATGCATTTATAAAAAAACATCTATTAAATAATTTTATAAATGTTTTAAATTATTTACAACATCATGTTATTTTTTATTCATTTCAATATTCAATAAAAATCATCCTATGTTAGTATAGTCGTCAATTTAAGTTGGATCCACCGGGTTGACCTATTCTACCAAGCAATTTAGATGAGTTAATTTGAAATTTTATCAACCCATTTTAAGATAGATTCAGATGGATTGACCCGCTTATGTCCGCTAGCTCATGGTGGACTTGAGTTGATTGAGAAAGTTTATTTATTTATTTTAAATTTTAAAATTAAAATAGAAAACTTAATTAATTAGTGGGTTTGATCTGTTTAAATTAAAATTTAAACTTAAAAATTACAAGTTTAAAAATATTAACTTGATCAATTTAAATTACAATCTAAATTTAAAATTTTTAATATTTTTTTTTTTTTATTTTTAAATAGATCCATGAGTTGGTCTGCTTAATCCGCAATCCGCCTTAAATTGGATTGGGTTGAAGATTTTCAACCCGTCAAGTTGGTGGGCTGATTCGTCCCATCCTATTATATGATAAATTTTTAGTAGATTGATCTAATTAATCTGTTTTTTTTTTCTATTTAAAGGCCCATTATTAATTTATAGATGGAATTCCGGAGGAATAATTTCTTAAGAATAAATCTTTCCTATTTAGTTATCATAATTTATCTCCTTTTAAAGCGATTTGTGGAGCGACATTGATAGACACTTGGATGAATGTTATCGTCTTTTGCCACATTTTATGATTGGAAAATTTCATTCCAACCCTCATATTTAGAATTAATCCCGAACTTGCCTAGAAACTGGAACTGACTCCGATCTATCACGCGATTCAGAGGCTGGTTGAAGAGGTTATCGCACAGACGTCACCGGCTGAACTGGCTTTGGTTGTCCCCCAATCCTTTCTTCTGCGTCTCGGTAACTCCCACAACGCCAATCTCTCCCTTTTTCTCCATCTCGTTGCTTCCCTCATATTTTGCTTCCCGACGGTCTCCTTTCTGAAGGTAAAAATATCTCCTTTCGTGTTTTCTCGATTTATTCGAAGCATCTCGTATGGGTTGGATCTGTTTTTTCGATTCATTTTCTTTGAGGATTTTTCATTGACGACGGTTGAAGATTGCTTTTTGGGATTTAGAGTAGTTGGGGAATTAGGTTTTTCTTTCTTTCTTTTTTTGTTTCAAAAACGAAGTAAACGTGATTTGGAGATCCGTACATAGCATTAATTACGAGGTTATGTATTTCAGGAAAAAAAATTCATCTTTTATCTTTTATTTCTTCTTCAGATTTTGGATCATGTCAATTTAATTTCGAGGAATCAACTTGAATCCTTTTATGTAAAGAAACCAAATTGAATGGAAGAGAAACGGTTGCTCACTTCTTATTTGGTTTTCCGTCGTCTGTGCAGGATTAACAATCAAAATCTCATTTTGATTTTGATCTTATCACAAAGTGTTTCTTCATGTTGTTTTTCATTCTTTGTTTAGCTTCATTTGAATAGGTTTAACAATTAAACCTCATTTTCATCTTGACCTTATTGTATAGTCTTTCTCACTGTGTTACCGGTTTCATTTGGGTAGATTCTATCAACTGCCTTCAACTCAAATAATATTTTTCAGAATTTCAAGTGAACATTTGGTTTTGGAATGGCGGATAATGAGAAGGTAGGAGAGGGTACTTCCCGTGGAGCTGACTGGGAAGTTGTATCCCTGACAGCATCTGCTTATGCTGCTGCACCTGGTCCCCAGGAGGTTGACCCTTCTGATGAAAGTAAAGTAATGGAGAGCGAGAGCATAAGTAAACCTGAGGCATCTGCTGCTGCATTATTCGTGTCTGGTCACTTTGTTTTTCCACCCAGTGAACATGAGAATCTCCCAATACAAACGGATACAAATGAGATCTCTGGTGGCCCAGAGGAAAATATTGGAAGCCCTGAAATGGTTGATGCTGATGATGCCATAGATCAGTTGCAAACTGAATCAAAAGATGACCTATATGGAGTTGAGTTTTTTGATGAGGGGAGTAAAGTTTCTGTGCATGAAATGGGATTGGAAGAGGTTAAGGGATCCCAAAGGTCTACATTGGTCGGATTGGAGCAGTTTATACTTGCTGATCCTGATTCTGTTGCTAGTCATTCTGAAATGCACAGAAGTGTCACCAAAATTGAGACTAGTGAATCTTTAGATGTGAATACAGATTCTTTTGAAGAGCACAAAATAGATGATGAAGATGAATCTGGTCGACCTGAGCTTCCTTCCCAAGCATGGTGGAAGGCACATGTAGCATCTGTGTATCGCCAGGCAAAGGAAGCTAATACATTCTGGTCTGTTGTAGTGGCTGCTGCTGTTGTTGGCATTATAGTTCTTGGGAGACGATGGCAACAGGATAAATGGAAGTTTACCATCACTGATGAGGTATGCTTGGTTCCATTGTGAAAATGTGCTATGAAGAAAACTAACTACTTTATTGCCATAAATACCAGCAAGGTTTTAAAATGTGTATATAGGTGGTATGTAGTTGGCTCACAACATAGTGCATATGATTCACAATTTGATAATTCATCAAACAATTTACAATAGGAACCTCGATTCAACAATCTTGCTGTAATATGACGATCAAATATTAATCAACAACTTAAAATATATGATATACAAGTCACATGCACAAATTAGTATCAAAAGTGTTTATCACTTATCAAACAAGTTTCAAGTTAACATTACTAAACTACCAGACAAGGTAACTTAGACCTTTTGGTGAACAAGTTCAAATGAACCGAATAAATTTTTTTCTCGAACTACATATGCAAATTGTATATGGCGTATGTGGTTGCTTTCTAGATCCACCTAGGTGATTGTATATATGACCTAGTTGTTTGCTTTTTAAAACCATGCATACTGCCTGTCCCTTTCTTAGTTATAGAGGATTCTGAAATAAAATTACATTAAGTTGCTCGTATAAATTCTTCTAATGTATATTCATGCTCATTACAATTAGGTTCTTTTTGATGAAACAAAGTGAATAAAGAAAGACAAAAATATATTTATATAAGCTCTAGAGAGAGTTGGTAATAATAAGTTATGATATGTTCAGGAAGTATAGATTTATTTTTAATATTTGATCAAATATGGTTAAGAAAGTTTTATACCCTATTTACAAGAGAAGAAAATTAAGAAAAAAAGGTGAAAAGTCAGAGAGAAAGTAGGGAAGTTAGTAGTGAGCATCATGTCTACTTAAGAAAAGTGAAGGGACAATATAGAAGTACAGAGATTAAATAAGTCCATTTTCTTCCAACTCAATTATCCCAATACTAGAAAGAAAAGTGAGGGAACATTAAAATCTTCCCTATCTTCCTATTTTGGTCATGTTGTCACCTTTATCTTGCAATTACAGCCCTCCTATGATTGCCCCTTCTGCCTCTTCATTATCTATTGACCACATGAATACTTCTGAGTCATTGTGTTGCCATCTTCCTCGATGCTCAAGCATGGTGGTGTTGGCATCCTTTCCACTTGTCAACGGCTTTGGTAAGGCAATGGCTTTCACCCACTGCTCTTAGCTTGAGAAGGTTGAAGTGAGGCTATTGCCAATGTCATATCAATTTACAGCAGAAACACCTTATCCCCTAATTGCATTTAGTAAGCACCTTATCCCTCATCTATACTTTTTACCCTTTAGCAAACACCCTCATTTTTATTCTCTCTCACAGATCTTGCAACCACTACTATTAATGATCTCCACCCTTGGCAACCCATCATAATCTCCACTACCCTCTCTAATCCATTCTCCTAGATAGTGTTGTCCTGTATCCTCTCTCTCTCTCAGTGTTGGTAACCCCATAAATTTCTTTATCTGGCATTCCTTCCTCCTTTATCCTTTTCACTTGTGGTTGAGTGAATTTGCTGTAGTCCTTCATCCTTGTTGTGCTGCTCCAATAACCACGTAATTATCCTTGTTGATCTGCTTGTGCATTGCCCTTGCTTGCTGCTAGGGGACTATAATTCCAGAACAATAGTCAATTATTGTCAAGGTTTAAAATCTTGCTTCAAGATGGTCTCATTCCTTGGTTAGAGCAAGATGTGCCAATGGCTGTAGTCCTAGTGTTGGTCCTTGTATTGAGCCTTGAAGGAAGAAAAGGGCGGGGAGGAGTACGTGATTGGTTGGAACCCTTGAGACCTTTCCCGCACCTATTGAAAGGTTTGTTGCACCTCATCGTTGTGGAGGAAACTTTTGATGGGTCTTGTTTTTGTAGAGGAAGGCTCATGGCCCACCTTGTGGAAGGCTCATGGCCCACCTTGGGAAGGTTTTGTTGTGCCTTGTCTTAGTAGAGGAAAGCCGGTTTAACTCGTCCTATGTGTCAATCCTTTGGCAGAGCCACAATGATATTGACACGTTAAAAATGATAAGTTTTTCTTGTGGCAATCAACATGGATGATTGTTTTAAACCATCACCATTGTGCACTATCATTTGGCTGCTAATGGATTAATATTTTGAACCATGACCATGTGCACTCCATTTCCTACAAAGTTCGTTGGACATGCTCTAGTGGTATTGAGACTACATACTCCCCACCATTCTTAGCAATAACCCGCAACACGTGGTGACCTGGTTTGAAATAGTCGCAAGAAGAGAAAAACTGTGATCTATGGACTGACCCATTTAATTATTTTATCATTTAAATCCAATTTATTATCCTTTGCATCTTAAAAAAAATTGTACTCATTCCCTTCTGTGTCCTTATATTGCACATCATTGTGTATTATTCTTCTTATTGTTGTCATAGTTATTATCATGACAATGATCATCATCATCTAAGTAGGTGCTTTTAAAATTGTCATACTCTATTGATAGTCTTGCACTGGCAGAATTTTGAAAAATATGATGAATAGTGCTGCCACCATCGATCTAAGCAACATTATTATTTGAGTGAGATTGGATCGTCTTGAAATTAAATCTTCCAATACTTATGATGGCCTTACATGTATGTTTGGGCTGCTTTTACATAGATTATTGCTCAATTTTGTAAGTTTGATACTCTATTGTTGAAGAGAGGAAGAACTATGAGAACATTGAGGAAGACCTCAAAAATAAGCAAGAACCTCTATCCCTATTGAATGTAATGAATTTGATCATGATTAGAATCATGATGACATGTTTATATGGGTCTTAACATTGTGAATTGACATATATCGAAACAATTGCAATAGATACATGCAATCATTAGGCAAATAATTATAATTAGTAAATTGTATGTCAACAACTGAAGAGTCAATAAATCCAATATAGGATAATATTTTTTTATTATTAAAAATCTTCCTAAACACCAACTGAAAATTTTCATCATGGGTCTTGTAGTATATTTTGAAGACTTCATGATGCTTACTCCTCAAGCTTGCTGATAAAATTAAACTTCAGTTCATTTTTCAATTTTGAGGATCTTATATCTTACCAAGAGTCTTTTGAACCTCCACTTGTGTTTGTTAATTTGTTTTAAGAAATGAGATACTAAATGTTGTGTTTATGCTTTCAAGCACGATCAAATGATTAAATCAAAAGGGTCTTAGAGAACCTCAATGAACTTATTCACGATATATCTCACTAATTTAAAGCTGAAACTGAAAGAAACACGTAGCATGAGTCTATGGAAAATACAAAATTATACTTGGAGGTAGTGGCAGGTCTAGGTAGAGCTCAAGGGGGACAGTTGCACCCACTGAGTTCATGAAAACTAAAGGATATAATTATTTCACTATTAATCTTTTATCAATAAATTTGGTGAGTATGTTCCAAGATGAGCACTATATTTCATAGTTATGTAAGTTGAATCAATTAAATTCAAAAATATGAACAGGAAAGTAAGACTAAAGTGTAAAGAATATAAAGTGTGATCCAACGGATTAGAGTTAGTTATAACTACTGATATAGTCTTGTGCATGGCTCAATGGAGGGATAAATTTCATCTAGGACATATAGAGGCTAGATTGTTTCTGGCTTTAATGCATTATTTTGGATGACATATGTATTAGAAATGTTTTCTAATACACAATGCTATCCTTGAGGTGAGCATGGCAAACCAGTACTCAATGGTATCATTGTCCAGTTGGAAAAAACATGGTAAAGATATGATAATACAAAATACCTTACAGGGTCATGATTATTCATGTCCTAGAATGATTATTAAGTTGTTTATGGATCAATATAGATTGCTCCGTGAAAGTCTTTTTTTCTTTTAAATGTTACTTCATCATTAAGCAAGCGTGAGCTTGCTGCAGCCTAAGGAGTTAGTAGGATTACTACTAGTATAATGGATGCTAATACCTATTCATTTCCCAATCTCTCTCGTGTAAATAAGCTCACTCATATATGTGAAAGTGCTAGACTTGGCTGTTGCTCCCAATCCTGTCTTGTATTTCACTGAACTTGAAGCCGTCTGCAGTCATTACTGCCTTGACTTACATCCTTATTGGTACAATACTTCTCTAGCTCACCAGAATGACACTGGGGACTAACTCACTTCTAATTCTAGCATGTGAATGTAACCTATATTGCAATCAGGAGGCATTATATTTTGACAAAAATATCTCCTAAGGGGTTCACTTCTGATCTTGTCGGTGCAGGTTGAACTCGTCAGTTATATTGTTGATGCAATTATGTGACTGTCTATTTTCATGTTTACATGTTAGTATGTTACATTCTATTCTCATGTTTGCATGATAGGCTTCACAATACCAGTACAATGTTTTAAGAAATTCAGCTAGTTTTTTTTATTATTATTCCCTTAAGTTCTTTGTCAGATGAGGGACATCAGTTGCTTGAGATTCTGTGTGTTACCGAATTTGAATCAATGAATCTATTTCTGTAGCTTCTTTTTCTTTGTCACAAACTAAAATTTTAATCACCTTTAACAGAAAATGAGCAGGATGCTGAGACCTGTTGGCCGGTTTAAGAATGTTCTGCTTGGTGGCCACCAGCCTAACAAAGGGACACGCTAAGATTCTCGTATCACTCAGGGAGGAGATGACGACGACAACAAGGACGAGAAAGAAGAAATAAGTTCATGTAGTTCATGAGGTGTACTTCTGGGAATAGGCACTTCAAGTGCCTCTGACTTACAAACTCAACAGTTTACCCCTATTCCTGTTAATTTTTATTGGGAATCTGTTTAATATGCTTTGGCTATATGTATGTGGATCTTCAGGATCATAACTTCATGCAATTATTTTCTGTGAGAACTATTGTACTCGCTGGAAATCTGTGTTCAGTATTTAAGAATATTATTCATGCTTGAGTTTGCAAATCATTTCTTAGTTTCAAAATCATATGCACAGAGAAAAACCGCACCACTTCATGTATTTTATGACATTGTTTTAGATAATTAATAAGGTATATTAGGTAATTAATATTCCGTCTTGGCAATCTTTGAGATAATGAAAGGGGCAAGGGTTCGAATCTTAGCGAAATCAAGCAATATCCTCTTTTGTCGTGATCCACTGTAGTTTTTCGATTTATTTTCTTCATAGATGATTGTGGGGCTAATCGTGTAAAATTGTTGGGGTGATAGATTTTTTTTTTTTTTTTTTGCAGAAGAGATAATGAAAGGGGACCTCCTAACCTCTTTAGATCGTTTAAGGTGTTTTGTAACAGGGTTATCTGATTGTATTCTTTAGTAAAAAAATTCAATAAAACTCAATAATGATATCCTATCAATTAAATAAATCTTGAGACTTTTTTTATTGCTCTATGAGTTCATATTCTATTTGAATAATGTGGTTCAGTTCTAAAAAAAAAATAGATATTAAATATATTAGGTGGGTTGTGTTCTTATAAAACAAAAATACATTTTTTTAAAAATAAAATTTTGAATTAAACAACAAACTAGTTGATTGCACTAAGTTGTATTATTGTTACATTACACATCATAAACATGATCATTAGTAGAATTCAATTTTCTTATAGATAAATATATTACTTGTCTTGACATAGGATTAATTTTTCAGCTGTTCAAAATAGAAATTATTAAAAGGGTTAATTTGACGAGCTTATATTTGAATTAACACCAACAATAATTATTATTAAAAAAATTAAACTCTTAATTAAATGATCTAATACTTATAGTATGAAGGAAGATTTTGATATTGGATGTGGATTCAATATGTATATTCAATAACTAGATTCATTAATATTAATGGGTTGTTAACGGGTTATGAACTTTTATAATGGATGGTGCTTGTTAGATGTACTTGATATATAAGGGAGAAATCAAGCTTGATTTTGGGCATGATGTTGAGATCTTGATTTTGACTCTTCTTCTTCCTTGACCAACTCTTCCCGATTTACCTTCCAAGCTTTGATCGCCACCTATTCTTGTAGAAGACTTCCACCTTTGCAGAAAAGAAGTCATACTGCAGTTTCTTAATGACTTTTACAATGGATTCAGATTAGCTTGCATTTGCCATTGACATTTGATTTCAAGTTTGCCTTATTGATAGACAATGGCGTAGCCAGGGGTGGTTGTACTGGGCTCCAGCCCATTGAGACCAAGCTTTGGTCACCACCTATTTAATTTATTGTTTAAAATCAAAAAAATTAAAATATTACTTTTGCAATGGATTGATTAGTCCAGAGTAGTTGTCATGATTTTGATTACGCCATTGTTGATAGAAGATAGCTAGATCCTTGAATAGATGCATCATTGATTAAGTTTGATTTATCATTAAGTACTTTCATTTATCACACACATAATCAAAGACCTATTTAAGGATGTACACCTCTACATTCTTGGAATTTCACTTAGTGATTTTTTAAATGGAAATTGTATTTTAATGGCCTAGTTGAACACTTTGAAAAGGATAAAATGATTTTCCTTGCCTTTGATAAGTTGTTCTTCAGAAATATATATATGGTTGCATGGGTTGTCTGATAGAGATATAAAATATGTCAATTATTTTAAAAAAATATTATGAAAAATATATGGGACTCAATTTAAATTTTCTGTTAAATTTCATTTGCAAATTGATAGCCAATCAAGAAGGTTAATCATAATCAACTGTGCAATTTCTCGATTTATGGTCATGGGATCGACCGTGTGGGGCCGCTAAGGTGACGGATTCCACCTTTTTACAAAGAAAGAATGTTAATCATAATTTAGAAAACTTATTAATGTATTTAGTAAGTGAAAAATTAACTATTTGGGGCTTCATCTTACCACTAGCTCAATTTACTTACAACCATTTGACAATTGTAAATAATAGAAGAATTTTTTAAAAAATTGTTATAAAAAGTTAATTAGAGTTTTTATTAGGATAAATTGAATCTTTATTTTATAAACAAACTTATTAACAAACTATAAAAAGAGTTAGAATTCTATGTCTAATATTATTTTTAATTTTCTTTTTTCTGAATAAGAATTGCTAACTTTTCTTTGAGTAAGGTAACATACCAAATGAATTCTCATATAGAATCACAACTAATGAGCTATTCTCTAATAATTATGGATATATTTATCTATTATCATGAGATCATCTACTGTATATATAACATAAGGTTGATATGCTATTTTAAATTAATATAACCATGGATATTCAATAGTTTCACGTCATATTTTATGATTGTCTCACATTATAATCGATTGTCATTGAAGAGTGATACTATTATGATCTTTTATTATAATTTGCTAATATATAAAAAATAACAAGATCCTAAATAAGGGAATACTTTCATTAATAATCATATAATTACAATTGCAATGATTCCCTTTATAATTCGATTATCTCTTGGGTACCACCATTGATGGAAAGGTCATTGCAAGACTAAATTCCTGAAATTGGAGTATAGGAATGATAAGAAGAAAAAAAAGAGAAAAGATAAATAAGAGAAAGTAAAGAAGAGATTAGTGTTCATTGTTATGTGGGACAATACGAATGTAGAGCCATTATTCAAAGAGCATACTCTAAATTTAATCATGCTCCAAGCCCTTATATTCATCAATAATGAGAATGGTACTTCAAGTGATGAAGAGGGAATCAATTCTAAGGAAAATAAATTTATCTTATGATGAATTTCTAGAATAGTAAATAAAGTTTCAAGGCAATCAACAGAAAACTAAAGTTAATTATGATTAAAGCAATTATAAATACCTAACTTGAGGTGAATTCTTTCCCTTCCGTGAATATTCTTTTCTTCTATTAGTGAATATGTATTGGTGTAATCAACCTCAGTCAAGGTTGATCAAGTTGATTAAGCTTGGTTTAACTCGAGTTGGAATTTTAATGTTTGATCAATGTTGGTTAGGTATCAAGTAGGTCCAGGTTGACCGAATACTTGATGGTGCAAAGTTCAAGTGAGTCATAAAGGATCAGACACTTGGCACGAGATGGGAAGTCCAAGTGGGTCATGGAGGATCAAACACTTGGCACGAAATGGAAAGTCCAAGTGGATCAAGGTTGATTGGACACTTAGGTGATCGGAAGTCCAATAAGAAAGTTGGCAAGAGAAAAGTCCAAGTGGGTCAAGATTGATCTGAACACTTGGTGATTTGAAGTCCTGACAGGTTAAGGTTAATTGGATGCTAGACAACAACGAAATCCTGGTAGGTTGAGGTCAATCAGATACTAGGCAACAAAGAAGTCCTGGGAAGTCAAGGTTGACTCGGATGCCAGGCAACGATGAAGTTCTGGCAAGTTAAGGCTGATCAAGGATGACTGGATGTCATGTAAATGAAGTCGAAAACGACATAGCAAACTTCTGAAGATCATAACTTTTGACTCGGATATTAGAATGAGACAATCTTTGGTGCAAAACGAAGTTCATTCAGAAATGTATCTTTTTACTTAAATTGATTCGACTGATTTTGTATATCAATCGACTATTTTGGATCAAAATCGAATAGAAGCAAATCGATTCAACTGATCAGAGTAATCAATCGACTGGTGTTATTTTAGAAGTGTATAAAAATGAATCGATTCGATTGATTGGCAAATCAGTCGTCTGATATTTGAAAATCAACAAAATAAGATAGATTTTAAAAGGTTCAGAAGTCGTTATTTGGTCGCTGACCAAATTAGTTGACTAGTAGAGGATATCAGTCGACTAATAAGCGAAAATTAACCCTAACATCAACTGTATAAGTAGGATTTCACTTGAAGGAGAAGAAGCCAATTCTTGGGGGTTTGAGGATGAAGTGCTGCTACATTTCCATACCAACAAGAGGCTATCCCAAATAATAAGAAATCATCCAAAGTAAGATCTCATAATTTGTAAAGGTATTTTTATTTTTATTTGTATTTGTATTCCTATTTCTTATTGTATTATTGTGTTCTTGTAAGAACAAACTTGTGAGAGGCTTCTCCGCCTCAGAAGGTATCTGAAAAGGAGTTCATAGTGGAGGTAGATAGCTTGGAGCGGGCCCTTGAATTAGTCACATTAAGGAGGCAGATACCAAGTAAAATCCAGGAGTTATGCATGTGGGAGTCACGTTTGGATCAAGGTTTCCGTTACGTATTCAAACAACAATCATAAGATCAAGACGAGAAATGATCGGAGCTATTCACCCCCTCTAACTCGCACGAGTCCTAACAAGTGGTATCAGAGTCAGACCACTCTTCATCGAACTAACCGCTGGAAGGAGTACGAAGCTAGAGAAAAAAGAAGAAGGTGTGAGTTTAAGCTCTTTGATAGCAACAAGTCATCCGATTGATTGTCGGAAGAAATCAACAATAAAGGGAGTTTGAATTTTGGAATGAATCCCCAAGATTGATTTA
>NC_133861.1:5886844-5898914 GCF_044706935.1 Curcuma longa
CAGAAGAAAGCCCTTTTTAAGGGCACAGAAAGGGAAAAAACACCACTTGGGTTATGACGACATAATTTAAACTGAACCCTCCGTGATAGAATTGAAAATTGTATTTCAAAAAAGGTTCCTGAAGTCTCTACATTTCTCTATGCAATAGGTTGGTTAACTCAATTTTACTGAAAATCTGAATCCTTTTTACTATAATTGCTAATCAAGAAAGTTACAGTGACAACTTTTACTCATGCTAAAGTAGCACAAGAGGTTGATCAATGATACTTATTTTTTATCTTTTTGTCCCTTTTATGCAACAATTCTGTGCATCGAAGCACTACCTATTTCCTGTTTTTTTGCTTTTGCTTTTGGCAACAATGAACTACTCCAAGGTCCCTAGACAGGCAAAACAATGTTTTCAAGGAAGAAATTTGATGCAAGTTGCCTATTTGAGGTTGTACACATCAACAATATATTAATGAAGCATACATTCAGAGTAAGATGCAATATGTTTGTATGTTAAAATTAAGAAATTACCAAAGATGAATTTGTCAAGGCTGCTATTTGTCATGTACTCATACACAAGAAGAAAATCTTTGCCTTTGCTAGAACATCCAAGTAGACGAATTAAATTTCTATGGTGAACATTGCTAACGAGCTTCACTTCACTCTCAAAATCTGCTCTTGACCTACTAATTTGAGCAGTTGCTAGTCTCTTTACAGCAACTGTTTTGCCATTTTTCAGTATACCATGTGAAAATTAGAACTGTCAGCATATCTTAACTGACTCTTTTAGCATAGGGCAATTGTGTATATCAACTATGCCATCACAATTATTGACGATAGAAGTAAAACCTTAAAACTTTACCCAAGTTTCCAGATCTAGTACGTGATTCATCAAAAACAAAACATTTTAAACAATTAATGGATCTCACCTTGTACACATCATCGAAACCTCCGCCTCCTAATTTACTACCTTCACTAAAATTATTTGTAGCTTTTTTTAGATCTTTGTAATGGAAATTTAATGGACCTTGTAACTCAGTTGCCCCTAATATATCGCCTGCACAAAGAAAACCTAATGAGAAATTACTTGGATAAGAAACATAAAATGCCAAGCACAGTTCATTTTGCAAAAGAAAAAGACTAGAACTTTGCACAATTGGAAATCATGGGCATGAAGCATATCCTTTCTATCCTTATTAAGACCAAATGAATCATAATTGATTTCAACCTGCTATACAATCTTTTTTAATGAATATAATCCTTTTAACTGCATTTCAGCTTGTCATGACATGTTTCAGTCTTCTATACAATTTTTTATGGATGTAAATATATCACAAGTGATATAATTAAATTTGCACAGTGTTTAACAAAGGTATCAGATTTTCGATGGATGTTTCATTACCTATGTCATTCACAACCTCAGTTACTGCCACTTCATTTCAGTCTTCCTCTTTTTTTGTGGATAATTTATAAAGTTGTTTCTGATTTTTAATGGCCTTTTTGAAATTTTAAAGAGTATTTTTATTTGATAGCTTGTTCACAAGGCTTAATCCTCTGATTAATAGCGACTTATTGTTTTCCTATTCAACAAGATATTTTTCTTTATGTTTTAAATCAAAAACCTGGATGGAAAATCTATGGGTTTCCCCTAAAGTAGTAGTTTAGATATACTGTTGATTGATAAAAACAAAGAAGTATTCACACTGGAAAAGGAAGTGGATCATAATTTTATAAAAGGGCTACGTTTTACATTGACTTAAGTACTCTAATCTCCATTTAAATTTATATTTAGACAATTCATTCTGTTGATCCTGAAAATAAGGGACCATTCAAATCTCTAAAAGAAGTTCATCTACAAAACTAGGTTGATTTGACACTAACTAGATTGTCAAGTTATGCTTCCTATTCTTCTAGTAAAGTATCTTAGTCAGCTACCAGATTGGCAAAATTGTCTAGATTGACTGATTTGAGTATTTCTATTATTCCTTCATTTAATTGATAGTTTAGATAATTCACACTTGATCAAAATAAAATAAAGGACCATTCAAACTTGAAAAAGAAGTCAATCATAATTCTATAAAATTCCCACATCTTACCATTCTACTATGGTGTCTAGGTTGATTTGGCACTAACTAGATTGTCTTGAATACTCCTAGTCTTTCTTCATTTAAAATTGCCAATGTTTTGTACTCAAATTGTCAAGTTATGCTTCCTATTCTTCTAGTAAAGTATCTTAATCAGCTACCATATTGGAAAAATTGTCTAGATTGACTGACTTGAGTATTTCTAGTATTCCTTCATTTAATTGATAGCTTAGATAATTCACACTTGATCAAAATAAAACAAGGGATCATTCAAACTTGAAAAAGAAGTCAATCGTAATTCTATAAAATTTCCACATCTTACCATTCTACTACGGTGTCTAGGTTGAAATTTTTCATTGAACACCATAGGAGTGGAAATTGGCTTGCACTAACTCATATTGAATTTTTTGAGAAGATCCTCAATGTATCTTTCTTAAGATTAGAAAAATTCTTCCTGCTCTTTGATTCCAAGAAAGTATTTCATATATCCCAAGTCTCTTATTTCAAAATCTATCATCATTTTGTTTATGAATTCTTCCACCATAACTTTATTAGTTCCAAAGTAGATGAGATCATCGACGTAAAGGCATATAATGAAGATATCCTTTTTTGAACAATCTTCACATAATGACTGAATTCATTAGAGGCTCAATAAATTCAGATACTGCAAGCATAAACAAGGATATTTTATTGCTCAAGCGGAAGTAACCACTAATAAAAAAAGGAGATTTTTGAGAAACATGGATATACATGACCACACTAACACAAAGACCTTTAACCAGCAGCTAAAATGAAATTGTAAGTCCTAGAAGCACAAGTATTCAGTGTAGGCCTTCGCCTGCTAAAAAGGACAAGCATTCATGAAGAAGAATCTATAACTGTTCTAGATTATAATTCCATATGAAAAAAAAAAAAAAAAAAAACGCAACAAAGTTTAAACTGTTCTAGAGATTGCAAATTCTAGCAAATAAGTAAATTTGATAGCACCTGTACCTCATTTCATTCATTCAATGAAGCATCTGAGACTGGGCCTCTTTAAGAAAGCAGTTAATTTTAATACCAAAATTCTAAATATGCATTTTGTTTTGTTTTTTAAAAAAAGGGAAAATCAAAAGAAAGAAAAAAAAATTCCTCAAAAGATTGCAGAAACCAAGCTCAAGATGCACAAAAGGACTCAACGAACCTGTCGGCTGACAGTGATCTCCGAGGAGTCCTCAGCCTAGCGGGCTTCGAGACCTATCAGAATTGTCAAAGACAATGGAGATGATGACATTCGTGATGCCTGCCTGGCCCTACTTGTAGACGAGTTCTTGGAGGTTGCTGGCCAGGAACTGCTGGAGATTGCTGATGCCGAGGACGAAACAGATGGAATCAAGGATAACCCCTCAAGGGAAATCTCCTTGATGTGCATCGTCAAGGTCGGTGGAACAGTAGAGATCCCGCAGAGAGCGCGGATCGAAACCCTAAGAAACGATTCGACGGACGGGATTCAGATCGGTGGAACAGTTGAGATCCACGCCGGAGATCGAAACCCAAATGGGGGAACGAGAAGGCGGGAAACAACATGAGATGGCTTTTACAGTAGAGATCCCGCAGAGAGCGCCGGAGATCGAAACCCTAAGAGACGATTCGACGGACGGGATTCAGATCGGTGGAACAGTTGAGATCCACGCCGGAGATCGAAACCCAAATGGAGGAACCGGAAGGCGGGAAACAACATGTGATTGCTTTTACCGACCTGGGAAGTTATCGTATCTTATACTGGGCCTAAGATTTATTGGGCCAATTGTCCTCAATCGAAGTCCACAAAGGCCATATTTAGTAGACGGAGTGTTTAAATAATTATACATACTAAAATTAAATTGATTTAATCAAAATCCAACAAATTAATTTTTTTTAATTAATCGAATCATATGAGCTTTTGAATAAAAATGAAACAAACTGAACCTTATCAAATATTAATTAATTTAATTTCTCAATTGAATTTATAAAACTTTTTAATAATTATATATTTCTATCAAATTTTAAGTTTTTTATTTGGTTAAGTCAAAATTAAGGACTTAAGAGTTTCTCGGTTTAAGAATTTAAAATCTGATTTATTCAGTTTAATTGAATTAAAAGTTTTAAAATTAAAATTGAATCAAAATAATTAATATTTTTTAAAAAAATATTAAATTTTAAAATAATCAAACTAAAATTTTAAATTTAATTGATTCGATTAATTAATTTGATTTAATTAAATTATTTTTCATCCTTATATGCAAGAGAGGGAGGGGGACACAATAAAGCCATAAATATGCTAAAGCAAAAAATCAAAATAAAAATGAAAATTACTATTGAAATTTGTTTCGCAATGAGTATTCAGTTAAAATTAAATCGATCTAAACAAATTTCTTAAAATTAAATTAATTAATTTTTTAAAACAATCAAATTAACTAATTTTTATTATTAAAATTGAAAATACTGAATTAATTAAAAAATTAATTAATTTAGTTGATAGTGGAATTAACTGATTTTTTTTAAAATAAAAAATATTAAATTTTTAGAAGCTTTATTTTAAGCATTTAATATTGAGAAATTTAATTACATTTTTTGAAGGTTTCTTTTCTTACCAAACTTAGATTCAATAGTCAAGTTTAAATAAATCCAATACAATAAACTTTTATGATTTAAATTAAGATTCTATTTTTTTAATAAAAAACTTTTACTGATTTTTAAAATTTATAATCGAAAACCAAACCGATTTAATTAAAATAATCGATATGTTTTTTTAAAAAAAAAAAGTAAACTTCAATTGAATTTTTGAATTAATTCAATTTCATCGATTATTTAGTTGAATCCAAATTTGCTCACCTTCGTTACAAAGCGTCTACGAGAGGGAAAAAAAATGAACAAAAATAAAGTAGGTATTTCGGGTCAAATCCACAAAGAGGGTTGAAAATTGAGGAGTCTTGTGAAAGGGAGGGGATTCGATCGATAATTTAGTGGAGGGTTGGATGAGGGGCGGATTGAAAGCGGCTAGCTCGGAGCATCCAGCCGTTGGATTAAGGAGAGTAAGCAATTTCAAAGGCAGTGATTGCTCCTTTGCGCAATAACAATTTTGGTTGCTAACTTGAACGATTCCACGTAGAAATACTAATTTTATGGATAAAAATTAAAAGGACATCTTTTTGTTGGTTCCATAGGTAAGGAAGAGATCCACATGGTAGATCTTCGACTCTAGAGCTGTTAATTTGAGTTAGGTCCATCGAATTGGTTCATTCGTTGAATAATTTAAGTAGATTGAATTGAAATTTTATCAATCCATTTTAAAATGTATTAAGATGGATCGATCCGCCTAAACCCGTAACCCGCGTAGGTCGGCTTGCGACCTACTTGGGTCGGCTCGCGACCTACTTGGGTCGGCTCACGACCCACATGGGTTGGCCCGCGAGTTGAAAAAATTTATTTTTTTTCAAAATTTAAAATTAAAGGAGAAAATTCAATGAATTAATGGGCTTGATCTGTCTAAACCGCAATGCAAACTTAAAATTTTCAACTTGATCCGTTTAAACTACAATCCAAACTTAAAAATTTTAATATTTTCTATATTTTTTTATTTTTTGACAAGGCCATGGGTTAGCCCGCCTAACCCGCGACCCGCCTTAAGTTAGGTTGAGTTGAAAATTTTTCAACCCGCTAAATTGGCGGGCCGGCCCATCCCGCCCTATCATATGATGGGTTTCTGTAGGATTAGCCCGTTCCCGTCATTGGTTGACCTGTTTGACAACTCAACTTGACTTGGCCAAAAGGGGAAATTAATGTAGAAGGTCCTTTGATCCGATTAACACAGGAGTCATTTCATCTATCTCTGACCATCGTTCTAGTCATCGACTCCTCAATTTCCCGAACTCATGACAAGCAAACAGATGTCGTAAGTGAAGTGAGCGAAAGGACATAGCAAGTGAAGGGACATGTTAGTTATCACAACATTCTTTAATGAGATGCATCTCTTGGACTTCTCTCCATAAATAGCACCCATTAAATTTCTCTCCATGAATTATACCCCTTAGTTTTCTCCCCCAAAGCTACGTCTCTTAAACTTCTCTCCCAATATAAGATAAGGAGAGGGAGATTCTAAGGGAGATCAGATGATGCTCTAAGAAAAAGGAGAGCTATCGATTCTAAAGAAAAATCATATCATCATTTATCTCATTTAAGCATTCCTTATTATTGTCTCCGCTTTATATTTTTTGGGCTCCCTCATGACTTAGATATCAAAAAGACCTCATCGGATTAACTCCGGGTGAGTCCTATGTTACATGTTACTTTCTTTAGGAATCGATCATATATTACACAAAGTTGATTTAATGAAGTCGACTCCTATCAAGTCATCTTGCTCCTACTCCTACAAACTCATTATGCTCCTGTCGACTCCTATACTGAGTCATCTTGCTCTCGCCAATTCTTTATTTCAGAAGTTATTACCACGCTCCTATATTCAGACTAGAACAATTGGAATCATTAAAAAAAAAATTCCACCTTATCTTCTTATGATCGACCCTAACACCCTAAGTTTGATTGATTTAAATTTTTTAATCCTGAACCAATTGAATTTGAACCTCATGGATGGACGAGTTAATATTTTAAGATTTATGGTACTAAAAATCATTATTATTTACCTACTTAAATATATCTACATTGTACTAACTATTGTTCATATCTACTATAATATGTTATTCAATGATTAATGAGTTGAGTTGAATAGTTTACTCAAGTATTATAATAATTATAATTTCATAACTATGTGATCGATAATATATTGTAGCTATTATAAATAATAGTTGCTTCAAAGAGGACAAAGGAGGGTCACGAGAGTAATAAAAATAAAATAGGATAGAATTATAAATTGCAATTGTTACAAATAGAGTTATTCGAGTAATAAAAATAGAATGAGATGGGATGGACTTTTTTTTATAATTAATAAAAAAATACTCTTTTGACAATTTCAATAAAAAGAGGTGTTCTTTTAATTTGTATCCATCTAATTTTAATTTTGAAAAAAAAAAATCTAAAACACATCCGCTTTTACAATGTTCTATTAAAATTTTCCTTCTATCACGCTCTAAACTCCTAAAAAATTTGATCGATCATTTTCCAGCCTAACTCATCATTCAAAAGCTTTTAGGGCAACTCCAACCCATCCCCAAAAACCCAAATTTAGTGTAATTTTTACACCAATTCCCTTCACCAATACCCCAAATCACATCACCAAATTTGGTGATGCTTAGTACATCACCAAATTTGGTGATGCACTGTAGCATTACCAAATTTGGTGATGCCATTTTTTATTTATTTTTTGTTATATAATTAAATATAAATATAAAATAATATATATTATTAAATATCATAAATAAAAATAAATTTATAATTATTATTTTAATTATTAATTATTTATTATAAATATATTATTTATTATTTATTATAAATATAAATTAAATGTATATAACACCATATAAATTAAATATAAATAAAATATTAATTTTAAATATAATAATTATCATAAATTAATTATTAAATTAAAATATATATCGATAATTAAATTATGAATAAATGAATAAAAATAAATAGAATATTTAAAGAATATTCCTTTTTGGTATAAAATGGTGTGAGTGGGTTGGAGTTGAAATAGTATTTGGTGTTGAAATTGTACCATTTTAGTGTGAAAATGATACCAAATTTGGTGATATGGGTTGGAGATGGTTTTAAAGGGAAGAAGAGGTGTTCTAAATCCTACGTCTGAAGAGAAAAGCACAAAGTCCACGCGCATGCACTGAGTTGGACAATAAGAGAGAAGGCTTGACTTGCACGAGCATTCTCAATGACGTTTGTGATTAGCTCATCTGGTGAGACATCAGGTCATGATGGGCAAGTATAAGGTCAATCCATGTGCACTGAGAGAGAGAACAACAATGCTACGTCTCAAAGAGAGCATCTAGAGAAGGCCACTTGTCATTTAGAGAGAAGACCAAGCTCAAGGTCAAGAAGATGTGAAAGGAGGAAGAGAGAAATTCAACAATATCTTAGAAAGACGTGAGTTTGGCTGACAGCGTTTGACTTTTCATAGGGAGTAGCAACGTCAGTTTGACTATGATTCATTCTCTCATCGTGCCCAAATTACTTCATTCAATCAGAGACCTACAACTTGATGGTGAGTGGAAGGTAAAGAAAACAGAAGAAGAGGAATTGAAAGCAAATCCTTCATCTTGATCAAACAAGTAGAAAAACAAAAACTTGTAACAAAAGAATTATCGAGTTCATTCTCCATTAGTACTGTCACTACTGATATTGCTCGGCTTCAGTTCATCAGGGCGATGGCAGGGGAGACACCAGTGGGAGTAGGAATGCCCATGTACTGAAACCTCGGTGACAGCCTGACTTTGTTGCTTGGTCTCGGAGAAGGAATTGGAACCTTGTTCCAAATGGGTGAAGGAACCACCCTGGGAGAGAGGTTGACTTGCTCGAGGGCCCTGGACCGGAGATCGGCAGAGTAGTCATAGACACAGCTAATCCGGGCACCGGTGCCGGTGGACCATTTGCACGACAAAGGCTTTCCGATATCGAATGCCACTTCCTCCTTGTTTTGCTCTGAAGGCTGTTCAGCTTCTTTGTTCTCCACTTCATTTCTATCATTCACAACCTCAGTTACTGCCTCTGCTATCTCGACGCCATTCTTTTCCGGCGTGGGGTACTCGTCGTCGTCGACTGCACACCTCTGCAAATTAAAGAAAAAGGTTAAAGAATTGATCCTTCGGATGAAAAGAAGAAAGAACTAGCTAGTTCACCTTGACATCAGTGAGGTCTACATGGTTGTCCTCGAGGAAGCTAATGAATTCCTTGAAGTGGTATTCTGTAGGGAGGTAATGCCCACTGTATGGCCATATAGCCTGATATTTTAACAGTTTATTAGATAATTAACAAAAGATTAAGGTTGCATTAACTTGGATGTCTTCGTACCTTCAGTTTGCCTTCCTTTGCAACCATCCTACCAGCAGCTGTTGTAGCCCCTCCAGCCAAGAAGCTAGAGTGCTGAAATGTGCCTTTGTTCTTCTGCTCAGATGGAACACCAAGTTAGTAAGTTATAGGCATTGAACACACACACACACACACACACACCATGTTTAGATCTTTTTACGTACTCGCCCGACGTATAATGTCCTCGAGGTGCTGAGAACGAATATCCACTTGGATCCTTCTGTAGTATTCAGAAGCTCCTGACTTTGTTTATACAGAAGCTTCCCCTTGTCTGCAATGACTTCGTAAGCTTCTCTCTCTTTCTGCAATTTGAGGAAAGGCATGCTTTGTGAGATTCGATCTAATGGAAAATTAGTGTTAATGTCGAACGAGGAGCTAGCAGCTTACTGGACCAAGGTAGGTAATCAACTGCTTTTGAAGCTTGCTTCTTGGGCACTTTTCGAGGTTCACTTCTCTTCCATCTCCGACATCCAACCTTCATAAGGAGAAAGCATAAGCCAGGGCCATAAAACCAGTCAAGAATTGCATGGTTCTTAGTCGTACCAGTAGAAGAATGGCTGGGCGCTTTCACAGGCAAACCAAACATCGTAGTACAGATGCAGATTGTGACCATATCGATGCCGGGGATCGATCTGCGCAATAGAAACGAACATATTTTAAACTCATCTTTGAACATGCTTTACAGAGGAAACAGATCGATACTTACAGCTTCTAGCCAGTGCTGCAATGCTAGTTTCTGGGCCTTCTCATCTTTGGACAGACCCTTACCGACCTGAAAATGAGAATATAGATTTCATGGCGTTTCTATGGAACAAACATCGCAAAAGGAATAATTGAAAACTCACCCTAGCTAATCTGTTCTTGGCCCTCGACCATTTAGAGACTGCTGTTTCTTGCTGCTCCTCGTGAAAGAACGAGACAGAAGTGCGCTTAAGGGATGCGAAATCCAGTGCCTTCCACCTGCAAGTGCAACAACAACAGTAGAAAACAAGTTCAAACGAGAAATCAAACTCCTTTGCTCTAACTACTGGTGCGATGTGAAATTCGGATGCGAACCAGAGTTCCTCCACTACGACGGCACAATCTGCCAAGTTTCTCCGGGTTCGGTATCCCTTGTAGACCCTCTGCAGGGTGGTCGCGGCATCATGTCGCTCGCTGAAAATCCCTTGGGGATGTGAATGAAGAAGGCGGCTGCGGGAGCTTCACACGGGGAACCACAAAGTTGACAGGGGTCTTGATACGAGATGGATGCGATGCAACTTCATGGTTGCTGCTGGCTTGCTTGTCGTCATCTAGCTCGGCCACTTGAGCTTCCCGATTCCTAAAGCTCAATGACTTCTCAAGAACTGCCTTGCTCAGTGGGCTGGAACCATCTCGCCTCCTGGAAGCTCGATTGCTCGCTCTTCAATTCGCTACTAGCTGCAGAAACCAGAATTCTGCAAAATTTCAGGAAGAAAAAAGGGAAAGTGAGTGAACCAGAAGTCGTCGCTGTACCTTGCACTCTTGCAGCCCGCAAAAGGAAGATAGGTTTATCTCGTTCATCTGCCTCAGTATTTATATTAATGGCAGAAAAGGACAGTAGACCACAGGGCACGACGTTGACCAAACCACGTTCCCTCTTGCTGGCCGCAGAAACCATAATCATAAATTAATCAAGAACCGAAAAATTCATAGGATGACAGATGATCTTATCCCTCATAAATTAATCAAGCCACCATCTTCCTTAGTATTTATGTTAATGGCAGAAAAGGACAGTAGATTAGAGGGCGTACGACATTGACTAAACTGCTCTACAAGTCTTCTGATATTGTCGAAAAGAGATTGGAAAGTGTAAAAAAAACATAGTCAGCAAATTTTCCAATTTCGCCTTTGACGGGCTGTGCCCAAAGAGAAGCCTTTGCAGCTTCTTGGAAATTGCTAAGTAGATCTTGTCGGCAGATGCAGGGTCAAAGTAGTCCAGCTCCATGGCTGATAATTGACCAGCCACATAAATGGCAACAGAATCTAATCAAGTACCTTTGGGAGCACTATCAGCACTGAAGTTGAAGATGCAAGTTCAATACCATTTAGTAGAATTAATTAGCCATCATCATAAATCTGAATTCGATGCTTATTTAATGAGTTCAGTAGTTAATTAACACTCTCTGTCTTTAATCTATGCCCAGTTTTTTCATCTATCTGAAATTGAAAATATTGATTTTTTTGGTCAATCTCTTAATTAGTTACGGGCAGCCTCATGCGAGTGACTTTGCAGTCATGGAGAGCCTTGCTCACGGCTGCGAGATTGGATCTCTTTTTTTTTTCCTTTCCTTCATTTTCTCTTCTTTTTCTGTTTCTTTCTTCTAGAAATTTTTGAGTAAAAAGCATTAATAGGACACGAGCACGTGATAAAAAGGACGATCTAACGTAGAATCTAAGACTAGAGTGGCTCCAGCGAGACGATTCTATAATTAGTTAGGTATTTATGAAACGATCCATAGCAGCCGTCAAACAGACTAAATCACGACGCAATAGATCAATTTGTTAAAAATACGAGCCTTCCACCGGCTTCGAGGCAAAACCAGCGGCAGCCAAATGGATTTTGATTTAAAAAAAACCCCCACGTAACCGCTGCGCCAAGAACCCCTTGATTCTATACAAATATTAAAATTTTTAAATTTAAATTACACTTTTAAATGAGTCAAATTAAAATTTTTAAATTTAAATTATTTAAAAAATCAAGCTCATTAATCAATTGAATTTTTTATTTTAATTTTTTAAAAAAATTAATTTTTTTAAATCCGTGAATCAACTTAAGCTCATTACAGGTTGACCCATACGGGTCACAGACTTAGACGGATCGGTTCATTCAAACTCATCTTAAAATAAATTGATAAAATTTTCAATCCAATTCACTTAAATTATTTGATGAGATAGATCAACCCAACGATCCGACTCAAATTGATAATTCTATTGGTTGCGGTACATTATAATTTATTTTTTTA